>NC_061521.1:14400000-14728750 GCF_022379125.1 Scophthalmus maximus | reverse complement strand
AGATGCTTGAGGTGGGAATTTAAGATATTAAGTTATTACAGTTAAAGATCAAATGTTATCGCAATCCCTCCCGCATTTGTCAGTTTGTCATTTACTCACAACCTCACATATCAACCGTGTGGTGGCACGATAAAGGAAAAATCTGATGACCAAAGTCATTAGGTTCATCCTCTGGGGAATTTCATTGACTGAAAGTGGTGGAGTGACTAACCCCTAATACACAGTAATTCTATAAATGTCCCGATTGAGAGCATTACATTGCCATTCAGTCAGTCATAGTCATGTCAATAAACAGGCTGTGATCTGAATGAACCCTGAAAGTAACCTCATCTTTTGAGATGTTCCTTATGTCAAATTATTGAATACACCAGCAACCAGAACTTTTAAATTTGCAATAAATCTGCAACCTGGTGGTGAAAGCATATAGTGTCACCTGCGTATCCTCACGTACTTGCTTACACACTAAATCTGAGAGGTTTAGCTGACACAGTTGGCCGAGCTGCCTGTGTTTGTGCCCTGCTGTTTGCACACACAACCCAGGCAGGACTCATATTAGATTTCCAACAGGAGGCCGAGCCAGCGAGGGCTCTCTCTGCTTGAATTTGAACTCACAGTTTTGTAATCCCTTTACCTGTCTGATTTCAACTCAAAACAAGGATTACATTCACAGTCATCTGGCTGCTTGCCTGGTAGAAACAATACGTGTTGCATGGGAAGATGATAGACATAATTAAAATACACGGTGCTCGGTTAAGAAGAAGGAAGATTCATCTACATTCCGATTTACCAGTGTGCTCAATGAGGTCCACGGCACTGAGATCCCTGCTTGTGTTCCCCTGAGTTCTCATACCTGACTGAGCAGATCGAGACAAGAACCAGTTATCTTTGCCTCACAGCACTCCACATCCCAGAGAGAGAGATCACCTCTCATAGGTAGACACAGCATCCTGGGATTCAGTCTCAACAGAAAAGCACCATTTACTCTGTGTCTGTCTAACTTCCGTCTACTTCACTTTAAGCGCACGAGTGCCCTGTAAAGTCAGTAATTGTAAGTAATTACAGAAGAGGGGTTTTTAGAAGAGTACCAGCTTTGACGTTTTAAATCCTATTTTGCTCTCAGGTTCGGTGCGTGGGACGTGCACATGCAGCCTTCTGTTTGAAGATGGTATTTCATACAGTCCTAAGAAAACATAGTGGATTGTCTGCTGAGCTGAGTCTACTCCTTCACACTTAATGCACCTTCAAATTGATCAAAATCAACAAAACCAGAGACACTATCATTTGGCGCTTCATTGCTAACTTTGCAACTCAACCCCCGACACGGGAGTCAGAGATTTGCTTGTATTAAGATACCGAGGTTATTGTCGCATTGATTGGCGAGCCTTGAGCAGAGGTTAGTAGTGGCCTACAGAGGTTGAGTGAGTTCACGTCTTTCTAACTCCATAACCTCTGAAACAAATTGTTTTATCCGTCAAACTTGTCGTCTTCAGTCCCAACCATTGTTTGTGTATGAAAATGTGTGCAGGTCAGAGGTGTAGGTGGACGCGCAGCAGACGAGGTCTTAGTCAGGCCTCACCCCTCGCTCTTCCAGATATGTAACTTCTGTTTGTTTTTTTTTAAAACAAGATGGCGCTGGGCAAAATGCTAAACCTGAAGCTTCAAAACGGCAGCTCACAAACCAATGGGCGACGTTGTGGTGGGTTGCCACTTGGTCACGATCAATGCTTATTAGACATCACACAGCGCTCCCTCTGGTCCTCAGCCAACACCTGTAAACAAACTTTGATGTGATGAAATGAAAGTGTGTCATCACTGAAATTTGAAGATCTCTTTTGAGGAGGTCTTGTCCTGAACTGACAGACACCGTCTCAGTAGTGTGATGTTGGGGGTCTGATTTGTTAATGACTGACTGTTACACAGAAGATGTTGTGAAGAGAAGTTGAAAATCCATACACATAATACAATTTTCTTCATATGTTTGTATATAAGTATACTGTATATAAGTATAAGTATAACGTTTACAAACTGAATAAATTAAATGGCACAATATGACTTTTTTATACTACATCAATAGATTGAGAGTCAGAACTGAGGTTGACAGAGGTGGGCTGATGCCAAACTAATCATGTGTGAAGAACCTCACTGAAATCTCTGAAACCAATTACTATTTTAGTCATGCTTTTCATTTAATACACATTCATTGATTGCTTTGGCCACTTGGGGAGTGCAAACATATAGCGCCACTGATGAACATGTTGGCAAACCGCTGCTTACTCATTCACACTGAGCAACATCAGCTTTCACTTGGAGTTGTCTTTCTGGCCATATGATGGATTTAGGTCCAATAATCAGTTTCCACCAACACCTTTGATAATTTTGGGTTTGGAAAGTGGATTGTTTTAAGGCCTCTGAGAGCTTAGGGGGAACCACAGAGTTATGTGATATTTCTTTCTCATTTCACGTCGTCTTGTAGTCTGTTTTTAAAAATATTGATTTGTGCTGCTCTAAGCGTTTTTTTAATGGTTCAGCAGACGGAGGATGAACTAGTATTGGCCCTTTTCATTACACTGGGCTCTCCCAACGTTTGTGTGAAGAGGAGTCAGTTCAGTTTGGCTCCAAACTGTGGGTGACGGAGCTCCATTTGGCAGATTTTGAGAACAATATCTTGCGCGGTAGGATGACGGCATGGGGTCTTGTTTTGAAAGGCTTTCAAAGGTATACCGCTCTATCCAGATAAAGACATCCTATTTGCTGGGTATAGAGCTAAACCAGGGCACTGCTTCATTCTGCAGGGTCACATAAGGAAAGTGATTGTTCAACCCCAGTCTCTGCTTTCACCTAAGAACTGACTTAAAAGGGAAAGGTTATTGTTTCAATTTTATTCCTTTCACCATTATATTTCGGATGATTCATTCAATTCTAATTTTAAACATTAGAAAAAATCGTCAGGCTATTATTCTCAATGATTCCCGATCCTCTTTTCCTTTTAAGCCACCCAACTGCACGCTTCCTGTGGAGTTACAGACACCCAGGGTGCTGCTGGGATGTTTTCAATTGCATGGCTCCGTCAGTATCACAATGTGGTGACTCATGTTTATCCTCTTCTCTCCTGTTGTGCCTGCTCCTAATATGAGTTCAGAAGAATGTTGCAGAAATAGTGTGTTTGTTGTGTCATCTACCAGATATTATCATCCAAATGTGTCATCAAACCATTCATTACATTATAATCTATATTAAATACACCAGATGTAGTCCACTACAGCGACAGTTATCTATTCTAAACATTTGGGTGCATGAAAAGCGCTTTATAAATCAAATATATTATTATTATTATTATTATATATAACTTCAGAAAAGTCTTGTGAAATTTCTAGTCACCTTTTTTATAATTCATTAGCTGCGTATTGTTGTCAGACTGAATCTGTGATGCTGCTCTCTATTCAGTGGCAAACAGTGAATGCTGAATGGTCGGGGAACCTGATGTCATTAGCGCTGATCAAAGGGTTCACCGTGCATGTCATTATCCAAGTGTGCCTCGACAAAATGGTCACAAAGCATAATGTGATATTACAGCAGCAGATTTGATCCACACCAAAGTACAATGCGATGTGTATCCTATGAAATGATGCAGCAGTTGATAAAGAAATCAACCATTTATTTGGACCTTGTAACTACATTGACTCCCACTGATCTAAATTATTTGCAGAAGCCTACACAGTGCACACACCAGCATACAGTATGGACTTCATGATATACAACTGATACTGTATGGGTGCAGCTTAAGAGACCCGACTTTGAAGTATTCAGTAATCCATGCTCACAGCCAGCTGTGCGTATCGTTACACGCAAATTGGTAAGTAGATAACAGGGGGGAAGATTTGGGGTCATCATTGTGAAATCAATTACATGCTCTGCAGTCGCACTTCAACAACATGGCTCCAAACCTGCGATTTACCAAACTCTGCTTGATCTACATAATTGTTCTAGTTCTGTCTGTTCTCTGTTGCTGCAATCAAGACTATATCACCTACAGTCTGAACACCGGCATCTTCTCAAATATGGCGCACACGTTTCGCTGTGACACAGGTTGTGAGATTTTATGTGTCAGCTAAAAAGATGGTTATAGCACAAGTGTGGCACCTCCACACTCATGAGGAGATGTGGCTGTTACTGTGTTTTACAGTGTCACTGTTTGTGGGCACAGATGGAGAGCATGTGCCCTAGATAAATATGTTTGTATCCATGCTGAGTTCCTGGTCCTCCTGCTGCTCTCACTGATGCAGTTGATCTAATTGCTCTTTTAAAGACCAAATACCTCAACTGAAACCTTCCCAGCGTAAACTAGTCAGCAAAATAGGCTTCAAGGTTCCGGATTGTAAGCTCCTCACTCTATTACAACAATATTTAATTCAAAGGTTTTAATGGGTTAAAGGGTTGAGGACATATGAATGGATGCTGAGGAGATGATCGAAGGTGAAAGATGTTGTCTGTTAGGGTTAGGGTCAGGTCATGGTGAACTTACTCTGGGGTCTACATACGTCCCAAGCCTGATTCCAACTGAGCTGATCACAGCTCTTACCTGGAGGGGAATATATTTGGTTTCACTCCTGTGGAGCATGGATATGAGAAAGTAATATTCAGAGTTCCTCAGGAAGCTGGGGAAAAAAGGCTGTAAGAACATGGATTATAGGATTAAGTCAACCATAGGGGACATGTAGCCTGAGCAAAGAGAACAAATGTCAAAATTGAGACGTAAATATTAGGCTGTGAGAGCGGTAAAGTGGGAATGAGGAAGAAGTCGATTCCTGTAGGTCTGGATAGTGGAGTACCATATATTTGGGATGAATTGAGTTGAATTGAGTGATAAAATTGGAATTATAAAACAGCTGGCTCAAATCAAGCGATCTGATTTGTTCATAGCCTATGATGACGGCTATGATGACGAATCAGTTTGAACAGGTCCGTATATAGGAAGTACCAGTTCCGCGATTTGCGTTGGGACAAACAACGCCCCTTAATTGCCCCAGTTTTTTCACAAATAGTATTCCAATTTATTCGGTTTACTGAGGATTAGGATACACATTTAGATGGTCATAATTTCAATTGGTTTGTTAAAACAATATTTTATTGGCCCATATGAACATAGTGTCATGTAATTTAAGAGTTAACACCATATGTTGACCTCACTACATGATTTTTTTTAACATAACTTATGCAACATGAAGTTTGCTTTATTGCCTGTTAGTTTTCCTGTATTAATAAGTGTTCAGCCATCTTGACTTATACCTCAACTATCTACTTCCTGTGCCCTCATGAATTAATCCTGATGCACTGGTAGAGCAGATACAGCTATTAAATAATATAAAAGACCATACTCTTTAATAAAGATAGTAAAGAAACTCTGTACAGAATTTGGTGTATTCAAGTGTAAACCATGTTCTTTGATTAACATTGAATTTCTTTCTCTTGGAAATGTGGTTTTATGTAATGCAGTGTATGTCTTCCCTAACTCCTAAAATACCACATGCAACAGATTGAAATTTCACCTTTTATGCTCCATGTAAGAGCTACTGAACACAATGTACTTTTCACAACAACTAGTAACGCCAACAAGAATAATTTCCCTGTATTTTTAGGGATGATTAATGTGATTCCTAATACAGGACAGTCGACTTGGGAGAGCGATCCTAAAGGGATTGTGTATGGAACTGAATGGGGTCATCCACAAGAAAAAAACAAACACAAGCGGTGAATGTGCAGATACGGTGTACTGCTTCTCCTCCTTCCTTCCACACTGTTTTTTGTAGAATTTGAATTAGAGTATTTTGTATTTAAATTACTGGGGTCAGGAAGGGATTGAATCTTTTCCATTCATTATTTATACCTCTCATCCTTTGATGGATGGACAGGTCAAAGTTTGAATCTACTATTTTTTTTATTTTTTAGGAAAATCCAACAATTAATTCAAATTAAACAATTTTCAATCATTTTCTGAAATGTCACTGCTGCAGTTAAGGTGAGTTAAGGTGAGATCAGGCAGGAAAATGACATGGTTTGGTTCAAATATCTAAGCCTTTGCCATCATTATTACAATAATATCCACTTGGGCGTGGAGCAAGGTAGCAACTGCATAGAAACCCATGCTGACTGTCAACAGCAACTGTGGTGTAAAAAATTGGATGTTTGGTTGATTCTCTCACTCACTAGGCCTGTGATAAATGACATGGCTCTCTGGACAGATAACGATGAGTCGCTAACAACTGTATGGATCTATTTTGTACCTCAAAAATGACTTATTGGTCCCACAAACAACAAGTTGAGTTTGTTGAGAAGAATACAACCTTGTCACAGAGACAAATACTGTTACTTAACACAAACACTTTACAATAAACCTCACAGGGTAAAAATGAAATGTGCCTTCTCCTGTTCTTACAAAAAATAGACAACCCTTTATTCAGCAAAAACAAAAAAAAAGCATACTGTACATTTTCATACCCTTAGTTAAATGAATACCTGTCATATATTTTTTTGTCTTGGGTTTGAATAACACATTGTGCATTGTTGTTTTGATAATGTCACATGCACAATAAAAGATATCAGGTATGAAATACATTCCACTCGGCCTTTATCTCAACATTGGCGCATTGTGCTCCTGACATTTGACAACAGAGATATGATTGACACTTGGTGTGAGGACATTTTAAAAAAAAGAAAGATAAGACATTGGATTCGAGGTGTTCGAGGCACGTTGCTGTTGTTTCTGAGTGATCATTGTTCGGAGATGTTTGGCTCAATCAATGTGATCAGTCGTGCAGAGCCAGGTGTGAGGAGACGCTCAGCGAGGCACGGGGACAGGGTTTAAAAATAAACCGAATAAAGGACGGTGCCGTCAGTGACCCTTGAGATGTGACTTTGGAAGGGATGGAAAGGTAGACGTTTATCTTGCAGAAACTAATAAAGCACTGTCTGTCAGATGGGAGGTGAGTCATCCCAGAGTAGCATCATTAGAGAGAAGCAGCGCTCTGATCATGTCTCTGAGGGGAGTTGACCACCACGCTGCAGCACACATCCAACGGAGACCACCAAGAAACACACAGAGCGAACAGGCTCACGACACAGACTGTTCCTGCAAACAGCAGGTCTGCGGCACACACAGTCTCTCAAATAGAAAAAAAAGAGAGAGTTGCGGCCGGTGTTGCAGTCAATTGTCATGGTGATAATCTCCAAATAGGAAAAGAAAATCATTCATCTTATCAAGCATCTTTTGTTGGATAATGATGTGTTACCTTGTCAAAGCTGTCATTACACGTCTCTCGCACAAATAGTCACAGAGAGACCTTTTACACCACCATATTGTTTAACTTTTCAAACATGACAGTTGCCTCAGTAGTCCAACATTATTGTTTCCTAAAATAGAAAAATACAACATATCATTAACCATCATTGATTAAACCCATGCATGGTCCCATGACCATCACATTAATTCCATTTACTTGTCCTCATTGGTGACAATGTCAAATTTGATTAAATTGGAAATTACAGTTTTTTCTTTTAAATAAGATAAATGTACAATAAATATGATGGTACAGCCAACAGCTGGTTAGCTAAGCATAGCAGCTTAGCAAGTCTGCACATGTTCCGTCCTTTGCTCTGCAAGGTTGCAGTTTTTTTGCCCAAATCCCAGGCATTTCCCAGGTCGCGTCAAGTGCTGGTAGATTTTTTTCAGGGCTGATGAAAGTCAGAAAAACTGCATGCTACTGCAGATATCAGGTACAAAGACGGAACGGGACTATTGAGGATGTGAGAAACTACTTTAGGCTCTTCCACATTGCTGAGCTGTCCTAGCTCTTAATGTGACACTTGAGCTCGGAGTGCTGTAGCATATATGTGGAGGGAGACGGTGGGGTCAAGCAGGAGTAAAATACTGAATCTTTTCGATGAGTTGTATCAGTCTTGTTTTATAACAGGAGATGCATCACGTCTTTTGTAGATGGCGGAAGATGCCACGATCTGCACTGTTCATATTTATAGGCTGATTAATGTTCGAAGGGAGGGCGGAGGTGATCAAGTCTTGTGCTCACGCTCTTCCCAAAGATTTACTTCACACCCAGATATGACATCAAATGACGAGATACAGTTACAGCTTGTTTTTGATGAAATGAAGCAGAGTCCCATTCACTGCAGGTTGAATCAACCCACCATTTACATGGTGCTTTTGTAGTTCTCTCAAAGTGCTATACACTATCAGTTGCATTGTCACACACGCACACACTCACACACACACACACACACACACGCACACACACACACACGCACACATGCACACATGCACACAGCATGTTTGAGTTTCTATATCATACGTCCCATTCTCACATTGCAAGGGGCAATTTGGACCCTTCACCATGCGGACTGGTGAAGCTGGGGATTAAACCATTGACTGTTTGATTAGTGGACGACCCGCCCCACCTCCTGTTCCCCGGCTGCCCCTCTATCAGTCTTGATTTACAGCACTGTACAACTTATTTTGATAAAACCAACTGGGAGATTTTTTTTTTTTTAACGTTGACGTCTTATAAATGCTTTTCACAATACTCGTTAAACAATTATTGTGTATATGTTTACTGAAAGTAAATTTAATCCACGGCATCAACCCCAACCTCGTATAAAACGCAGGAGCACACCAGCGGCAGGTCGACCAGACCTTCATCGCCAAGGCAACATTTAAGATGTGTTGTGGTTAAGGTGATGCAATGTGTGTAAAAGAAACAACGTCGGCTGTTGGTTTCACATGGGAAACTATCATTGGTGTCCTCTGTGTTTTGTTGATCCATCAACCCCAACCTTAGTCTGTACCTCACTTCCTCCTTTGTCTCTCATAGCCACAGTTACATTGTCTTGCTTTAGGTTTGCTTATTATCATTGACACATACCTTTGTAACACTGCTGAAATAATTGAACTTTGTGTCACTTGTTTCTCGGTTGAAACAGTGTGTTGCTGCCTGAAAAAAGCTTTTGAGCAAATTGTACCTTTATGTCCCCTCCATCTACATGTTGATGGGCTTACACAATTGCTGTGTCAAAAAACAGTTAAAAAGGTGAATTGATTTATGCTTTTCCTGTGTGAGAGGTCAATAAAGTGAACGGCAAAGCCCCTGCACATGTGTGCCACTTAGAAGTCTAATAAAACACAATCGTTTTCGGATGCTTTTTCGCCAGGAAAAGAACAGAGATAGCCGACGGGAGGAAAAGCTAAAATAGCTGCTCCGAGTGTTTCGTTCATTCTGCTGTTTTTGTCTGGCTCATCTCTGGCTGTGAATTCACTAGTTTACTAGCTGGTGACAAACAGGCTTATGACATCAGAAAATTTGCCAAAATTTTTTTCTCTAGCACATCTCTTATTAGCACTTTGCCAGGCTTCCTGTCAAAGCTGACGTATAGAGGCACGGAGATGTCACCGGCAGACTGCTCACTGTGGTGTCACAAGACACCTTCCCAGGTCTTGTCAGCATCCTTTAGCACATGAAGGAGGAAAAATGCAAACCCAGTGTCACGGAGCAGCTGGGAACCACTCTTGACCTCCAAAACTCAATTTGTTAGAGGAAAATGACTTTGATGGGGGACAGAATTTTATATGGAGTTACATGAGTTCTCCAGTCTATTCAACTGAATGAATGCATGGGTTAATTTCTGCTCTGTTGTGTTTCTTCCTCATTACTCGCAAGAGATGAGCACAAAGGAAAGGCATCATGGATACACCCCGATATTTCTTTAAATAATTGTAGTAGATTTCCAGTCTTGCGGCTTTATCCTCGGTGTCATAAATGCCACGTGCAAGTAAAACTCTGACGTAAGAGCTCGCGGCAATTAGTGTCAGCGCTCGCCTTGCTGCGCGTCAAGCCATAGTAACTGCTGAGCTCCATACCAAGCACATGGATACAAAGCGGTCCCAATAGGCACAGTGTACCGCTCCAAAAATTAATTGCCGGGCTCCTTCTCTGGGTGTCCTGAACTCACCTAAGCATTGTTTCAGTGGGATCTGTTATTCAGCCTTTCCCCTGTGGTTGGCTGATGAACGCATGATGCAGGTCTGAGAAAAAAGACTGGTTTTGTGGCACGGCGTCTGAGGCAACGGAAGCCTTGGTAAACACTTAGCACATGGCAACAGATGATGGTGTGGAGCTCAAGCATTAGTGGGTGGTCTGCTAGTTCGAGATGATGGGGATGTGTTACCCACTCAATTTAAGGTGTGCTTCATCGCTCCCCTCTCCTTCTCCCTGCAAGAAATATGAGCAGGCCATTTTTCATCTCTTGAATATCCTGGGCATAATCATGTCTCATTAACTGTTCTATATTTGACCAGTGTGGAGCTACCATCCATTCAGACGGACCTCATGTGTCACGATGTAGTCGCAGCAGAGTTGAAGCCCATGTCAAAATAAATTAGCAGCAGATATTAATAGAACACAGAGATCACATCACAAAATTCGAGCCAAAAGTATGGTGATACGCAGTGCCCTTTCCGCCTCCCAGAGATGCACAGCAACGCGTCCTCCTTCGCCTCTATCTTTTTATGTGTCGTCATGGAGATGGGTTTTTTGTCTCTGTGTCTAATTAAAGAGAGAGCGTTAGATGTATTGACTCTTTCTGATCACAGGATGTCTTCCACTACCTTTCTTCATGTCGCCATCAAACGGTCAGTCTTTAATTAGAAACATGCACACCCAGCAAAAAAAACAACACAGAAGAATACACGTGGAAGCAAATTGCATGAGGAACATGAATATGAATATTACGCATTATTAATTGAAACTGAAATTATCCTTGATTTACCGCTGCTCTGAGAGAAGATCCTTCCCTTCTGTGATGAATCGTTTCAAAAAACAAACTCTGCGTGAACTTTGCTGACAGACACGGGTGTCAGAAAACAAGTTTGTTTTCAAAAATACACCACTGAGAAAATAGTGAGAAAATAACAAATTTATCCAAGAGCGTGTCAGCAATCAGAAATCAAGTTCTTAATTAAAGACATAGTTTCCATAGTTACCAGGAGAATAGGAAATAATGAGCCGGAGCTTCTCAGCTTCTACGTGGCCTTTTCACGTCATGTTTTCACATTTTCCAGTTATGTAACAGTGTCGATCGTGACGGTGACGTTTGGGAATCAGCATCATCGTTTTAAGGTTGAGCTCATTCCTCCATTGTTTTTCAGTATCTCGCAGTTTATCTTTGCTGCGATATTATGTAACAATTTAGGGAAACCGAACAGTCAAGCGTGCTATTAAAGAAGCAGGCTCTTGGTAAAAGATGAAAGAAATCCAGTTATTGTAATGCAAATGCAAACAGAGATATTAACACAATCACAACTGCCTCCAAACTGCAGTAAATAATGGCTTCATAATGGCAGCGCAGCCAAAAGAAGGACTTCAAAGCAGCATCATTGTTTTGTGTCACCACATTATCTAATTTCTTTTACTCCGCTGGGGTCATTTTTAGATTACATTTACTCACAAATCTGTTGCGCTTGATCCTTCGAAAAATACTACCCAGTAGTTGTTGCACACCATATCCCTATGGCGTGATTGTAAATGTGATTACGAGAACTCTTCTGAGAAAATTCAACAAGCTGTTTCTTGTCCATCAAGGTATAACATAGTGTTTCCTTCTGAGATTTGGAAAACAAATCAGGCCGGACACAGCTGGATGGCCCTTTACTTGACAGGTGAGGGTGCTTGAGGCACATCTTAATAATTTCTGCTTATAAAGTCGGCCCTGTTCCGCGGATCGGCTTCAGATGACAGATGACCTTGCACATTCGACGTGGTCGACGGTTGTTGGATTAGATTTAGTTCATCCATGTTGATTGCGGTTGCTCCTCTTAGGGCCGTCATTATTGGAGCCGTGGGTGTATCATTGGTGTGTCTTGCATGAACAACGCCCACTTCACCTGGATCTGACGACCAGCCAGCTTCTCTTCAAAACTAGTGAAACTACACCCTCCTGTGTCGATCGTTGCAGCTGCAGCTCTTTTTCTGCATAGTTTTTTTTTGTGTAAATCTATATTTATTTCCAATTATACTCCTCTCGATATTCCTCACGAATACATTCCACCAAACAACTGAAATTAAATAGTTTGAGAAAAAAAAAACTTTTTTAATGGAGCAATTTTTGTTTAAGGAAAGACTATGTTTCATTGAGCCTGACTGAGGAGTAACATAATGTATTTGGGTTTTACATGCAGAGAATCACTGGCAAGCATGCAACGCTCGTATTGCTAACACTTTTTTGACTGATAATGTCTCAAATATGCATTGGGATCCCCTGGAGAAAGACGGATTTCTTAAAGCAAAGGTTATGTGGGACATCATATACATATACATATGCATGTAGTTTGGTAAATAATAAGATGACTCCAATGTTTTATTGTTAAATATTGAGTCTCATGGATAATAGTTTTGTCACATTTAGTTTTTAAAAAAAGATACATTGAATACAAAACAATCAATACAAATACAGCCGCAATCTGCCTTCATGAAGTTTTAACAAAAAATGAGAGAAAAAGTGTTTTTATTATATGTTTATTATTTATTATTATTATCTAGTTCTATAAACTAGGGATAAACTGAGCTTTAGATAAAGTATGGCAGGGTTTGCAGGTAGATTTGGTCTCTTCCTTACTTTTCTAGTTAAAGGTGCAATGTACTTTCTGAAAATATGCTCTCACAATAATTGCTGGAATCTAGAAATCATATATTGACTTTGATCCTCAAGTTCTAATACTTGGTGACATCAGCTCACTTAACATTACTCATCAAGAGAAGTATTTCATCCAGCTTGCAAGCACCGCAGCAAAAAAACCAAACACCTTTCTAAGGTTCTTTTCATTACTGATTGTACATTTCTTTAATTATTGTGAAGGAATGTGCATTTGCATATTTTATACGTTGAATGTTTCCAAATAAATCTATACAAACCAGCTACAAAATGATTCATATTTTCTAAAATGTTCAATCCTGTGTTTTGGGTGTGGACTTCTTAAAGCAGAGACATAATTTAACCTGGATGAGTTGATTCGGCCTTAAACTTGAATATAACAGCACTGCTGGTGATTTAAAGTATGAACTGAAATGTGCACAGAACAGATGTAAATAAAATCTCCATGAGAGAGAAATAACCCCGATGATCAAGAAGTCAAGTCTGATTTACTTGGTAGTTTGACAATATACCACCTCACTCTGCTGGAGCCCTGATGGTAAAAATGTTTTTCATGCTAAAATGAAGACTCTACAAATTGGACCGATTTTCTCTTGAAGAAAAATAAGCGGTCTTGAAAAAACAAATTTCATGGAAAAAAACAAACAAGCAAAAAATAATAATTATAATATACATATACCAATATTTTTGTAGACTCTGACAAGTGCACAATTAATCGTCCTCTTTCAGGTGAAAATATTTCAACAGCTAAATGCCAAATTCAATGAAAAAACAGTCTCACTTTTAGCTTCACACTCAATGGTTGGAGTCCAAATTATTTTAGAAAGATGTGATATCTCTTAAGATGCAAAACAGACGCAGTAAGAGTGAAATATAACAGAAATTAAAACCCAAATTTGACTACTGATATTCAAAGTGCCTCATGTAAATTTAGGATTACTGAATCAATGTCGTCGTACTTCTGGGAAGGTTAAGACCTGGTTGATGACCCAGTCACTAGTTCATGTCGGGAATTTTTTTCTTTTCCCAGTGGCAACAGTTTGTGTCCAGATATCAGTGATGGAAAGTGTCAGACACATACCCTTATCAGTTCTCCGTCCAACAGACATTTGATAGATAGCTGGGCTGGAAAAGTGATAAGGAGATGTGCTCGACAACATTATGACCTGAACAGCTTGTTATAATGAAGCAATAGTGGAAAAACGTATCCAAACATTTAAAAAAAAAAAAAAAACACACAATACACTCAAAAACCGCTCAGAACATAGCCTGACTTAAGCAAATGTTACAGGGGAAAAAAAAGTCTCACTCAGTCTTCAAATCAACACCACAAAACGTTCATCCAAAGTGTTAATGAAGGTTCGTGCGCTGATGGACACAAATGTCCTCAATTCGACTTCAGAACCAAAATAGCGTCCAGCTGCCGACGGTGTCCAACATTCGCCTCCTCCAAACAGGCAAAGTAAGTCTGAGGACTCGTCCCATGAGCAGTTTTATGTCACTCTGGCTCCACCTCATCCTGCCGTCCCGTCTCTTCCTGGTTTGAACTGAATACTCAGATTATCTTTTGACTCGCCGCGCTGTGCTTTGTCAGTCATTGTTGTACAAGGGCACTGACTTTTTCCCAGGAAAATGAATTTTCTTAACTTTGCTACACTTTTCAAAAAGGTGCGTCACAAAGTGCTTTGGAGTAAAACACACACACAAGGATAAAACAGTGACCGTAAAAAAGGATTCTCTTGATTATGAGAAAAAAGAGAAATGCAAATTAAATGCAAATCATAGAGGATATAATGAGATGAAAACATTCATCATATTATTAAAAAATATATTCTATTTCATCTTAATGACCTGTGAATGTTCACTGAAAGACGACAACTATTTACCAACCTAAAAAAACCTGAATTAAGTTTGTTCAACTTGAAGTTTAGACAATTGAAAACTTTAATTTGAAAAAACTTAATAAATGTGTGTGTTACCAGTTGAAGTAATGTTTTAAGGATGGAGGAATTGATAACATTGACACATACAATTACTGTACATTTGATTGTAGAGGAAGTGACAGCTGGGTGCTGTATGGACAAACCAGCAACTCATTAGTCCCGATATCGTAATTCTAAATCATGTAAGCATATCGCTTACAATCTGTCTTTAGAAAAGAGCAAATACTTTTGTGTGTCAATGTATCACACGATCGACAACTATCAGATAACCTTTCATTACACGATAATCTTTTCAATCAGGATCTTTGAGGATGAACAGACGAATATATTACTTAGTGTAATATATTTACACTAAGTAATATAACAAGTAGTATAACAGGCATTAATGTGCCTGTTATCTATAGTCTCTCCCGGGCCTGCAGTTGGCAGAGGAAGGACAGCAGACGTCTCTGTGTGCTTTGGTGCTGGTTATCTCTGCCTAGTTCCTCCCCCTCGGTGTGAAAAGTCCCGCGCGCAAATTAAACACGGCTGGCTCGCTTTCTGATCCAGTTCCGGATTTCTTCTCCACACCAGCCGCCAACAGCAGTCACACGGATGAGGGGAGATCTGCCGAGCATCTCCGCTGCAGTGCTCTGCACTCCGCTGGGATTAGCTGCGCTGCATTCCCACCGTCAGCAGCACCAGGGCCATCACCCCCCCCCCCCCCCCCCCCCACACACACACACACACACACACACACACACACTCACACACACACACACACACACAGGGGGCAGGGTTTTCTATACAAACACACGGACAAATTCCTTTTCATTCTCTCGTCTCTCTCTCTGTCTCCCTCAGACTCACACCAGTCTGGTCTCACCTATTCTGTTTCCTCTCAAGCTATTATTCCATTCTCACACTCTCTCTCTCACACAGACACACACACACACACACACACACACACACACACACACACACACACACAGTATCAGTCTACAGCAACAGTCACTCTTCAGTTTGTGTGTTTGTTCACTGCAGATGATTTGATGTTTTGTTTTTTTCAAGTTGTGGCTTTGCCGTGTCCACCCTGCACTGACAGGACAGAGACACCCTGCCCTCGTCTCACCATCCCTGGGCACGGTGGATTAGATTGTATGAACAAGAGGTCAGCGAACACATCATCACAAACCGCTGGACGCCCGCGGCACTACATTGCAATGCCATCAATCACATCGACCACAACAGAATTCAACACTGTGATAACTTATTTTGAAAGAAGATAATTTCATTTATTCGTTGCCGTAATAGATAGAGCAAGAGAGCTGGGGGGGGGGGGGAGCAAGCATTGCATGTTTTTAGTCCTTTAGTTTCTCTCCCTGTGATATTCTTCGAACGCATGAGACCAGACTCCCACCACATTTGGTGAACTACCTTAGATTAAAGAGGTCACATCCCAACAGAGGGACGGCCCCTGGAGTGACCTCGGACCCTGGCTGTAATCTCCTGGGTCATGTTTCCCAGTAGTGGCATTTCCACTGCGCTGTTTTGTCTGCAAACAAGAGGTTCTCTTTTAGCGTAGGTTTGATCAGGCTTCTCCTGCCTGGGGAGAACAGGTAATTCCCACTAATGATGCCCTGAGAGAGAGAGAGAGAGGAGGGGGAGCTTGAGCATTGGCTGACTGCAGGGTGATGCAGGAATGCACGTGGGGAAATCTAATCAATGCTCCAGTGAACCTAAAAGTGCCGGTCCCACAATTAATTTTTTCCGGAAAAAACAAGAAGCATAGTCTTGCTTACATGAAATCCAACACATCACCGGTCTGCGAACAAGCCTGCAGCATCCGCTCGACGCTGCGAATCACAGCACAGCGCGTCGCAGAGGCTCAAATCAAATTAGTCTCCAGCAGAGGGCAGCATAGATGCTTTCTATTTATAGAAGTTGACAAAGATTTCTAAAGGGGATTAGAGGCTTCCTGAGGTTGCCTCGCTCTGTTTTCAGAAAGAGAAAAAAAAAGGTCTATTATCTCTGACTGAGCACAAACAGGAGACTGTGTGGCAGCACTTTATAGCGATATCAGAATTAAACAATAGTAATAATTGTATTATTTTGAATACTGTGGATGGATTTGCTATTCCTTATGTGCCATTGTATTTATGTACCTCACACCAGCAGTAGCAATATTCTGTATTTAAGTGCTGCCCACTGAGATGCTGTTTAGTGTAAATGATTATGGTGATACTCCAATAATGAATATGTTAGACCGGTGTTTACCGGTATGTGCCACACAATCCGCCAGCATCTAATAGACACATCTCACATCTCTGAGAAGAATTTTGGCAGCACTCAACCTGACTCAGTTGCTATGGACACAGATGATGTTTTCCTTTTCTTTTTTTCCCTCTTCCTTTTTTTTATCTGTGTCCATGACAACAAAATGGCTGTGACAGGAAATGGCATGCATTATGAGACTCCAGAAAGAGAGGAGGGGTTTCAGTTTTACAGTACAGTCTTCATTAGTAATGTTTAAGTCAACGCATGGCAAGAATATATTTTTATATCATTTAGTCTCCAGCATATGGAACCATTTTTTGAAGTGTAAAGAGTAAAAACATTTTAGATCACATGACAAATTTATAATGCATTGAAATAAATAAATAAATGATAAAACTCTTCTTAAATTGCATCAAAAGCCCCTAAAAGAACAGTATCTTCAGATCAAACATTTAAACTGAAATCTAAAGGTTGTAGATGTATCAAGCAGAGCTTGAGGATCGTTAAATGAGAAAATACACTGTAGACATGTGTGCACGGATAAAGTCACTTCTCACACAGTGAGTGGAGATCAACTGAAGCCTAAAGGCATAAAGGATGAAGTGGGAGGGGGATGGTGGGATATCCCTGATGACTGTTTGCAGCGCTTGGTGTGTGTTTTTTTGTTTGTTTGCTTTGTAAAGAACAATTAAGATGTGGCTTGTGGAGTAGTAAAGGGAAAAGACATGAAACAATATTGACCAAAAGTAATCTTTTAGAAAAAAAAGAAAATCCACAGGTAGTTTATAACACTGAGCAAATGTAAGGGCGCTTTGAAAGTGTTTGGTAACATATTGGTCAACATTTATAACTCATCCATAACTGGTGTACAAAATGAATATTCAGTTAGACAGTACAACATGATTGTAATCGTACTTTATGATATGATAGTAAAACACAATTGTTTATGTACACTCTGTGTAAATATCTGTACATATCCAGATAGATAGATATAGATAGAGATCGTTACTATCACTATATGAGTGCAATGAAATTTATTGCGTGTATATATATATATATATATATATATATATATATATATATATATATATATATATATATAAATTGAATTACAGTAAAGACCTTGTAAACTAAGGAAAATATATATTACATATTTATATATATATTTATGTATAAATATGTATATACAATGAATCGAAATAGAGAAACAGTGAAGAAAACATCGTATAATCACTGCTAATAAATATTAAAACACCCACACTGCTAGTTTCTTACCGTATTTATCAGTCAACGCCTGGAGCACGAGGACCTGCTTCTCTTGAATGACCACTAGATGGTGGTGTCAAGTCAACCATCAGCAGGATGAGACTGTGTGGCCACCAGGCTCATTATTAGCACATGATGAGGCTGCACTTCTTGAGAGAGGCGAATGCAGGCTGTCGGATAAATGTTTAAGAGGGATAAAGGGAACAAACTGGGTGGCAACAAATTCCACACTAGTGAAGGTTCAAGGTCATTGTGAAATAAGAAAATAAAGGAAGCTTTTAGCTTCATCTTCGATAATTAATCTCGAAAGAAACCAGATGGTTACAACAGCTTCACGTCTCGTGTTCACTGGCAATTTGTAATGACCTCTTTCATGGCATCTCTGTGTTCAGCTATCCCCAAGGTTGTTCAGTCGGTTATGCTTCAGGTCACACAGGTTTATATCAGATGACATAAACTCCTGCAGCATAATACTGAAAGTAATTCTCAGTGCTTGTATTGATGCATTAATACATTTTACAATCATCATGAAGAAGAATCCCAGTTGTGAAAATGTAACCAAACACTTCCATTAGTTGCTGGGAATTTTATTTTAGGATTCTTCTTGATTCACATAATATTAACACAAGCCATAGGACTATGTCACAGTGAGGAAACCTGACACGCCAAAGCTTATTCAATAAATGAAGGACACAACATTTGTTTATTTGTGCTGAGCAAATAAAAACAATGTCAGTTAATTATGCTTTCTTACAACTCAACTCAGCCAAGGTTCAGGCAAGTTTGTCCAGCTAAACTGGCTTGACTTATGTATCTTTTTATATTGCAAACATATTTTTTGACTGTCAAGGTATGAGAATGACTATGCAAATGGTTAAGGTTTAAACAGAATGACATCAATATGCAATATTGAACCATATATCATGATGCCTTGTGCATGTTACAGTACTAAGTCTGAGGCAGCCTGGAAGTCAGAAATATGGGCAAACACATGATATTAACTAATATCTTGGTAACACATGAGGGGTGAAGGGGGGGGGGGGGGGGGGTTGGTACGCACCGACATGCCTTCCCACAAAATACTGCAGTAAAAAGGGAGAGAAAAGGGGCATTAAAGATCACAACCTCAAATATCAACTCTGCACACTGTTGCCAAGCCTTGTTGCTATGGAGATTGCATCCTACTGCAGGTGTGAGTAACGGCAGAGGAAGTCAACTGTGCTTCCTTTTCTGTGTCGCTCTCTGTTCCTCTCTATCTCACATGCTTCTCACTGCATGTGTGTATGTTTCCACCTGAGACGAGCTAATAAACAGCCTTGAAGATTATGAGCTATATGTGTAAATACTTTGTGCTCACACGTTCTACACTTTTCTGTGATCTCTGATCCCAATGAATGGCTCCATTGTCCATACATCTCTGCATATTTTCTTCTCTGCCATTGTGTCTTTAAAAAAGGCAACAATGGAAGAGCCCTGGACTGTGCAGATGTAATTAGCCCCCGGGCAGGCTGTGCATAGGGTCGGCTGAAAGAAATAGATGCATGTGTCCAAATACTGCGAGGAGATCTCCAGCGAACCGAGATGGCATCGCTTTGCGTCAGCGCTGTTGCAAGGAATTGAGTCTGAAGAGCCAAAACAATCTGACCTGGTGTGATGTGTCATGACTCTTTCCAAAAATGCATCTCGGTCTCTTAAGTTGGTGTGGCACTTTTTTTCTTTTCTCAGGATGGGTTTCTTACAAAAACATCATGAAGAAAATTATTAAATCAGTAACTATTCAATCGGTCGTCTGTTTCTGTTCTCTGTTGTCATTTTTGTTTACAGTAACCAGTGTAGCCTTTGACACTGATCGCTACCTTGCGATCAGTGTCATGATCAAAACCTTGTTTTACAAACAGATCCAGAATTAATACAACTAAAAAAGTCATTTGTTGATGAGTTGATTGACAGAAATACCATTAATCATTTTGTTTAGTTCCAGCCTTTTCCAAGTTATCTTCAGACACCACCAAAAATGATCGTTACTTCCTGCCCTGCCAGTTATTCAAGATACGCCCCCTCTTTTGCGTAATTTCATAGCTACAGAGCATGAAAACATTAAAACTAAATGTAACTGTATTTTTCCCCCCACAAGAATTACACCCTCACATTGACTTGTCCAGTTCCATCAGATTTGGAGCTGTTGTTATGCACTGCAGGCGGCAGCTACTCGGCTTCCTTGTGGCTCTGTGGCTTTGAGTCTAACTGAGGCGGACTGAGAGACGCTTATTAATCCCAGGACTGCAGCTTCGCTCTAAACGCCACAATCGGTGGAAAAAAAATGCACTCACTATGTAACATAAATAGACTTCTAATGTTGATCGTCTAAATATACAGAATGAAGTGCAGAAGTTGAGATTCACCATGTTTGATCCAGCATTGTTATTAACAGGGGCTGACGTTTTCTCAGTTCACGGCCCCATCACTCGGTGCAAGCTCTGGTGAGCCTGCACATTTGGATTACGATGCATAAAAGCTCACTCAAGTGTCCGAATATGTTCACGGCTGCATTTTGAAGTAAAAATAAAAAGCTAAAGTCGACCGTCTGCAGTGAAAGGACACCGAGAGGTTTCTGCTTCCACGATTACTGCCGCTGAACAAGTACAGAAACAAGGAGACATTAGAGAAGAAAACAGAGCAGAAGAAGAATTGATTTACAATATTTTGTAATCATCATCGCCGTCATCTTGATGAAAACGTGTTTACAACGTTCCTTGTACATGGATCATGAAAAAAAAAACCTGACAAATGAATGACAAATTGAACACCTAATTATCTGCGTCTCATTAGCAGCAGACTGGAAAGGGCATTAATTTGAGAAGCAAAAATAAATCAGAGATGGTAAACCAATGATTAAGGCAAATAAAAATTCAACTCATCAAACTTAGGTTTGAGCGAGTCATCACCAGCGGACTGGTTGGCAGGTAAAATCACCGTGACCAGCCACAATTGTTTGTAAGCAATACATTAGATCTGTTGACCCAACAAGGATGCATATAGAGTATGCTGAGCAACACGTGAAATGATTTTTTTTTCATGTTTGGCAACAAAATCCAAACCAGTTCTGTCTCAGCTTAATTCAATAAGTTTAAAACAGGATAAAAATACAGTTTGGGGTTTCCAGAAACATGTGGGCACTGTCGTGTCAAGTTACAGTTATTCAAAGTGCATTTGTAGAGAACTATTTTAAGATTTGGATCAATACACATTTGGTGCCTTATAGAGGCAGCATTGCAGTGTATGTAGGATATGACTGTCCATGGGACAGAGGAATAAGCTGTTTTAGGCTTTGTAATAGTTGTCTTCAACCTCCTAATTGTTGGTTTTACTATTTTTGTCGGATTTGTTGACAAATTATCACCCACACAAGAAAAAGACCAAGGGTCTGTAGATGGGTTCAACGCTAGGTGGGGCTGGCACTTGATAACACCTGAGATAATGACATTTTTATTGAGCGCACTCGTCAACAGTGGTACAACCTTGCCTGGGCCTGGTGAGCAGTGGGCCATAGCGTAAGCGATGGCGCTCTGCCACGATCTGACCACTATAGGCCCATTAGTCCCCATTGATAGCCCTGATGATAGGCTCTCTGAAGGGAGGCGGCCAAGGAAAAGGTCAGTGTATGGATCTTAATTTGACCTCGCGAACCTGTCGCTGATTGGCAGCATCTGTCATCCTTAGATTTAATATAACTGTGATTGAGTACTGCAGAGGCCATATTGGCAATAACCACTGTGGGGCCACCTCATTGCCCCTGTTCTTCTCGATAAAATCGCTGCCTGCCATCCTCTATGTGGCACAACTGTCTGCTTGTGCCCGTTTCATCAAGGCTGTGAATATAGTTACCAAGTTCTTGTTTGTTCCTCATAATATTTTTTTTATTCCTCTGCCTCTCTGATTTCTGGTGTCCGGTTGATTTCTGGTGTCCGGTTGACAATCTAACTCAGGCCATGTGTCTTGTTTGAAGAGTTTGAATAAGGCTAGCATTGTTTCAATTGCAGTCGTTGGATGCGGGACTAACCATAAACCCACAGCCGTGTTAGAATCTCCGTAAGGCATAGTGTCGCCTCGAGCTAAATCCAAATGCTAACGTGCTCACGATAACAACGCTAAAAAAGTTGATGTTTTGTGAGTATGATGACCACATTAACCATTTTAGCATGTTAGCAAATGTCATAGTAGTACAGCTGAGGCTGTTGTTGTAAGGTTTAAATAGGGGCTATAGTGTAGACTCGGCTAATTTTTAAAAAGTATTGACCTAAAGATGGCACTAGATGAAAAAGTCAGGGGATCACCTAAGTTATCAGGGTACAGTACATTGTATGGCGACCATGAAAAACAAACGTTTGTGCCAGTCCATCGGTGACATGTCTGGCTATCTCATGGAGTACGTGAAAATGGTGAAAAGTCAGAAGATCGCCACAGTTAGTTGGGATCCCCTTCAGGGCACAATGAATTTCAAGTACAACATTCCGTGGCACTCCATCCAGAAGTCCAGACATAAGAAGTGGACAGTCTGTAAGCATGGCTAAAATGAGCATGTCTTGAAGAGCTTTGTGCCACGAGCAGTGCATGGCCATGGCAATGGATGAAGTAATGAGACAGCCATACACTGTGAACGCCAGAGGTCATATGGAATTAGATGCTCAGTGATCCTCAGTCTCTGCCTCAGCCAGTGAGCAGAGAGAAGACATGACGAGGAATGGGTGTGTGAAATAAGGGATGCTTCAAGGAGGAAGGGGCTGATTATGTAATGGAGGGACTTGTTTTCATGTCCCTTCTGAGTTCATGTTAGCTGAAGGAGGACACCCTGCCTTTGCTGCTCTTCCTGGGCTTTGCCACATTGCATTAATGTCTTTATTCATAGTGACTGGTAATTGGCCTACATTCAGGCAAGCGTTTGTCCCTTATGTGGAACTGTACAGTAAGGAAAGGCGATAGAATCTGCCGATTCCACTTCAGTGGATGTGCAAACACTATTATGTCAAAAGAAAATGTGAGAAGAAAAACAAGTCTTGAACCTGTAGAGAACCACAGCAGCGTCAGTTCATGAATACGGCCCGAATTGAATATTAAATAAATCGTTTTTTCACAGGCTTTAGGAGGGGACTTAAATACTAATAAATACTAATACATTACTAAAATGTTTGCATTTCAGTTGCATTGGATAAGTTACAATGAAGTGTGAGAGGGCTGGGAAATATTTTGCTTTCTGCCTAATGTTGTTACAACATAAGGCTAATCAGCAGTTTTATTTTATTTTACTTAAATGATGAATCCAGTGAGTCATCAATTCCCCTCAGCTGTACAGAGCCTTTAAAAGAACCCTGATTATCAGGACGCGTGTGCCTTGGTTTGCAGCAGCTATATAAATCTGATATAAATAACACTTTAGATGTCTTGGTTTTGATAAAATCCTTGCTGCCATAGTCGCTTACGTCGCAGTGCATTCTTGGTACTGACGTCACAGGTCTTGGTCCCATTCTCTTGACCCGAAATGATGGAACAAATCCCATTTTACAGAAAAACCACATAGAAGGTACGAATTCAAAATCAAAATGAAGACAGAATCAGAGCGGTCTACCATGTGACATTTTTTGACACATTGACGCAGATCTTCCTTCCACACCTGATCCCATTTCCGTCAAAACCCCAAACATGGACAAACACCTCACCTATCTTCTGTATGTATACCTTGCATCCACTATATTGATAATTAGAGCTTTTTATAGGATAGCGCACAGCCTGGGAGGAGGTGCAACCTGCAAGTCTCGATAAAGGTCAAAAATGTCCCTTGCAGGGTGGAATAATAAGTGTTTGATCATGTTGGTTAAAGCTTCAGTAAATATGAAAAGGAAACAAGGGAGGAACCTAGTGACCTTCCAGAAGTTATGGAAGATTGATAATACACCCAGATAATGGCGTGATGTACCAGTTGGTTGGTTCAAGGTTAACCCTCTTGAATTCTGTGTGTTTTACGCGGCATTTACGTGTGGTGCGTGTACATAAGCAACAGCACAGTCAAGGTGGAGCTAAAGTATATTGTCCCTCGTCGAGATAATTCCCAAGCATATCGAGACAAAAGATTTTCCAGGCACGCGCACCTTGCAGAAGACACAGTTAAGCTGCCCGTGACACGTGTGAAATTCAATTACAGACCTGCGGTGGATACACTCTGTGTAACCCGGGGAGATCGGAGGAAGTGGCGGCCAGGTGGCGACCCTGTAGGCAGCAGCGAGCACAAATCACAATGGCCTGGGCCGCTGCCAAGAGCAGGGATTCTGCCACCACACAGCCTACCGACACTCCAAGAGCAGCTCATGGTCAGTCTCCGCTCTCTCTCTCTCTCTCAATGCACTCAGGTCAGTAGAAGGGGATTGCAGTACACATTGTTGGCCACTTCGCTCTATAATTCATGTCCTGCTCCTAAAATAGAGTACTCGAACAGTACACTGTTTCATCTGTGGCTGCGAAAAAATAGAAGCATGCATGTGGAGTAAAATGCTTCATAATTTCAGATAAGGAAGGGGGGTGGGGGTGGGGGCAGGGCTGTGGTTTATTGTGTCTAGTATGTAATGTATACAGACACACGTTTATAAGTCATCGTGTTGGAAACCTCAACAGATGATGGTCTGATGACGCTCGTATGAAGGTAAATTGTAATTGCGTGTGCGCAAGCCCAGACTTTCTACATGTGACCAAGACTCGGTGGCCCCTGGGGATCCTGGAGTATCCCATTTGTGAGCGATGGGAGTGTCAGCAAACAACACGTGGCCACAGCCGTCTCCCATAACAAGGTGAAAAAACGGAGTATTTGTCCTAAAAAATGTAACTTGACGAACAGAAAGCACACGTGCTTTTGAAGACTGACAAGATCTTGTGTGCCATGGCTAATAGTATCACTGTACTGTCCGGACATCACGCGGCCAGTGTCTGCTGGGTCCACTTTCTCCCACTCCCCAACTCATGAGCTGTGAGTGGCAGGCCGGCTAACCGGTGTTGACACTGGAGAATCAGCCTGAGTTGAGAGCGAGCAGCCGTGGGAGCAATGGCTGCCTGCCACATTGCGGAGCATCAGCGAGACATGTCAACCTCCATTCCTGTTAGAGTTAAGTATTAACATTTATATATATATGTATATATATATACATATACATATACAGTTAAAAACAACGAGGAGGAGAGAAAAAAACCCAGTTAGCATGTATTTTGGGACAGAGAATTTGTTCTTATTAACACAGTGTGACCTATCTATCAAAAGGGAATTGGCTACAGCTTATAAACTCTTCATAAAGAAGAATATAAGAAAGTGATGAGTCTCTTCTCATGCTCAGCCCTGCTGCTTAGAGAGTCAGTGCATGCCTCTGGCTAGGGAATATCCCAGCATGCACTGGGCAGATGGTGTTGAAGCATTCCAGACAGGTCTCAAATCTGCCACAGAGCCAGGGTATTCATGTTGGCAAGAGAGAAATATTACTTTCCGTGCTGTATCGCTCATCTGGATCTATTCATTTTCTGTCCAACAGCAGCGCACGGGACGGTCAGACTGCCCTCTGCATGCAGTGTGAATGTGGCGCCGCACTACTATAAGGGAGGTGTGCAGCAGAAGCCGGAGCGCTCGGGGAAACATTTATTTGAACACCGGGAGGAAGATTTTCGTTGCCCTCTTTGATAAGATTCTGTGGTCTCTGACATCTCGGCTTTTTGTTCCAACATTGCGCTGCACTGCAGCTTCCCCCACTCATCTCTCTCTCTTTATTTGATCCCTCACTACAGCCAATTCAGATTGTTTAACACAACATCATGCTCTAACGGGATTTAAGATGTCCGCTTGTGTGTTTGCTTACTCAAATTCAATCAAATGGGCTGTGACTGCCTCAACGGCCAACTTGTTTGTTCCTACATGACAATGAGCGTGGCCTGGATAAAATCCAGAAAGCTGCTTCTAAAAAAAGGAAGGAGTAATTAGTAAATGTCATCTGAGAAGAGTATGGCGAATTAGAAGCCTGGTGGATCATGTAATTAGGACGGGAGCCTTTTCATAGACGGCTCAGGGAAGGACGAGGACACCACGGCGGCATCCTCTGCTGAACACTGACAGCACTACGAGCTGTTACAGAAACACCATTTGACACACACACACACACACACACACACACACACACACACACACACACACACACAGACACGCACACTGACAGAAACACATTTCAGCACACACACACAGGCAGGGACAGTTGACAATGTCAAACAAGGCTGACAGTGATGCATGACTGTTGTAGTTTTTTTCTTCTTGTTGCACATATCCGACCAGATGTCATAAATGTCACATGAGAAAAACGGCATGTGGATTCATGGCAAACAGTTTGAGCTCTATTAAGTGAATATTTTGGTTCGCGTATGAGTTCAATAAGTTTCAAATCCAATGATATTTCAAGTATTTTCTGTCATATTTGTGTTTTTACAAAAAACGACAAACGACTTTACAAAGATTTTTTAATTTTTTACTTTACTTTCTTTCATAAAGATACAAAAAACAAAAATGGAATGGACAACACATAACTTTCACATTCTGTGAATTAATTGGCAAAAGTCTTCAGAATCAATTAACTTTATAAGTCGTTTATCAAGCACTATGTGACAGATAGTTTCATCTTAAATGTGAGGATTTGCTGATTGTAAAATTTTATTATTATTTTATAAGCGCCTCTCAAAACACTCAAGGCCAACTTACAAGGCAGAATTAAAAAAGGACAACAACAATAATAAAATCAACAAGAAAACTGAAAGTGTTTAAAATCATTAGGAACATATATATACATATATGTATATATATATACATATATACACCAAAGATAACCGATCACTGTGAACAGATCAAATATGGTGTATAGTGATCGGTTATCTTTGGTAGGGGGGGGATGTTGGAGAAGTGAACAGCACAGATGAACAGAAATACACAGTCAGTGTAGAAACTCATAAACAACAGACTCTTCCTCTTCAGTGAGATGTTTTCTCCAGAAGAGACCCAGAGTCGGCTGATTCTGATCACTTCAAACACACAACTTCGTTGAAGCATCTGCACATTTTATATCCGCTGCTCTCTCGAGATTCAGTGATGCGCCGAGCAGGATGCACAGAAAATCCCCACATTAGGCAAAACCTCCCTGTTGTGTTGCACCATCGCTCACACAGCGCACAGCCACAATACCCACGGTGTTATCAGCTCCTCACATGTGCGTCTATGCAAATCTGTTCAAAATGAGTTTGTTTTAATAGCTTGGATGCAGCCAGCATTTGGCTCGCTTTATTACAAAACAGATGTTGACTCTCATTTATCCACATCAGCTTCACTGATCACCTGATTATTTATTTTTTTACTATCAATATTTTACTAGTGACTGACTAATTGAAAAGAAAGGGGGTGGCTTGTCGAGGAAAGGCCTGGGAAGCCTGCATAGATTTGTGGCCGAATAGATCAGAGAGAGAGAGAGAGAGAGAGAGAGAGCGCAGATAACAATTTAGATGGGGTAATAAATAAATCTCCTTTCTCAGAAGTAGCCGCAGGACTGACTGCAGCAGATTAGAGCCTGTGCCTTTTAAACAAATTGGGTGCTCAAAGAGGCATATTGGCTATGTGCTCAAGCGTGTTTTATAGTCGGCCCTGTATCCTCTGAGACACACACAAGTCTGTCAGCTTCATGGTGCTGCTCAAACAGGCTCACGCTGCAATTTCAACCTTTATTTATTCATGTGTTTATTAATCCATTGTAATTAACCTTTTTAAACTTAACTGTACCTATAGTGCAACTTCTGTCTAACTCTTAAGTATTGAAGCCAGAGCTCAGAGCCCAATGTTGACTGTGTGTTTGGGAAATTGTGAGAGGAACTAGATGAAAAATAAGGGGATCAAATCCAAATGAGTTTTTGATTTGGATCTATCTATTTGGATCCCCGTTGGCAACCGCTCTGCACTGCCTGTGGTCCACTCTAGTTTGTTGGTGTGTCATTTCAACTGGAATTGCAAACTTCTAACTCAATCACCACTTAGTAAATTGAACTGTTTAGCTGTTTAACTGCATCCTCCCATGCAGGTCTGCAGTAAACCTCGAGCCAATATGGGACAGGAGTTCATCTTCTTCTATCGGCTTCCTGCCACTGACTGCACTCTGATTTACTGTAGTTGTCTCTCTCTGCTAAAGAACTGCATCCGATGTCAGACAACATGTTGAAGGTTTGAGCCTCTGCATGTCACATGCAGCACCTTACATCAGAGACTGGATCATCATAACAATTTAACATTTGGATGAACACTTAATGAAGTTGATGGTATATGATCCTTCATGTTGTGTGTGTGTGTGTGTTAATGAAGTTGATGGTATATGATCCTTCATGTTGTGTGTGTGTGTGTTAATGAAGTTGATGGTATATGATCCTTCATGTGTGTGTGTGTGTGTGTGTGTGTCTTGTCTTTTGTGTTCTGCTCTGTCTGCAGACGCATCAAGTTTTAAAGAAAAAACACACGAGAGAAAGTGAAAATCCATTGACTCAGCAGCCTCCCATGGCTGATTTCTCATAGAAGTGTGTGTGTTCTTCCCTCTTGGCTCTTGGTGATTTTCTCTCGTCTGGTCTCGTGCACCCAACGTTCCGTCACATGCTCGCAGCCCAATTCATGCGGCATCTTGCTGAAACGTCTGGGGTCCTGAAATCTGCGTCACGTGACTCCACGCAGCGCGCTCAGCACCGAGCCTGCTGATGTTTTCTGGAGATTTCATGTGAGAAAAAGGACAAACCTCGATCCACCCCCCCCCCCCCCCCCCCCCCCCTTTTTTTTTTTTTTACCTCTCTCGTCCTGCGCGGTTGACACTTTGTTTTTTCTTCTTCTCTGCCACTGTTTCGTTTTGTTTCTTCTTTTGTCGAAGCGATTGGGACATCGTGGACCATCGACGCGCACGGAGTGTGCCAACAGATTTGATTTGAGGATGCGGGACTTGTGCAGCCCGTGTGGTTCCTCTCGTTCTACTTGAATGCCAACGCGGCGGATGCGTCGGGCGGAGCGGACGCGCCAGCTGCAGGAGGTCCGCGTTCAGAAGTCAACATCTTCTCGGTTCTCGATTTGATTTTGATTTGATTTGATTTTGTTTACTTCAGAAAAGATGTAACGACCGATCCCCCGCGCGCAGCTGAGGTCTCCACCGTCAAGATGCAGAAGGGAATACGACTCAACGACGGTCATGTCACCTACCTGGGGCTTTTGGCCAAAAAGGATGGTACGAGACGAGGCTGCTTGAGCAAAAAGAGCTCGGACAACACGAAATGGCACACGAAGTGGTTCGCCTTGCTGCAGAACATGCTCTTTTATTTCGAGAACGAGTCGAGCTCTCGACCCTCGGGATTGTACCTGTTGGAGGGATGCATGTGCGACAGGGCGCCCTCTCCCAAACCGTCCCTGTCCGCCAAGGAGTGCTTGGAGAAGCAGGTATGGATGGAGAGAGACGCACAGAGCGCGCGCGCGCGCACAACCACACACACACACAAAACCACACACACACACACACACACAGCGCGCGCACACGCACGCCGCCGCTCTCCGTCTCTATCCCACTTGTATTGTTTTTCTGCAGGTTACCTGCTGCAACACTGACTGTGAGCTTTCTTCCTGCGCCTTTTTATTCACAATTCTGCAATGCGTTCGTTGCTCCTCATTTTCCATCCATATTCGGTGACCTCGAATCCAGCGCAGCACAATAACACCAAAGGATCCAGATTGCTGTATTGCCCGTTATGTAACGCATGCATGGCATTAATGATGAGGTAACAATATTAACACCTAATGATATTACAGCAGCCCTGGCGGTGCGGTGTGCAGTGTTCCTGCTTTGGCTTGCACTAAACCAGCGCTTGATATTTTTTTTATTTTTTTTGTTAGGGTTTATTGTTAGTGGCAGAGTTTTCATTGGTGCATTAAATGTGACCCAATGGCATTTTGCTCTTCTCAGCGTGATGCATTTGCATCCTGATTGGTTGTTTATTTTTGCTTGTGACTTTCGGTCATCATCTTTATGTCTTTATTTTTTTATTTTTTGACGTGTTAGGGCGGAGAATGATTTACCTACGGCTCCTTCCAGTGAAACATGGAGAGAGAGAAAAAAAGTTCTGCCCTCGGGGTTTCCATCTTGCGGTCAAATCGTGGCATTACACTTGATGCTGACGACTCAGTGGGGGGGCCAGTGATCAGTCAGCTCTGATCCGCCGTAGCTGACCTGAATGAAATGATTCAATCTGATATTGGAGTTTTCATTTGCGTGATGCAGGGCGATTGTTCCATTGCTTGCTAACCGACGTGTCCCCCAGACCCTGTGACAGTGACGTGAAGACCACATGTAGCGGGACTTGTACAATTGAATCATGTCAGCAAAGGGATTGTTCACTTGATTCTAAAAAGATTTAAACTGACTAAATGAGCAAAACACAAAGGTTCAGAGTAGACTGGTCAACAGACTCGATTTACATTGTTAATATAATAAACTGAGAATCATAACGCTTCCCTGGCACCAGCCCAGTGCTCTGTGCCTCACTCTCTGCTGGTAGGGCTGCGATCCAAAGTGAGTCCAGGCTCCTCCTGTGAACAGCTGCCCTTGTGCTGACGAAGCAGAACGCAACACACCGACTAATGTTGTGCTCCCACAGTTGCTTTAGAAGGCGCTGAAAACCCCTCCCTCCCCCGAAAGAATTTGGATTCTTTTTATGTTGTTGTTTTTTGTCAGCAGTGCTGTTTCCCACTGCATGCTCGTGTGTTGAATGCAGCAATGTGAATGCCAACACACAGAGAAGAGTCTGATCAATAGAGTAAACTGGAGAAAAGATATCGATTTGCTTTGTTCTGTGAATCCTGTTTGCGGAGAGCGAAAGCACCAAGAGGCGCCCAAATAATGACTGACGAATGTGGCTGATATGATTAAGAGTTACTTTTGAATGTTAACAAACAAACATCCTCCACACTGTAACAGTGAGAAAATATCACCTCTAATTCATAGTCCCACCTGGATTTATGGTTTTGTGCCGACGTTTAAGCAATCCACCATAATCCCTACATTATATTTATCCTCAAATGCAGTTGGTGTGGAAATGATAATGCGATTGAGCCCCAGGTTTCTGTGGCAACCCTTGTTTGCATCCTAAAAAATGATGCAGTTGGAAGAGGCGGGAAAACAGAGAGGAGAGACGTAGTGTGTCGCATCTCTCTCCTATTAATGCGAGTGCTATCTGGGCTAAATTTGGTCCTCGCAGTACCTTGGAGGGGTCAGAGTCCGTTTATAGAAAACACAGCTCGCTCACGCTGGGAAACAGCAGCATTTCAACCAATAACACGCCGCAAGCTGCAGGAGCGAGCGGTGGCTGATTCAATACAAACTCTTATGTAAATCAAAAGATCTGACTAATATGTTCTAGAAACATTTGAGATGTCTGGGTCGGTGATGTTGGTATGAAGAAGACTAAAATCCGAGCGAAAGCTCCTCATTAAAATTTAAAGTGGATGCAAGTTGAGTGGTTAACAACACTCAGTTCTCCAGGGAATATATCGCTGTATAGATCTCATTATGTGCATGAAAGTCCTTTTTACAGTATTGCTGCAATACAACTGACCTGTTTAACCGATCATGAAGAATTATTAGACTCTTTTATAAATAATAATTAATCAATACATGTCCAATTAATTATTTACCACCCATTTGTGTCCACAGCACAGCAAAACGACACATAAAAGGCAAATAAATTTAAGAGCAAGTGATGCTCATGTATCAATATCATGGAATTTAGGATCAGTGATGATTTTTAAAGGTATATGACGCAGGCATAAAAGTAAAGCAGGATGCAGACAGTTGCTCTTAACATCACCTCAAAGCAGACACTCACCGCGCTCCTATCAGGGAGATCATGAGGGAAAACTACTACAACATGCATGCCTCCCTGCCAGAAATAGATTTTCTTTGACGGTAGAATGAATACCTAATGAATGTGAGGTTGGAGGAGCAGTCAGCCATACATCATGATCTGTTGCAGGTTGATAGGTGCCTGTTGAGCCTCTGCGGGCCAAAGATTATAGAGTCTGGTGTCACTCATCTTGGCTGGAAGAAGTTCAAGGGGAAGACGACATTTGACTTACGGGAGTTGTGTTATTTCATTTTCTCATGGCTCACTTTAAGGAGCATTGTTATTTTTATCAAGCAATATATGCTCTAGTTCATAACATAATATGAACCCCAAAATGTTAACTATAATTAAGGACATTTGCTTGTATTTCTTTGCGAAAATTACATCTCTCACCTTGATATCGGAGAGTGGTCCATCGACTGTCTGTTTTTAGCAGCCAGCCATTTGGAAACATAGTCTGAGCCTCTTTGAAAACCCACAAACATCACTTTATTTAATGTAAAAAGCAATGCTGCTCTTTGTATATGTATAGATACACCATTTTGTCTTTAAGAATTAAGCAGAAGATCATTTACTGAGTAAAAACAGCAACACTGTCAAAAGAGTTAAAGTTGAAATATGTGCTTTAATCAAAATACTTATTGATAATAGCTTAGTGGACCAGAACACTGTCAACACTGTATATAGTTTAGCAGCAGGTGACAGTGTCAGGAAACGCCCAGTCATTAAGACGTTCTGCTCTCTTTATTATATTACAGCATCTACTGGTTACTTCATTTATTCAACAATTACATTTCACTTAATGATCTCAGAGAAAGACATTTCCCTGCAAATAATCCCCCCCCCCGATCAAAGGTGGCACATTAAAGGCTAAATAAGTGCACAAATCAAGTAAAAAAATACTAGAACAGCATGAAGTATTAACCGCCACAGAAGTACAAAAGGATCCCTGCGTTAAATAAAAGGCCACAATTTCCTCATCTATACAACTCTCAATTAGCTGCTGCTGGGAGTCCAGCGCAAAAGGAATCACATTCATCTTCAATCGAGTGTCACCAGAAAACGCAAAAAAACTGTTCACGCTGACTGGAGTTGCTAGGAAACAGGTATTGCACAGTTATGTAATTAACCTGTTTCTCCAGCCTCCATGTCTTGTGGCATTTCCTCCTGGGAACCAGAGACATCCCAGGAACTGAGCTGGGGGAGGCTTCCCTCACCTAGCTCCATCAATTGCACTGGTGGGCGAGGAAGATGTGGCTTCCCCAGGCCCTGTGTGGTTTTAAATCACCCACTTGATGTCTGCGGCAGCGAGGCAGTGGAACAAACGCGGAGACAAAAGCAGTGGAGAAGCTTCAGTCAAACCACTGTATAGTAGAATGTATCTAATAATGAATAGTCCTGTTGCTTCTGACTGGAATTTCCTCACCCTCTCTCCCCTGTTTGTTTCAGTACTATTTCACTGTCAGCTCCACCCATGAAAACCAAAAGGCGCTGGAGTTACGCACAGAAGATGTGAAGGACTGTGATGAATGGGTGGCTGCAATATCACACGCCAGGTAAGAGGCACACATGAGTGAAATGTACAAATATGGCAGTTAGGAGTTGAAGTCGTTGGTAGAGGGTATGTAATCTTTGAATGATGTGCTGAGTCTGTAGGGGATGTTGCCATGGTTTCATAAGTGGGGTTAAAATATGAGCGCTTGCTTTGTTCACAAGAAAATCCTGATTGCTTCATCGGGGGATGAAGCTATACATGCACAAATGTAAAATTCATGACGCCATACAAATCCGTGTGTGTGTGTGTGCGCGCGTGTGTGTGTGTGTGTGCGCGCGTGTGTGTGTGTGTGTGTGTGTCTGTTTGTCATGTTGCAGTTACAGAAACTTGGCCAACGAGCATGAAACTCTCATGCAGAAGTATCTTCATCTGCTTCAGATCGTGGAGACGGAGAAAACAGTTGCTAAGCAACTTCGACAACAGATAGAAGATGGAGAAATAGAGATTGAAAGGCTTAAGTCGGAGGTAATATTCACCGCTATCCCTTTACACCCAGGAGTGGGAATGTAAACAAATACGGCACATTATTCTGATATGAGCCAATATTCACACCATAATCACACCACCTCAGTCAAATCTAAAAATACACCTCACCACAATCCTCTGAAGTCACTCAGTGCACAGTGGTGCCAGGATCAATGATTTCACTTGAAGAAAACACACATATATATGTTTTAAAAAAACAAAAAATGACACACCTTTTAATTTAATTTTACAAAAGAGGATTACAAATAATGTATGAAAACAATTTATCACCTCTGGTATAAATATAAATCTAAATATTAGCCATCCATTAGACCTCACTTAGGAGAATATCTTTGGGCTATTTTGGTTGATCTGTTTCCTGGCAGCAGCATCCTTTTACTGTATTTTAAGATTAAAGTGAGCGCTGTTAAAACATCCAGGATGGTGCCCTCTCCGACTGAGCCACAGGCTATATAGACCAATATAGACAAATGTGTGTGGCAACCGCACACAATGTCAGTCCGACTCACTGTAAATAGACTTCCTGAAATGGCACAATAAAAGTATATTACCACTTCTTCTTGCACAACACTCATAGCCAAGAGCCTTGTCCTCGTCCCAACCTGCCAGCACCAGAGCATCATTGCTCTGTTTGCCTCATGTGTGGAAACTGAGGGGACAGAAATGGAAGCACCAACCCGTCGCACAGAGAGCTGCGCTCAGGCCCGACCACTCTCCACTTTGCATCTCCTCTCAGAAACAATGCCTCCAATAGCGCTGCGTTCCCTGCTGTATTCATCAGATCAAATAGTCATTTTACTTTAATGTGCAAATGTGATGCTTGAAATCAAATTATGTGCTGAATATGCATGAACGCAGCTTTATATTGCATCTCTTCTATGAAACGCAATGACAATTAACTCTCTCGCCATCTACAAAGTAAATGGAGACACTTAGCTTCAAACAGTTCACAGAAGCGCCAGTCTGTTGTTTTTCTTTCCCAAATTAGTCTGTTCACCTCTTGTCAACATGCTCGTCAGGTGCATGTTGCGTTAAAATGGCCAATTTAAAGAAATATTGATGCACTGATAGCAGCCAAGTGAAAAGAGCAAGTTTGGTCAGGCTAATGTCTCAGTGTTGACGGTCCTGACAGGTCTGACTGTCCTGTTGACTCAGTCACTTTGTGCACATGCTGGTACAGTGAGTGAGAAGAAGAAAGATGTGTCAGTGGGAATGATTGGTCTTTCGTGTGGTTGCTTTCCCCCGGCAGATCGCTGGGTTGCTCAAAGACAATGAAAAGATCCACGCCAGCCCTTCGGCCGCCCCGACCGATGATGACTCAGAAATCAAGAAGATCAAAAAAGTAAAGCATGCGACCGAAACCTGCCGTTTTATATCTGAGAGTTTGTTTGGATTTCGATGCACTTACCACAGCCCATAAAAACGGGTCTACTTCAGGTCCAGAGCTTCCTGCGAGGCTGGATCTGCAGGAGGAAGTGGAAGACCATAATCCAGGATTACATCCGCTCACCACATGCAGAGAGCATGAGGAAGAGGAACCAGGTGGTGTTCAGCATGTTGGACTCGGAGGCCGAGTACGTCCAGCAACTTCACATCCTGGTCAACAACTTCCTGAGGCCTCTCCGCATGGCCGCCAGCTCCAAGAAACCACCCATCACCCACGATGATGTCAGCAGCATATTCCTCAACAGGTTGGATCATCTCGTCCCACCAAATTAAAATTGCCCTTTAAAAAATGATCTTGTTAAAGGTGCCCTGTAGAGTTTTTAACCACTATTAGTCCTGTGGATGAATCTTTCTGTTGTGCAGGTACTTTGTGTCTCTGTGATTCTTTCACACCGATCTACTGTCAGAGGCAGGATTGTGTGAAGAAACACAACATTACAGGAAAGAAGAACCTAATAAGCTAGTTATCAAGTTATAAGCAACTGTATTGTTGTACCTTACCTCAAAATAAAAATGTAAACATTTATATGAACAAAGCTGATTAATTAAATGTGATTCATGACTTTCTGACCGCAAAACTGTTCTGGAGATGTATGCTATTATTTTTGCGCCATGTATATACATATTTAGTTTGATATCAGCAAATGATTTGCTGGACACAGACAATGCAGCGAAGACAGTAATCTGCATTTGCCCTCATTGGCCTATTCAAAATCTACCCACACACTCATCCAAGCACATTCATGATCAAAATATGCACATCCATGCTCTAATACACATTGTCTGGGCTTTTATCTGTCACAGCTTCACTGGATATCGCCAGAATTATTAACTCACAAACACATTTGATGAAAAAAAAATCTGATTTACTAACTGTATAGCTCTCTTTTTTTTCTCAGTGAAACCATCATGTTTCTACATCAGATATTTTATCAAGGTCTCAAAGCCAGAATAGCGAGCTGGCCAACCTTAGTGCTGGGTAAGAAACACCTTACTTACACCTTGCTTCATTTAATTTTCATTGTGAAGCTCGTTCATCTTGTTCACTATTATTGAAGGTGATGCCGCATTAGCATTGTTCGTGTCAGTGATGTCCTGGTATTGATCTCTCTCTCTACAGCGGACCTGTTCGACATTCTGCTGCCCATGCTCAACATCTACCAGGAGTTTGTGCGGAACCACCAGTACAGCCTGCAGATCCTGGCCCACTGCAAGCAGAACCGGGATTTTGACAAGCTGCTCAAACAGTACGAGGCCAAGCCCGACTGTGAGGAGAGGACCCTGGAGACCTTCCTCACCTACCCCATGTTCCAGGTTTGCTCGTTTGTCCCACTGATATACACACGAAATAAAGGCAAACCAATTTGTTTGCTGCAGAGCTGCGGCCTGGTGCCAGATTTTGTCGTTAATTCTGTGCTCCCGCAGCCGTTCTGGGCCAAGTTCCTCTCTCCATATATAAATGCTACCCTTGGGCCATATATTTCACCAGCTTAACGCGAGGTGGCTATTGCTATGCCAATGATCCCCCATTGTAGCGCTCTGTTTACAATTAAAGCTGGGTATCCTTTAAAGGCACTGTCTTTCTGTGATCCAAATGTAAACCAAACCAGCTGTCACTCCCACAATGAAAGACAAGTTGAACTCTTTGAATATTCTTGAATATTGTGCATGTTGTATACTTGTAATTTATATGGACCATAAGTCCATACCCATTCTAACTTGCTTTCTTATCCTATTTAATTATTTGATGTTTTAAATTTTGGGTAATTCTAGTCTATTTTGTTCTGCAATCCACAATCATTGGTTGGTGTTTTCCTTTAATTATTTATTAGTTTTATGTCTGTAATTTTGTATTTACACATTCAGTAATGATCAGTTGACAAAATGATAATTTGTTTATTTTTCCTCCGGGTCACGGTAAATTCCACATTGGATTAAATAAAATTAACTTCATCACAAATCTGATTAATTTCGAGTGAAACCAAAACAATATATTCATCATGTGTTCTGGCCGGAGTGGCTCTTTAATACTCTCGTACTGTAGCATCGCTGACCAACAACAGAAATAGCCATTTGTCTGCTTTTGCTCAGAATATCCCTGTGGTGTATCTCATGTCTCCAAAATGTGCTTGTTTTTGGAGCTCAGGCTCTAATAATGGCTCATTTCTGGCAAGGTACGCAGTTTCCCAGCAGTCCGCCCTGCTGGGGCCTACTGCAGGCTGTGCTGTGTTGATAACAAATTTTGCTGATGAGCGTAGATTGTACTCTCTGCTGATCTACCTCTCATTAGTGCACATGCACGCTGGCACTTGTATGTTGCCGTGTGTGCATTGTTTTCCTGTTGTTACACTCACGCGCTTTTATATTTGAGTGTGACGATCCCCTGTTGCTTTATGTTCTGTCTTCGTAGATTCCCCGCTACATTCTTACACTCCACGAACTCCTGGCCCACACACCCCATGAACACATAGAGAGAAACAGTCTGGACTACGCAAAATCCAAGCTGGAAGAGCTTTCCAGGTACATTCGTCTGATATCATCAAAACCGAGTGGGATAAATGACACACAAACTTCTTTATCTAGGTTTGGTGGGTGCATGTCGTTTGCTGGATTCATATACATTTAGATGATTCTGTGACATTGATACTTTAACAAAAATCATAAGAAATGCATATATTAGGTTAATATTAACATCTTAATATTAATATTAATACTGGCCTCTGAAAAAGCCTCTTGCTGAATGCACATTAGTCACTGAAGGAGGCTAAGATGAGTATTTGAAGCATCAAGCCCAAGCGTCCCTTGATCATGCCTTTATGTATAAACACGTAGCGAACATTGACATTAAGACTTTCTGTGTCTTCTTCCATTCTCCACCTTATACATTACTATCATCAAATGAGAATGATGAGATCTCCTCGTTTGTACTAGAATCATGCACGACGAAGTGAGCGAGACCGAGAACATCAGGAAGAACCTGGCAATAGAGCGAATGATCGTCGAGGGCTGCGAGATTCTCCTGGACACCAGCCAGACGTTTGTAAGACAAGGTAACTCCTGCCTTCAAGCAGTGTGTTTCAAAAAAAGCAGAGCATCGTCAGCCGTGTAATAAGACAAAAAGACTCTTTCCTTCCCTCTCTCTCTCTCTCTTTGGGGAATAACATGTATAGCTCACGAGGAGAGTCTTTAATTGCCAAGTGTAATTAGACTGTTCTGAGGGAAATGATGAATCTGGGACTGTAAATGTCACATGTCCCCAACAGGCCTTGGTGCATCAGGAAAGGGAAAACCCTCTCTGTAGATGTATTCAGTTGTAGAAGGAGGCTAGACGAGCAATACGGTTATCGATTCATTATCTGGACTATCACCTCCTCTTGCTCCTTTTTTTTTTACCCCCTGTTCTTGCCTCCGATCCATTTATATAGCCCAATGTGTCTCTCCAAATCTCTGCTTCTCCTCCCTCTCCTTCTCCCTACTGTTTACCATCACTCTTTCATTCCCACACACAGGGTCTCTCATCCAGGTGCCGATGAGCGAGAAGGGCAAGATCACCCGCGGGCGACTGGGCTCTCTGTCTCTGAAGAAGGAGGGGGAGAGGCAGTGCTTTCTCTTCTCCAAGCATTTAATCATCTGCACCAGAGGTTCTGGGGGAAAGCTTCATCTCACCAAGGTAGGCCTGCACTGCCGAGCGCGTAGTGGCGCTGCTCCTATTTACAAAGGCCACAAACTTACAGCGCCGCACAAGCCCCAGTGTCTGAGCTAAACTGTAATTGGATTAACAGACAGGAGATATACAGGGTGAGACATGTCGTGGCTTTTTATCAATGACAATGACCACTGGAGCTACACACACCCATACGCACACACACTGGCATTTTGTACATGTCTGAAAGCAGCTGCTTGATGTCACTTTGTCATTTGTGTAAAATAGCGATGATGTATTATTACACAAAATTACTCAACATCATCAGAGGGCGGTTGATGTTTGGGGATTTAAGATTAAGAGCAAATGGCTTACATCTGAAGGCCTTACATGTAGTTACAGAAAAAACAATGGTCCTGTTATGAGATATTTTTTGTTAATCCTTGAGATTTATGTATTTGTGATACTATTTATGGCTTCGCATTCAGCAACAGCTCTCTATATAGGCTAGTAGTTGTCATTGCCAGAGGCAATTTTTGCCATTTCCACAATAGATTTAAATTGCCCTCAAATGCACAAGGGATTAACAGTAAATGATCCATTAATGTAAACCATGCTTTCATGTTTTTAATTCTATCTCACTGACATCAGCCTCACTGTTTACCGGCCAACAGCTTCCTGCATCACAAAGGCTTTGGATTGACTTTCAATAAAGAAGTGATAAAGAACCCATGGGTTCACTGACGATCCTACATGTCTTTTTAAGACCTTTTTGAGTTTTGTGTTCCATGTGTTTTGCCATCAATTGTAGAGATGAGGCAGAAAACACTAATTGATTCTCATCCATAAGTATTTCTAAAACAGGTATGAAGTGATGTCAGTATTCTCATGTCTTTTTCAAAACCAAATTAATTGAGACAAACAGTGGAGACACCGATTAGCCCACATCAAATCTTTATTTTGTTTATATGTTTTATATATGTTTAATCCCAAAATTCAGCAGCAGTCCACTGAATATTCTTCAACTTTGCAGCATAAATGCATGGCAGTGTGTTGAGTCAAATGGCGCTGGTGTGAAGAAACTGAGTGCATACTGTATGTTGTTTGCAGAATGGAGTAGTCTCGCTTATAGACTGCACTCTTCTGGAGGACCCCGAGGGGACAGATGATGAGTGTGAGTGTTTTATTCATGTAGCATCTCACAGAAATATGCATCTTATGTGCCATGTGTGATACTGTATATAATGTATGATTACTACAGTGTGCCAGACTTCATTCATATTTGATTATTAATTGTGGAACAATAGAAGAAATAGTGCTCCAAAGACGGTGCCACTAGAGAGTCAATAAAGTCTTTTCTTTGCTTTATTAATGTAGATCTATTATAGATATTTTATAAGAATTGCTTCTTTTTTTTAATGTCTTTACCGTGTATTTGCTTAAATCTGTCTGAATCTCTGTTGTTATCTGAAAGCCAAATCAGACAAGAGCGGCCAGGACATGGAGCACCTGGACTTCAAGATTGTTGTCGAGCCAAAGGACAGCCAGTCATTCACAGTCATCCTGGTGGCCTCCTCGAGGCAGGAGAAGTCTGCATGGACCAGTGACATCAGCCAGGCACGTCAACACACATCAAAGTCTCCAGCGTTCAGACGAGGAGCCGAGGATGTCGGCCGAAAGCCTGCATGTTACAGAACTCACTAACATTTCCTCTGTCCTCTCTGTTTGCCTCGACCGTGTCTGTGCTACAGTGCATAGACAACATCCGGTGCAATGGGCTGATGATGAACGCCTTTGAAGAGAACTCCAAAGTCACAGTGCCACAGATGATCAAGTAAGCCGTTTCATTTTACCTGCTACTCTTTGCGCCATTTCCCCTTTTCCTGGTATTCATTACTGGTTTTGTTCAACCTTCTTTTTTTTTCTGAGCAGGTCCGATTCAAGTCTGTACTGCGATGATGTGGACATCCGCTTCAGTAAGATGATGAACTCCTGCAAGGTGCTGCAGATCCGCTACGCCAGCGTGGAACGCCTGCTGGAGAGGCTGACGGACCTCCGCTTCCTCTCCATCGACTTCCTCAACACCTTCCTGCACTCCTACCGTGTGTTCACCACCGCTGATGTGGTGCTAGACAAACTCATCACCATCTACAAGAAGCCCATCAGCGCCATCCCTGCTCGGTGAGTCAAATTACTGTTGGACGGACCTGGTTGTTGTTGGGTTGATGTAATTTTTTTTTATATTTTTGGCAGCATCCTTCCGTATCTTTCAAGACTGCATAAAGTTGAGATTGATCTATCATGATGTGAAGTTCTGTGGCAGCTCTAATGGATGCAAGGTGTGCGCAGGAGCCAAGAAGATTACATTTGAGCTTTTAGGTTCAACTGTACTCATAGAAATGTATTCCTTTTGTTTTTCTGTTTTCTGTTTGCGAGTTTCACCTGAATAAGTTCACTTCAAACTAAATGGAATTGATCTACTACAGAAAGTTTGAGAAGTTGAGAAACGGCAGCCCATGGGTAAAACAACAATAATCCTTAGAAATACAGTTTCAAATGGTACAATATTTAATATATATGTGGGAAACTAGTAGTTTGTGATATTTTAGGATGGATATACGGGTAGACAGAAGTCCCGTAACTTAACAGCATCACCATATGAAGTCGCTGGAGGACCCCGTTTCTGAATGATCGTTTTCAAATTAAGTCTAATATGACATTACTGTAGGTAGTTATGTCATGCCAATTAAGCAAATAAAAATTGAATTTAAATTAGATAGAGAATGGATGTGAGGAGGGATATTTCTGGAATTAAATAATCCATGTGACACTAGAACAGTGACGTCTAGTGATCTTCAAGGCTTCACGCGTGTGTGTGTGTGTGTGTGTGCGTGTGCGTGCGTGTGCGCGCGTGTGTGCGTGTCTGTGTGTGTTCACTGGTCAAAGGCAGTAATTGGGTCCAGTTTCTCCTGCCTGCCTGTCTCCACCGGGCTCTGTCGCTCTATGGCAACCAGCCTCGGTGCTGCAGGACCCCACCCTCCCCCTCTCTCCTTGTCTGCAAAAGATCCATTGCGTGAAATGTTGACGGAGTGTTGCAGTGGGGCTCACTCGCCGCTCCACAGGCAGCGAGGGCCCCACAGTGGGGTTCAGATCAGGGAGAGCTCCCCATGCCCACGCCCTGCAGCATGCTCTCTCGTGGCGCTTGTCATGTCACTGTGAGACACCTACACTTGGCTGCTTGTGTCAGCAGCGGCCATGCGCACTTTCCCTCGCTGTGCTATTTATGGGAACCCGTGAGGTCGCCAGGAGGGTGGCAGGGAGTGGGAGAGGGTTTTTGGAACACTGCAGCCTGTATCGTGCTCTATAACAATGAGATGCGACTGCAATGGCATTTGTGTTTGGCTCGGCTGACTTGGTTTGCATAAATTATTTAGGAGTAGTTGTGTATTTAGCTAAGCATCAAAAAACATATTGTGTACTCAACGAATATCAAAGAAACACATTCCTATGTACTGAATTTAGATGCATATATCCTCCCCCGATGCAGGTCCCTTGAGTTGTTCTTCGCCAGCAGTCAGAACAGTAAACTCCTGTATGGAGAGCCTCCCAGCTCCCCCAGGGCCAGCAGAAAGTTCTCCTCCCCGCCTCCTCTGGCTATCACCAAAAATTCCTCCCCAAACCGCCGGCGAAAGCTCTCCCTCAACATCCCCATCATCACTGGGGGCAAAGCTCTTGACCTGGCTGCCCTCAGCTGCTCCTCAAACGGCTATGCAAGCATGTACTCGTCCATGTCCCCGTTCAGCAAGACCACCTTGGACATCAATAAACTTTATGTGTCCAGCCCCATCACGAGCAAAATCCCTGACGAGGGAGAGGACAAGAAAGACAAGGTGGATGATACCTCTGTGTGCAAACAAGGTAGGTCGGCAAAAGCCCCTCCAGGCAAATTGTGATTCGCTATAATTGTGTTTTGAGTAATCTGTGTGCTTTTTGTTATGATACAGATCTCTCAGTACGAGAGGAAAATGACAATGATCAAAACCAGAGTGACGATGGGGACCCAGAAGCCTCTCCCACCAAGTCACCAACCACCCCAAAAAATATTAAATGCAAAAACTCCTCAGGTACATTGTGGCCTGGATATTGTGTGCACTGACATAATAACAACTCAATAATGTGATATCTAGGCTTTCAAACCACACACTGACATGCAACCTGTATCCAGTGCCACATCCGTCACTGAACCCTCTCGTCAAACCTCAGAAATCGGAAATTGTATCTCGCAATCAGCTCTTGGTTGCAATGGTCAGTGTGTTAATAGATTTTATGCTGAACAAGAAACAAACAAACTCGCACAAGTCATATAAAATAGGAATTTGTTTGTGGTTATGAACATGAGGGGAAAGCCAACGCTTGGCTGCAGTAGGTGTTAGGGAAACTTGTGTCATAGCAACTACATCAAGACCGTGTTTTCCCTGCCGCCCCCAGTGCTGAGGCTGTTTCACTGGAGCCAAGATTATCCGTGCCTCCCAAATCAAATGGCAAAATCACACAATAGATTTTTAATTTTTTTTAATTTTTATTTTTTTTAAGTAAAGCCTGCTGGAATATGTGAATTAGCCAAAATTGTGCAGTAGTGTGTGTATGTCGCATGGTGTAGGATTCTTGGCTGCCTGGGTTCTGTCTATGTTCCCAGGACTTAAACATAGCAGACTGCAGAGAATCTGTTGACTCCTCTGCTATGCTGATATTTGGCGGCTATATTTAGCTGCAACCATCTTGATTATCAAAGCCTCTTGTAAAGAAGAGTCTGGAGGGACAGATTGTGTTGGCCTGTAGTGCCCCCTAGTGGCGACTTGAGCAGGGAGAAGAAGCGGGTCATGCTGCAGAGTACTCAAATTCAGTCACACTCACTAATATAAAATAGTATATATTTATTCTTTATTAATTTACATGGCATCAGAACCAATCAAGGGGTGATGTTCTCTTCTTTCCTTGTAGAGTTCTCCCTCTTCTCCTACAATAATGGCATGGTGATGTCTTCTTGTCGAGAGCTGGATAACAACCGCAGTGCCCTGTCTGCTGCCTCCGCCTTTGCCATTGCTACAGCTGGAGCCAATGAGGGCACTCCTACCAAGGAAAAATATCGGCGGATGTCCCTCGCCAGCACTGGTATTCACACCTGCCCACTATTCCATCAGTACTTTGGTCCACCTCTTTTTATCGGTAGACATCACAAGGCAAACTGGTTTTGGATTCATGCTCCCCTAACTTTATAGGTATTTGTTGTGTGTATCATACATACGAGAACTCAGGGTAAAAACCCTTTTGACATATTTTCTGCAGGTTTCCCAACCGATCAGAGAAATGGAGACAAAGAGTTTGTGATCAGACGAGCAGCAACCAACAGAGTTCTGAACGTCCTGAGACACTGGGTGTCCAAACACTCGCCGGTAAAAACATCCCAACGTGTGAAGTGTTTATTTACCAGTCCATCAGTCCTAAAACTTACCCTCAAATGTCATTGAATTATTATCATTGAAGGAAACATTCAGCCTCAGTTAGTCTTAGGTTGTTAGATTTAATTTATTTGTGAGCTTCAGTTATTTTGTGATTAGGAAATCCATCACTTTTTGTGTAGTGACCTCATACGCTGTCATTTCCAAGATGACTTTAGTCAACCTGAGGTACAGGTACTTAAATCATAGTATTATAGTTTATAATGATATTTGATTTGTCTTCGGTAGCAGCTGATATGAAAAACACTATGTTAATGTTAAAAAGAAAAAATGCCCACTGATTTATGTACAAAACAGAGAGGATTTTAGTGAAGGGCTGTCTACAGTCACTTTAGGAACCTTTTTTAGCAATAAATCGGAAAATGGTTTGTTAAAAATAACCTGCGTGTGTGTGCGCATGTGTGTGCCTCTCCAGGACTTTGAGAATAACAATGAGCTGAAGACCAAGGCTATTGTCTTCCTGGATGAAGTGATGCACGACCCTGAACTGTTGACCCAAGAGAGGAAAGCAGCTGCCAACATCATCAGGTGAACTGCTGTGTGGATGATTCCAATGTATTATGTAAACCAAGCATTTGAAATAATTGATCACACTGTGAATACCTCAGAGCTTGACTCTCTCTCCCGTCTGTCAGGACTCTAACTCAGGAAGACCACGGCGACAGTCAGATCTCACTTGAGGACGTGACACAACTGGTAAGTGTGAAAGTCGAGTGCGGAGCAGTTTTAAAACTGTGACTCAAGTATGCAAATATATCCACTTTTATACTGGTTGGCAGAAGAGCACTCAATCCACTTGTGAGCAGCAGTAAGGATTATTTTAATTATCGATTAATGTGATGATTATTTTGTCATGTACGATGACATCTGACCAACCGTCCGAATGCAAAGATAGAAGAAGCAGAAAACTACAAAATCAAAGTGAATCTGTGGCACCTTTTGCTTAATACACAATAATAATTACTAAACTATAATTTTCCGTCAATTAATCAACAAATTGTTTCAGCTCCGTGTGAATTACATTTCTGGGGTTTTGAGTGATATCTCTCTTTCAAAAGAAAGTAAATGCAATCAGCTAAAAATTGTCCAAACCTGTCGATGAGCATCCGTGTGTCCTAGACCAACATTAATGGTATGCGCTTTGAACCGTCTGCATCGCCACTAATGTTTCGGGCTGTTTGTGTCTCCGAGGTGGGAGGAGGGAAGGCCGAGCCCTTCGAGAGTCACCCTGCGATGGAGATCGCAGAGCAGCTCACTCTGTTGGACCACCTGGTGTTCAAGGTCATCCCATATGAGTGAGTGCCCTCACGTCACAGCTGTATACGTACGTGGCCAAGATGAACACAAACACAAATTCTGAGTTTTCATATTATTATCTATTTGTTCACTTCGCAGGGAATTCTTTGGACAAGGCTGGATGAAGAATGACAAAAACGAGAAGACGCCGTTCATCATGAGGACAACGAAGCACTTCAATGATGTATATTCTAATAAACGAGCTCCTCACACAACTCCTCTATTATGGCTTGTCGATTTTCAAAAGTCATATTGAGTCTATATCCTGCATTTCTCTCTTTTCCTTCGCAAGATAAGCAACCTTATTGCCACAGAGATCCTGCGCTGTGAGGATGTGGTCTCAAGGGTCACGGTCATAGAGAAATGGGTGGCTGTGGCCGACATATGCCGCTGTCTCCACAACTACAACGCCGTGCTCGAGATCACCTCCTCCCTCAACCGCAGCTCTGTCTTTCGCCTCAAGAAGACCTGGCTCAAGGTTTCTAAGCAGGTGTGTATCTCCCTGTACATTGTTTAATTGTTTTTTTTTTCTTCTTCCTTGTGTGCTTTGTGTTGTCAATTGTGTTCTTCTTCACCTTTTCCTCCAGACAAAAGCGTTGATTGACAAGCTGCAGAAGCTGGTCTCATCGGAGGGGCGGTTCAAAAACCTGAGAGAGGCTTTGAAGAAGTGGGTTCAGTTTTGAAAACATCATTTTGGCACCGGATCAATAAAGCAAACATGCAGTTCAGGTGAATGATGTGTGTGATGTGTGTTTCCACCAGCTGCGATCCTCCCTGTGTGCCCTATCTGGGGATGTACCTCACTGACCTGGCTTTCATCGAGGAGGGAACGCCAAACTACACCGAAGACAACTTGGTCAACTTCTCCAAGATGAGGATGGTGAGATCATCTGTGTCCTGTCGCACGAGGAACTTCCTGCAAATGTATGGATTATCGTCATAAAATGTAATCTCCTGTCTCCCCTGCGTTTCAGATTTCTCACATCATAAGAGAAATCAGGCAGTTTCAGCAAACAGCGTACAAGATTGACCTGCAACCAAAGGTAAATGACGGCTGTAGACTAGTGGTTCCTTCTTGGCTTATGCCTCCTAAAAAGTAAGCTACGGAATACAATAGAATGGACTGTATAAAATAAATGCAGGGGAGAAACATTTTATAGAAGCTTTCATTTAGTAAGGCTTATAGGTTTATAACAGTGACAGATCTTCGGTCAGTCCTTTCTCGTGTCTTTAATTTCAATGAATTTGAAAGGCAAGTTATCATCCATTGGTGTACAACAAAAGAGACTTTGTTAACAACAAAAGAGACATATGACAACTGATTGGAAAATAAACAACAATAACCATCAAGCGATCCCACACATTTTTCTTGTGATGTCATGGGGGAGGTCTTGATGTACTGACTGAGGTATTGCAAGATCGACAAGATTGGTCCTGAGACAATTAAAGGAAATTAAATCAGAAAAAAAAATAATTTCTACTACAAAAAATATACTTTTTCTTTCTTTTCCTCTTTTTTTCTTTGTGAATTGCTGGATAGTTTTACCTTTTCAGGACAATAAAACAAAGCATTTGCTCATTTACCTGATCATGACCAACAGACATATGCTACTGGTGATGATCCCTTTGAATTGAAGAAAAACCTTAAACTCTACCTCCTCTTGTCATGTTTCAGGTAGCCCAGTATCTACTGGATATGAGCTCTGTTCTGGATGAAGAAAGCATGTACGAAGCTTCACTCAGAATTGAGCCTAAAGTGCCCAACTGATCGGGACGGTGGTCCTCCATGTTACTTTCTCTGTTAATATTACACATCGGTTAACATACGCATCAATTTTTGTATAGTTGTACATGTTTAAGATATTTGCTCCTCTGTACAGTGGATGTTTAAGGTTGTTTGAAGAACATTTCAGCGTATATATATATATATATATATATATATATATATATATATATATATATATATATATATATATATTTTTTTTTTTTATTTTTTTTTTTTATTTTTTTTTTATTATTATTTTTTTTGATACCGTTGCCACAATGCCACCTGAATTTAGTAAAATTTCTTTGGGTTATTTCAAGCATAATAACAGAGGTCACACACGTAACTGTGTGTTCTTTGTGACCAATGACATTATTTTGCATCATCTCATACTGTGTCGACTTTGCACTTTCTGAGCACTCCTGCCGCCGGCCATTGTTCTCATTGCCTAAGTTTTATTGACGACTGAATTGCTCTGCAACCAATGTAGCAATGTAAAAAGATTAAACTGCATCAAATCAGGTAAAGGAACGGAGAGAATATAACTACCACTTTAATGCTGCGGAGCAGTGATCAGCGGAGATGACAGTGAGGTTACTGAGCCATTACTGTCTCTGGGCTTCTCAAACTAAAACAACAAGGGTTTGTTTCCATCTTTGCTCACTACTCCGAAGACAGGGGTTCCCAAACCCTTTTTGTACTGAGAGCAATTTTATGATCGATAGTGTACCAGCCCAGTGGGACCCCTCAGGGATGAAATTAAACGGATGACAAAGGTCCACTAAATGAATGCTCTACCGGTTGCCTCACACATGTATTTAACAAGACTAAAGTGGTTTTCAGTCGTGAAAACACCAGAAAAATTTGGTCCGGACATTTTCTGGAGTTTGCCCTTCACATATGACGAGCGCAGCAGGAGGCTGTGAGGGGGCTGACGCGTTCGTACCAACAGCAACATTTTCCGGAACTTTCTGTGGCATCTGAGTAGAGAGTGTAGGAGGCAGGACAAAGCGATAACTTCGCCGTGGACAGCCGTGTTTTTGTGTACAGTCATCAACACGCCCACTCGCTCGCTTGGACTCGGGGGCTCGCAGGAAAAGTTCCAGACAGTGTCCGGAGCAACATTTGCGGACATTTGCGTCCTCACATGCAGCCCCTCCAAAGAGGTTCATAAAATGTCCGGACTACAGCGCATGTCAGAAAGCAGCTCAAAGAGTCTACAACCACTCTAGCAGCTCCGTGAGGCGGTAAGCCTACAGACACAGCAGTAGTTTAGTGAATACTAATGTCAGTCTACTTACAAGATCACACTGACACTGTCAGCATGTTGACGTTTTCCCTGTATAATGTTTGCCATGTTCAGCATCGTTGTACATTTGCTAATCAGCAATAAACACAAAGTCCATCATCTTAGTTTCACAGGTATTTAAACCAAGCTATTTTTGAAACTGCTGTGCCGACCTGGAAAGAAAAGTCGGCAAATAACCGACATCATTCCATTCAGAGGGTCACATCTGAACCACATCTGAACCAGGTTTTTTTTGCTAAACTGTGCAACAGTAGCAGAGATATTTGGCACTAGAGGAAAAGTTAAGGGGAACACTAGAGTCAGTAGGTTTCATCCTCTAGGATCCATATGTTCTAGAATTCCTGGCAGTCCCTCCGTTTACTGTTGAGATATTTCAATCTGGACTAATCCATCACTAGATGGCGAAAAACAATTATATTGATGTTGGTAATGTGACAGGGAGCGAGGAATTGAATTTTTCTGAGGCCCAGTGATGCTCCACAGGCCTTGGGATTGGGAACCTCTGCTCTGTGAAAAATGTCTTTCTTTATCAACGATTCGAAAAAATAAAATGATACTTATTTTGTAGCCTGTTGACACCTCACTTAATTTTGTATAATCAAATATAATCTGTCTAACAGCATACCGGGCTAAAGGAGATTTGCATCTCTTTTCAGTTTGCTGTGATTCAAGGTGAAAGATTAGTCATGTGACACTTCACACGCTACAGTGACTTCCCCCCTTACTTTTCTTTTTTGTTGTTCAACTTAAGCTTGTGACGAAAGATCACACAAAAAAAGATCACAGTGTTGTACCTTCAGGTTCGGCGATACTTTTGTAGAGTAAAAGGTTGTTGCTCTTCTGTAATTAAAAGACAATCTGTCCTTTTTGCTGTTCCAGTGATTGTGGAACGTGACTGTATATCACTCTGTTATATGCATTGCTGTTAAAAACTATGATCAAACGTATGTGAATGGCCTCTGCCTGCAGCATTCAAACACTATTTTTGTAGTAGTTTAAGAGAGAGTGACCTGCTCTTTATATGTACATGGGAAAGTATTTTGTACTTTGTTGTTAATTCACCTCACTGAGATGTGCTGTACATTTTGTACATGCAACCCTGCATATTTCTCAATGTGGAACAATGTAATCCTTTCCAAAAAAAAAAAGAAAGAGTTGTATCTCAAGCTTGAACACAAAATGCTATGACCGTGTGGTCTTGAAACCATGGCTTAGAGGTAGGAGACAACTTCAAAGTGTTTTGCATTTATACTGTAATCCTGCCTATAAGCATTTCTGTTAGCAGGAATATAGTAATGTAGTGCTTATTCTGTGAATATTTGTATGTATTTTTACTATGTATGTACAGTACACTTTTAAAGCTCATGTGGCAGGCATGCAACACCTTCACAGACCGAATAATACTATATATATATACTCTATACACTTATACATGCACATACTCTTATAAGGTATATAAACAAATAAACATTTTGCTGTTAGCAATACCCAGTGGTATGAAAATTATCTTTCAACCTTCATGTCTCCACACCTGAATAAATATTCCCAGTTTTTTTTTTTTTTAAGAAAAACAAAAGAAAGCAGAATAATAGGTTTGATTATGATGATAACAAAAACAAATAAACAAAAATATGTTTCCCAGTGATCTCTTGCTAATAAATCCATTTTATCTCAGGGGCATTTTGTCTCAAGTGTTTTTGTAGCTCATCAATCAGTTGGCATCATGCTGAGTAAATGTCACGGAGTAAAATCTTATCAGAAAGTCTTTAACAACACGTCTCTGTCCTGGCAAGTATTGCAGCCTACAGTAATGAAAATAATGCTCACTATCATATACAGAACAAATGCATAAATTGTACTTTCATTAGTTATTTGTTAAGATATGCAACGTTGGAGTCAGTTTGGTCTAATGCTGAAAGTTACAGTCAGTTTATAACCTGACTGTAACTGTCTACAGGTAATATGCTGTTGGGTTTGTATCAATTTGTGACACTTTTAGTGCGTATTTTAATGTGGGTTTACAATATTGATGTGGAATGGCTTGATCAACCTGCCCCAGGGTGAAAATGAACTTAAATAACATAGTTTGGGGAAAACTGTTACGACATTAGTGCTTCAAGGTCTCATATAGATCATCCTTCCAGACAAATGTTTCACCGTGACAAATTTTTTTTTTTTTTTTTTTTTTTTACATATTATGAACTTCCTCATACCTCATTTAAATATTTTAAAGGAGAATAAAAACTTATTTATGAAGTAAGATTTCATTATTTTTCACGGGATGTATTCACATGGTGACTCGTTAAAACACCAGTAAGACTTGATCGAACAAGGATTGTTTTCCCCCCTTTTACTTTTTGCACATTCTAGAGACACTAATGGGGGCAGTCAATCGAAATTGATTCAAGAGTTTTGACCCCCTTGACCCTAACTCCTTGGCAATTTCCCCACCATCCCTTTAGTCTGTGTGTATCTGTACATGTCTCGTCTCCCAACATTTGTCAGAGGCAGTTTGATTGGATCAAAGAGTACGTCAGGTTACGTTAGTGGTTCACCACACGATGTGGGGCCGACATTGGCCAGACGGACGTTGATTGGTTGATTCGTTCACTGTCTTTTTAAATTTGTTCTCGTTCTTTATTTTCGGTTGTGGTCTGTTTCCCTTCACTCTCACCCTCCTCCGCCGCCTGAGGTTTTCATAGGAGACGAACGATGAACACTTGGCTCCTGTTCGCCGTCGTGTCTGCGGCCTCAGCTCTTCACCTGTCCGGACAAGGTAAGCGGCTGCTGCGGCTGCGATCGTCCATTGGGTCAAGGACACTCGTCTTTTGCGCTTTAACGTGTCTCACAGACACACTTTCACTTTCACATTCAGCCAGGGCGACGGCGGCCCTTCGTTCCCTGTCGCAAATTCAAATTGTCGCTGTGTTACATGAAAAGTTTGACATTTACAATATGAATTGTTTTCAGAGGAATTCCACTTCCGGTCATGGATGGCACAGGTAAACTACACGAGGTTATATTCATCAAGCACGTATCAAATGTGAACTGATAAGTTTTTTTTTTGAGGAAGTGGACTGGACTGCCTGCAATGAAAAATCACTGCAACATTTTTTTGTAATTCTATTTCGTGAGCTGCACGATCACATCCCTATGAACTGATAACCAGCCATGTATGCCCTCAATGAATGATTTATGGGCATATTTATACAAAACAAATCAATAGAAAGCAAAGTGAACAGCGATCTCTCCCATGTGCAGCACAGCAAAGTGTACAGCACGAAGGAGTACGACGACAGACTCCAGATATTCACTGAGAACAGGAGGAAGATTGACAAACACAATGAAGGAAATCACTCTTTCACAAGTAAGAGGAGCTTGTTGCTGCATTGATTGTGTTTATTTATACGGTCCATAGCACAAATGCGTTGTTAAGCTTTGTTCCATCTCTTCCTGCAGTGGCTCTGAACCAGTTTTCAGACATGACGTTCAGTGAATTTCGAAAGTCTTTCCTCTGGTCTGAGCCACAGGTAATGCCAGTGATTCAGGAAGTATTTTACATGCATTTTTTTTTTTTTCACAAGAGAGAGTTACTTTACTGCCTTTTACAGAACTGCTCTGCTACCAAAGGGAACTATGTCAGTGGCAACGGACCACATCCAGACTCCATCGACTGGAGGAAGAAAGGAAATTATGTGACCGATGTGAAGAATCAGGTACAGTGAGGTTCAACTGCACAAACATCCAACACACATTTTAATTCCAGTTATGGATCACAGATGTTGTTGTCAACATAGGGTAACACAGCGTATCTTAAGGTTTACGTTTGATTTACATCTGATGTATACTGTACTATTTCCTGTCCTTAAATAATGTCTTCTTGTTTACTACATAAACAGAATATTATGTAGATAATTACCATAAAGCACATGCTGTTAATGGTGTACAGAACTGGTCAAACAGTGTAATAATGTTAATTATGGCGTTGCACTAGTTGCTGGCTGCTCGTGTTATACTGTAAGTTCCACCTGTGCTCCTCAATTTGACCAGTTGAGTGACCTGATGCTTGAAATGCTATCAAGACGAAGGCCTGTTCAGGAGCTCAAGATGGCTTGTAAAATAGAGAATAGACAGATTTCTGACATGAAAGAAAAGGACAGAAGTTGTGATGCACGAATTCATGAGTCACAAGTTCATTTGTCATTGGATGATAACACATTTTAGTCACTTCGAGTTTTCTGAGGAAAAGTGTTGATATTCGTAATGGATGCTGCATTTTTAAGCCTCAGTCATTATGCCTTTGCATTTCAAGCATTACCCGTCTGCTACTGTAGCTGTCACCATGTCAGAACTATGAACTCACATGTTCCCTACGACGTTCTGGTCTGTGTCACAATGAGCCATGTAACAGTGACAGTGCACTGCTTTTCTAACTGTGACATGACAAAATATATATATATTAAAAGGTTATCTTTATGCATACACATACAACCTGTTTATTTTACTCACAAAATCTATTTCTGTTTTTTTTTTTAACCAAAGGGAAGTTGTGGCAGTTGCTGGACTTTTTCCACGACCGGCTGCTTGGAGTCTGTTACTGCTATCGCGTCTGGGAAGCTCATATCATTGGTGACTTTCTTTCCACTCTCTGACGAAACTGCTGCTGATGTATTTAAAAAAATACTTTTGTCTTGGTAGGACAATTCACACTTACTGTACTCTTGAATTGATTCCCTGATGACTTAGGCTGAACAACAGCTGGTGGACTGTGCCCAGGACTTCAACAACCATGGATGTAATGGGTGAGAGAGAGAATCAAACATGTGTTTCCATCCACTGTGTGCACCACTACAGTTGGATTTTAATAACATTATCTTGATTTGTCTTGTAGGGGTCTTCCCAGCCAAGCATTTGAATACATCATGTACAACAAGGGACTGATGACAGAGAAGGACTACCCTTACACAGCTTTTGTAACTAAATAATTGGCTACTCTACAGCACAAACAAAACTAAATGATGAACAAAACTGACTTGAAATTACGTATTAATTGGCTTTTGACTTTTCCCCCCCCCCTTTTCTTAAATCAGGAAGGACCTTGCGTGTACAAACCAGAACTGGCATCTGCTTTTGTGAAGGAAGTGGTGAACATAACAGCAGTGAGTGAACGTCAGTGTCTCTCTTTAAGACAAATGCCTTCACTGAATGCCTGTGAGTGATGGGGATTTTCTGTTATCTGTCATAGTACGACGAGATGGGAATGGTGGATGCTGTCGCCACACGCAATCCTGTCAGCTTTGCCTTTGAGGTGACCCCGGACTTCATGCTTTACCACCAAGGCGTGTACACCAGGTGAGAGGAAGCCACAGAAATAATGTGATTTAGAATATTGGAAAGTGATTAGTCTTTCTATTTTGTTTTTGCTTGTTTGTTTGTTTGTATTTGCATTTTTGTGTAGGAAGTGTAGGGTATAGCCACTACAACAAATAGGAAGGTGCAGTCCTTTTCACAGCAATAATCTGTATACACACATGCAGCAGTAAACCTTAAAAAGTGTCTGTTCCCAGAGGAACATAGAAAAAACAATGGTTCTCTCAGTTTCGGTCATGCCATAGTTATATACAACATACTTCGCTTCCTGTTTTCAGTGCTAAATGCCACAACACCCAAGACAAAGTGAACCATGCAGTGCTTGCGGTTGGGTATGGGCAGGACAACGGGACCCCTTACTGGATAGTAAAGAACTCGTGGTCATCCAGCTGGGGGATTCATGGGCAAGTCTTGTGTTCTACCTCATACAGTTTAAGGAAATATTACTAAAAGAAATGTCAACCAGAGAAAGACATTAACAGTATAACATTCTTCTCCTCTCACAGATATTTTCTCATTGAACGTGGGAAGAACATGTGTGGACTTGCTGCCTGCTCATCTTTCCCAGTGGTGTGATGAACACTGTCAATGTAAAATCTTACTAGCAATATCCTAATCATAAGTCTGCTGTGCAAGTGTTTCCCCCCCCCCACAATAGAGCAGCTTTTAGCATCCAGTAAATCACTATAACAAGGTAATTCAAGTCATTTGAATCATTTTTAATCAGATAGTACCGATCATTCAATTAATTTTAGTGAAATTCACAAATAAAATCTAATAAATCTGTTTTGACTCTTTTATCAGAATATAGTTGCAGCTGTCTTTAAAGTGTCCAAATATGATGGCCATAGTTATAATGACTGAGGAAGGTATAATTCATTTTGTGAATATTAATATCACAATTATAATGCAAACATAGAATACTACATTTACTGAGCTTCTGATAAAGTGCAACACCGAGCTCATTTTGTGGTGAAGACCTTACGAAGAAAAAGAGACAACCACACTGTCTAGACCTGCTCAAAAAGAACATTTATTATAATGTTTGGTTAAAAAAAACATATATACCTGAAGAAAGTTATTTGAACGAAACATTGTGTTAAATGTGCTCAAGTGAGCAGGTCTAGACAGTATGTAGGGGTCTCTTCCAGGGACGGCCTTGGCAATGTTGGAGCCATAGGTGAGATTTTAGATTCTCGTCTGAATAAAGAAAACACAACAGGTAACGCTGGAGCTTTTTTTGATACTAATTAATACCCGGTGCGCTCGCGGCATGAGGATTTACTAGAAGAATACCTATGGTACAAAACCCACAGAGGTTTCCATTGATTTCACCGTTGAGGGTTACAGTCAAGGTCTCCATCAGGTACCTGCAAAATGTCAAGAGTGTGCTTGATCTACATTATGAAAGTCAACCATAACAATAATAATATTCACAGATATTGTGTATGTTAATACTATACTATAATTAATAACAATTTGGTGACATAAAAAGTCTCTAACGTGGAAACAAGGGTCAAGGTTCAACGTTGTCGTCATATGTGCTACACAGAGAACATGTATTAACAGGCAATTAAATACAACAAGCATCCTAAAGAAAGACAGAAAAAGGAAAAGAAAATGATATTTGTAAGGAACATATACAGTTACGACTTGATGTGTGTATATAGCTGAGTCAGGCAAGTTGCTATAGAGTAGTTCGTATTTGCTACGCCTCTTCTTACCGCCTTCATCCATCCATGCTAGTAAGACTACATTTCCCAGAAGTCTCATGCCATCGTCGACCTCGGCCAATAAGGCGCCACTTTGTTGAATAGGCGCAAAATCGCTCTGTGCACACATCCTACTCAGGCGAGAGAGCGAGAAGTTAAATGTTGCGGTTGAACACGTTGACACACGACTGTCTCTGTTCGAGGAGCTCCACTTCGTTAGTCGGACAAACAAACCTCGAGCCCTCCGCTTCACTAGTCTCGCCCCGCGTCGCGGACAATGCTGAAGCAAGTGGCGGCTAACGCTCGCTAGCTCGACTCCTTCACCAGCGATGTCCGCTCTCCCGCAGAATAACCTGCAGGAGCAGCTGGCGAGGCACAGCAGCAGCGCTCCGAGCAGGCTGTCTCTGGCCAAACCCAAACCGGGGTAAGTCCGCACACAGTTCGCGTCGAGCTGTCCGACGTGACACGTTATCTGCACTCGCGTGTGAACAGGCGCGCGTTGACTCGAGCTGCGGCGGAGAAGACTCGAACGCGTGTTTGCTCTTTGCCGGGAGGTCGCACGCATCCTGACCCAGTGTCGCATTAAATATGGACAGCTTTCATTTCATCCTGAGATGACCCCGGTGGGAGACGTCATGGGGCCAAGAGGAGGTGTAAAGGAGGACTCGTAGGACGTAGGAAAAGCCCACAGCGCTGCTCAGAGAGTCCAGAATCCGACTTTCACAATACTACTGTTTTGCCACCGTGTGGCATCAGATGTAAATGATTTATATGAAACAGTAACTGACATGACGAGGTGCGTCAGACCTGGGTCATATTCATATTCATACTCCTCTTCTACTACTTGAATCGTTTACGTTCGCCCGCATCACGTTAAATATCGCTGCCGCAATGCATTGTGGGGCGTCTGTATCTCCCTACTGTCACATAGGAAGGTCCAGTGTTCCCTATGCTAAAGGAGATAGCAAAGGAATCATTGAAGCTCCCTTACTTTGCATTTAGAGAATCCGAACAGCTCTTATCATGGCTGCTGATCGAATATTTCCAGGTCACTTCAAGATTTAGGAAACTTCCAAAGACAATTTGAGAATTCGACCGCACCCCAAAGCTAGAAATCACTGCGGCCTTCGCGTGGCTCTGTTGGACTCAAGTGATTCATAAACACAAACACATAATGGATGAGACGGCATTATATAACTCGAAGCGAATCAGCAAGGGTTTTACAATGTCGACCTGTCACCTGGTTGTAATCACTGTAAGATCTGACCTGAGATCAGACTCCACCTGCCTGCTGAAATTAAAGTGAGATGTCACACGCAGAAACAAGTCAGTCATGCGATTTTTGGCAAGGAAAGGGTATATGAAGGCACCAAAACAGATTTACATTATGTTTTCTCAAACCATCTAATCCCAAGATAAATGCCCACAACTGTTCACCACTTTTTCCTAACTTCATCCTTGTGTATTTTTTAGGGCCTTTTCTTTCAAGAAGAAGTCCTCGTCGGGTACGACAAAGGTGGAAGTCCAAACAAAGGTAAACTGCTCAAATGCTTTGGCAAACATAGATGTTAATGTCTCTAAGAAGAACAGTTTGGTGACTAAATCTCTTTTGGGATTTTCGAACAAGCTTGAGAGACCGCAAAAAATCAACAACTTCTTCCCTGTAACTTCAAAAGGCAAGTCGGACTCTGTCAGCTCAGCAGGTACCTGTGCTCCCTCAGCCCACGCTCGTTCAGCAGTGTCTACCGCTCCAGCTAAACATGAGAGCCAGTCCACTTGTGGAAATGGCACCGCCACGAGTCTGGATGCATCTCTTGGATTCCCGATGGACGAGTGGGATGATTTTGATGACTTTGAAACTCCCGTCAAAGCAAAAAATGACTCCTTCAGTTCAGAAACATTGGGGAACAGTACCAAGCCGGTCTCCCCCCCTGTCGGAGAAAAAAATGGATTCACGGGGAAACTAAACCTTGACGCCTCTGTGATGACGCCAGACTTGAGCAAGAAGAATGGTCTTTGTATGGAAACTGATGAGCTGGAACACGGTGTCAACAAGGCCGCAGTTTCACCAGCAGAGCTTTTCCTGGATGATTCCCCCGTTAAGCCTAGACAACGTCCTCACGCTCACCTGAAGTCTGTCATGAGCGACAGTGACGATGACAACGATGTTGTGTTTGAGCCTTTTGGAGAAAAGACAGGTAACATGTTTTTTGTTGCTGCACTTGTAATTTATTGGCACATTGCAGAGAACGGACTGGGATGCAAGTAATCAGTCTAAAAACACAGACTATATTCAATGTTTTTCTTTTTTTTAATTGCCTTTTTAGATGATAAGAAAAAAACAATTGACCCCACAGTAATAGAGCTCGATGAATACTCGGAGCCTGAGGATGACAAGGACTACATTCCCCCTTCACCACCTCCAGATGTGATCTCTTATACGGCTTCTGTAGTGGAGACGAGGTCAGTTTTTTTTTCCATCTATTCCGATTTACACTCACAGGAGTCACATCGTGTTCATGGTGGGGCATTAGGTGACTCTGTATGTGTAATGCTTGTAATTAAAACCACACAGACAGTTAATCAGTAGTGCAGTTGTAAGTGTACTCCACTCTTATAACTCTGTCTAACTCATCTTACACTTAGTTGCAATTCTGGTGGGTCTGTTTTAGTAGGGTTGGGGTTGGTAAAGTCTCCCCTCTTTTACATTTACTCGTTTGGAAAACACTTTTATCTAAAGCGACTTTATGAATGAGGGACAACACTAAAGCTTCCATTCAGCAGGAAACATCGAAGTAAGAAACTAAACTAAAGCTAAATCAGTTGAATAGGACAAAATGTAGAAGATCAGGGAAAGGAGTGCTAGTTAGGCCTCTGTGTTGGAGGTGATGGGGAGGAGATGAGTCTTTGGTAACGTGTGGAAGTCGAACAGTGATACGCTCCCTTTTACACTGATCGAAAACTAGACGCACCGTTGCATTCTGGACCACGTGACTGTTTTGCTATGCTTGAAGGGAGACCCACCAGGAGAGCTCTGCTTAATTTGAGGAGAGGCATAATCACGACCTGTACTAAATATTTTAAGTGTATATTCTTTTTTGACGTTGATATGAGAGAATTTTAAAATTGATTTCAAACAGATCTAAAATGACTGACGCTAAAAGCAGGGGCAGCCAAGTACACGCCAAGGGACCCATCACTGCTCCGCGTGAACCTTTGGTTCAACACTCAAAAGACAAAATAAGTGGGTGTTGCGCCTTTTTCAGATTTATCCAATACTTGTAAACATTTTATTTTTTAAATTGAGGACTGTGGTCTTTGTCCTCCTTCATTAACTGTGTTTCTTCCTGTCGTGTCTTAGACGAGGAGCTTTTCAGTATCATGGATTCCATCTGCTCTCTGGTTGATTCCATCCCTGAATATGAACTAATAGGTCTGTGTTGTGGAAGTGAGCTTTTACTGAAAAGGGCTCAAAGGTGTGTATGTTTGAGTGGAAATGCCTTTTGTTATGATTCATAATATTTAATAGCATCTTTGCATGAGCGCAGTTATCGTGTACCTTTCCTCCTTCAGGAAGAGGATTCTTGCGACTGGTGGCGATGCTCTGTTCAGGATGCAGCAGCCAGACAGCACTGTGATTTCTGAACCCAGCTTAAAATACAATTCCTCCGTTGGCTGTGACATGTCCAGTGTCTTGTCTTCTAGCAGCTCCGTCCCCGTGGACCCAAAAAAACCTCCTCACATCAGGAGGTCATCAGTAATCCCTATGAACTATGACTCTCATCCCTCTGACAGTATTATTGACGCGGAGCCCTTGCACAGTAAAGACAGCAGGACATTACACGTGGAGTATGAGAGTGTATGTGACTCTCCATCACCTCACAACCTCACGGAATCATCTTTTAATTTCTCAAAGAAGCCGAGCACGAACCTGGATGGCTCAGATCTCTTCTTCTCACCCAAGAAGCAAGAGGCGATTTCGCGGAACAAAACAACCGCCGCAGCGACAGAAGACACAGGACCGGACGACTTTGACATAGACGACTTTGACATAGACGACTTTAATGACTCGGACATCCCCGATTACTTTGATGAACCCTCGACTTTGTCTCTGTCTGGACAAAACTCAAGCACTGTGTCCACAACGGTGAGAGAGGGGGGGCCGAGCAAGTCTCTGTGGGAGAAGAAACCAACAACACCTGCGTCTGCGCCCAAGCCTCCAAAGATCTGCTCCCCTGGTGAGTCGGCTTGGCGACGTGGACACATCGGAGTAATGTGTCTCAACTGGAGCAACGTGTATTTGGTCCAATCTTTTGTAGGCTATGTTAGAAAAAGTACTCAATATTCAGATATTTGATTGTAATTTTTGGTATTTTTAGGCTCTGTCGTACTTTTGAATGCCTTGGTTGCACAATAGAACTATCAAGAAAAACAATGAGTAAATTCAATATTACTGTCTGCTATTTTTAACACAGTAGAACTATTTCAAGAACACAAAGTCACTTTGTCCTTCTTGAATCCTCTGCATATTTCATAGGAGTGATTCTGAGATGCTTTGCTTAATTTAAAGGCTCTGCTTTTTAAAAAATTTGTTTGGTGGTGTGTTTGTGCATTTAACTGACTCAGTTTTATTGTTTTTCCATCGCAGAGCCCACCTTCAGAAACCCAGCCCACGATCGATTCCGAGGGTTCAACTTCCCCCACTCCCAGGAGATGATGAAGATCTTCCACAAGCGTTTTGGTCTGCATCAGTTCAGGTTCAATCAACTGGAAGCCATTAATGCGACGCTTCAGGGAGAAGACTCGTTCATCTTGATGCCCACAGGTTGGTGGAAACACGCGTGACAGAAACGCACTTGGTTGTGGAGCAGCTGCAGGTGAAGACGTCTGAATCTGTAACTGATGTTGTAGGTGGCGGTAAGAGTTTGTGTTACCAGCTGCCGGCCTGCTTGTCATCAGGAGTCACCGTCGTTATCTCGCCACTGAAATCGCTCATTGTCGACCAGGTGCAGAAACTCACTACGCTGGATGTAAGTATGTTTGGATCAAACAGAACATGGCTACATATCCGAAAGGGCATCGGTTATTTATTTATTCATCACACTTTTCAGATTCCAGCAACAAGTTTGTCTGGTGATAAAAGTGACAGTGAAGCGGGGAGGATTTACATGCAGCTCTCCAGGAAAGACCCCATCGTTAAACTTCTCTACGTCACACCGGAAAAGGTGAGAAATGGAGGATTTTACACTTAATTTACAGCCAACAAGAAATCACACTTCCAGATTCCAGCGTTCAAAGTTATTAGTAACGGTCACGCGTCTTTTCCTTTCCTCAAGGTGAGTGCCAGTCACAAGCTGATCTCCGCCCTGCACAACCTGTACGAGCGAGGCCTACTAGCCCGGTTCGTCATAGACGAGGCACACTGCGTCAGTCAGGTGTGTTTTGCAATTTGCTTTTTTTTTTTTACCGTATACTCGTCTGCGTTTTTTTTTTTCGGCAGCAATCGTGAATCATCCTGTGACCTTACATCTTTTAGTGGGGCCACGATTTCCGTCCGGACTACAAGCGGTTGCACGAACTGCGGCAGAAGTTCCCTAATGTGCGGATGATGGCTCTGACGGCCACTGCCACGCCTCGTGTCCAGAAAGATATCCTCAACCAGCTGAACATGACTCAGCCGCAGGTGTAAGTGTTTCGATTTTAGGCTTCGTCTCAAGATTTTCAACTGCAGTTCATCTTTCACAGCAGTAACTGCACATTTTTTTCCTTCTACTATGTGTTCAGGTTCACCATGAGTTTCAACCGGACCAACCTGAAGTATTCTGTGCTGTCCAAGAAACCCAAGAAGGTGGATGAGGACTGTATCACCTGGATCAAGAAGCACTACCCACGTAAATAATTCACAAGTTTTTCTTTTTCTACTCCCAGCTCGCACTATTTTCAGAACACTGTTGTAAATGTTGACGTTGAACATCCAGCTAAGATTTGCATGTGAACACATTCTCAACAATGTTAAAGGGACAGGTGATGAGAAATCATAGCAATAATTTATTGTTATATAACACACAAACATATATATGCATGTCTATTGTTTACTGCGGATTAAGGGGTTAAGTTTTATCGCAGCACATATAAATCCTCAGCTCGTGTGAATTTCGATCTATGTTTTTGTCAAATGATTCATTGCTTTTGTAATGAAAAAAAAAGAATGTTTTTGAATTGTCCCACAGGGGGCGATGCTTTGTCATTGATTTAAAATCTGCTTTTGCGCCATTTCCCTTTTGTTTATTGAGCCGTCCCTCTGCCTGTTGCAGGTGACTCCGGCATTGTGTACTGCCTGTCCCGTAACGACTGCGACACCATGGCCGAGAGCCTCCAGAGAGCAGGGATATTAGCACGGTCGTATCACGCCGGCCTGAGCGACGGCGACAGAGAGTATGCGCAGACGAAGTGGATCAATCAGGACGGCTGCCAGGTGAGGTCGCCACTCGATCACTGATTTGATGTAGAGGCTACTACTCGTAGATGGTGCCTGATACAAAGCAATGACAGTTCTGCTGCACAGCGCTCTGGTCTCACTGTTCACTTTTTGTCCGAGCAGGTCATCTGTGCCACCATAGCTTTTGGCATGGGCATCGACAAGCCTGACGTGCGCTACGTGATCCACGCCAGTCTGCCCAAATCGGTGGAGGGTTACTACCAGGAGTCGGGACGAGCCGGCAGAGACGGAGAGATCTCTCATTGCATACTGTTCTACTCCTACGCCGACGTGCAACGCATCAAGAGGATCATCGGCTGTATGTGGAAAAACTAATAGAGCTTTCTTTAAACCAATTTACTTTCCATATGGCTAATGGTCATGAGCAAATAACACAAAGATGTGAAATTTGCGTCTTTCGAGTGACGCAATATCACGAAGGCCATTTAGTGTTGACTCCCAAAATCACTGACGTCCGTCCTTGCCCTGAAAGAGAACAGATGAATATTTGCTTGTTGTATAAATCAACACAAATGACCCAATGACCATACTTCCGCTAGTAACGCAACGTGAACATTTTCTTAGTGTTTGTTGTGAACGCACCATAACTGTATATATATTAGTTGTGTTTTTTTCCCCCACAGTGGACAAAGAAGGTGACAAACACACCAAGGCGACTCATTTCAACAACCTCCACAGCATGGTGCACTTCTGCGAGAACATGATGGATTGTAGAAGAATTCAGCTGCTCGCCTACTTCGGAGAGCTCAACTTCAGCAAGAGCTTCTGTAAAGACCACGCCGACGTGAGCTGCGACAACTGTGCGAAACCCAACGTAGGAATCATTCCTTATCCTTTATTTCATATTCCAAACCTGCCTGGCTCTTTCCAGTTGGGCAACGATTTGATTTATTTTCTGTGCGCAGCAATACAAGATGAGAAATGTTACCGAAGACGTGACGAAGATCGTGAGGTTTGTCCAGGAGAACTGCGAGAAAGTCGGAGCGAGGTTCGGCAAGACTGCTCAACAAAACCGGCTGACGCTCAACATGCTCGTGGATATCTTCCTAGGTGCAGTACAGACTCATGCTCGCTATAAGAATGCATTTTACAACTGTGAATGACGTGTTATCCTTTTTGTGAATGCTCTCATGTTGGGAAACTATCATTTTGTCAGGGTCTAAATCTGCGAAGATGCAAACTGGAATGTTTGGGATGGGAAAAGCCTACTCCAGACATAACGCCGACCGACTCTTCAAGAAACTGGTCCTGGACAACGTTCTAGTCGAGGACCTGCACATCACGTACAACGGCCAAGCGGTATCTTATACCTCTGCCGGACCAAAGGCCATGAACGTGCTGTCCGGACACATGCAGGTAACGGCTCACACCTCTTCTTAGAAGAGCCACCGAAAGTCTTGGATATTAATCGAGGCGTTTAACGATAACTGACACATTTTTCTCGGTCGCAGGTGGAGTTCTATGAGACGGAAAGCGCGTCGAGCATCAGGAAGCACAAAGCCGCCGTTGCCAAGAACGTCTCGCAGAGAGACGAGATGGTTCAACAGTGTCTGAAGGAGCTGACCGACCTGTGCAAGCAGCTCGGCAAAGCGTTTGGCATTCACTACTACAACATCTTCTCCACCGCTACCTTGAAAAAGATCGCTGGTAATGTCTGAAACGGTCATTGAGAGGCCGCCTTTTAAATGGCACAACAGCTTGTACGATGCACTTATAACTTGTTAAACCTTTTTGTTCCCCTCATGGCAGAGAAGCTGTCCTCTGACCCTGAAGTCCTCCTTCAGATCGACGGTGTGACGGAGGACAAACTGGAGAAATATGGAGCTGAGGTCATTCAAGTCCTACAGAAATACTCCGAGTGGCAGCTGCCTGGTGAGAGACACAACAGATTTTTTTTTTGTATTTAAACTTTTTGCTAATAATTTTCTCTTTTTTTAATCTTGCAGTTTATTAACCCCACATTGTTTCTGTAGCAGGAGAGCAGGCCGACGGTGGTGGGGAACAGTGGATAGACACGACTCGAGGGCGTGCAAACATAGATTACGATGACGATGATGACACAGAGTCCTCCACTTACTTTCGTAATCAGGGCGCACAGGGACGGAAGAGGAAGAAAGCTCCGTTCTTCCAGTATTCCAAGAGGAAAGCATACGGCAATGCAAGCTCTAACTCCAGGGGGTCTGTAGCGTTTTCTCACATTTCATTATTTAGCAAGAAGATTCACTTCATAGCCTGAAACCTTATTTTCTTCTACTTCTCTTCTCTGTCCGTGGCATTAGTCAAGGCTACAACAGCAATAAGTCCTGGTCGTCGTCGGCCTCCAGAGGGGGATCGAGAGCTGCCGGTCGGGGGTCCAGGAGCACCGCAGGAGACGCGTCAGCGGGCAGGAGACCGGGCTTCCTGGCGGCCCCCACCCCTCAAACCAAACAGCGGCCCTTCTTAAAACCAACCTTTTCCCACTTGAGCTGAGGCGTTCCTCAGGGAAACTGCTCATTCATAACATTCTCAAACCAGATGGTGTCACTAACAGTTGTCAAGGGTCTACCTCTAATTTCACAACTGAATCTGTTCTTCACAGTTGTCACGGTGTTGGTCCTGATTGTATATTGATTGTTGTAAAATGTTTGTATTAAAGTTAAATGGGATTTTTAATAACGCTAATTGCAATAATCCAAAGATTTGTCCTTTTTTTTGAGTGAGAAAAAACAAGGTGTACTGAATTCGTGTTGTTCCACAAAGCCACAGTTGGAGCCCAGTCAGGTTTTTATTCAATGTTTATTTCACGTTTGAATAGTTTCATTTCATGGCACCAGTTACAGGGGACTATTGGAGAGAAACAAAATGTTATACCGACGGAAGGTAACGACAGTACAAATGAACTCGGAATGGATCGGACTGAAGAAGAGCTGGATTTGGCACGTGGATTTATATATACATATATATATATATATGTATATATACATATATATATGAATATATACATATATATATGAATATATAATATAACGTAATTAAATAGCAAGCTCCTAATAGGATAGAATGACAACTCAACCTGACATGGGCGTGTGTCAATACACACTTGATGACGTGTGTGCACGGTCATGAGAGTGGAGGCAGAAAGCAGATCAAGATGTCTTCGCTCGTCACAGGCCCCTCAGTTCTACAGGCATCATCCACGTTAACGTGTTAAGGATTATGGCCAGAAACAAAATTCAAGTAGCTCATTTTGTATGAATCACTTGATTTTGATCATCCACACTGTTATTAATCTCCATCACAAAATAGTAACAAAAACCCCTTTAAAAGAAAGTTTGAATCTCAGACAATTAGAAAATTGAAACTTTAGCCCTGATTATCTCAAACATGAATTCTTTTTTCTTAAACTCTTTACTTTGAACTCGATGCAAAAACAGCGAGTAGACAAAATAACAAGAACACCTCAGTGCAATATCTCCACAAACTATAACCGTAAATGACCCTAACATATTTGACACCACCTCAATTTATCATCGGTTTCATAAGTACAGGATTTGTTTGTTTTTAAAGAATTACATAATGACACGAGTGTTTCTGTTATTGAGTGCACCCACTGTATTTTAAATTTAAACACAACAACCAATGCTTCATCTTCCAATGTACCACAGGGCTTAACCTTCACTGTTGCTTTTCGGGGGCTGGATGGATCAGCTGTATTTTCACATATAAACCATGGATGACACTCGATTATCCAAAGTCACACACGTGGCCCAAACTGTAGCCATCTCCCATGACGTAAAAATCATAGTAGAATATGTAAACATGACAACTGTAATATAAACGTGTAGTCAGGTTAAGACACCGAGTTTTGGGCTTCCCAGAGTAACATCACAGATTCCGAGACGAACAGTTTTCCCCCTCGACCTGGGACATTTAAGGACGGAGGAGCAGTGTGTGTGTGTGTGTGTGTGTGTGTGTGTGTGTGTGGTTGATTGAGATGTCATCTCTCATCGCTCTCCGTTCCTCCATCTCTTGCCGCTCGGGTAAACTTGTCGAGTCGGGGTCCAGGCACAGGGAACAATCTGTCACTCAACAATGAGAACAGCAGCAGAACAAACGTCCACACAGGAGCATCTCGAAGGAAAATGGACTTCTGTATGAAATAAAGATATTACTGAATGTGTCTCAGTGGTCACATCGTCGTTAAGAGGTACAGCACAACAGCAATTTTGTTAAGTGGTTTTCTAGAAACAGGAAGGACATAGTCATCATTGGATTTTCATACACATACGTTTGCAAATCACATCCTTTTTGCTCTTCCGGCGGATTATTGCTCCTTGAATAATGCTGCCTTGGTTTTTGTTTTTTATTGTTGCATGTTCAGAGAGAGAGAGACCACTGAAGCTACATGAAGGCTATGTGTAAACCTAACCTGATGTATGAGGAACACCTTTGCAGACTGACCTTTAAAAAAAAACAACAACTCAGTCTGGCTGCACACTGGCCAGTCATGTCGACCTTTATGTCAGTAATAAATATGAAGTACACAAAAGTCCACACGCCCCCCCCCCCCCTTCCCCACACCTTGGTGGGAGAAATGTGCATCATCTTCGCGTCTGCTATTCATGGATCCGAGGTTAAAAAAAACGAAGAATTTCGTATAAATAAACTGCTGCATTCAACAGGTTGCTGTCCAATGTGGCTCTGGTGATGGGATATGCTTTCCTCCAGTACCGTGCTGGGAAACGTTGGTGCTGTTCCTTACACCGCAGATGACTATGGGCTTGTGAAGGGATACCGATCTTGAGGAGTGGATCCAGCCACAACGCCAGAGTTCAGGACTGCAGTTCAGCCGAGGACTGACCGGCTCGGATTACACAGGAGCAAAGAGAGAAGGTACATGTAGCACCGTCTGGCTGTTGGTGGAGCAGCTGCAGGTGCTGGTGGAGTAGGGGTGTGGGGGGGGTTTGAGATAGACATGAAAAAGAAAAGAAAGACAAGCAGCCCTGTGCAGCCATTAGAGTGATGAGTCACCCTTCCATTCCCCATTTGGTTTTTAAATCCCACTTGAAAAGACGCAGACAGATCACTTGAACGTCTCATCTCCCTCAGTCCTCTCCATCACCTCCTTTCATTTCACGCCTTTACGGCAAATTCACTCTGTCTAAACGTCCGCTGGTGTCAACTTCAATTGCATTTCCATTCCTACTTACAGACACACAAACACTCGACACCTGCACTTGGTGCAGGGGGTAGACACGCAATACAAAAACAGATTTTACCCAGAATCCAGCAGATGTGACAGTAATCGCTCCCTGAAGCTCTGAGGCAAAAGAGTAGAGAGCCTGACCGACCAATCAAAGGGCAGATATTATTATTACAATAATGGCTTATTGTAAATATATCGGTATCTGCTTTAGTTTGGGCTGGTATTAAAAAGGGAAAAAAAACAAGGGAATAAAGTTATATAGTTCAGAAAAAAAACACCCATGAGGTGAATCAGAAATCATCATCATCACATCCTGTAGTTTGTCAAGCTCGCTCAAATGGTTCCATCTGCCTATTATCAGTTGATCAATCAACTGATAATTGATAATTTGACAAGAAATCAGTTTATTGATAATTTGATTCAATCATTTGATTCAGTCAGAGTTTTTACTTGGGATCACTGGTCAGGCTCACGTCGTCTCTACAAACTCTTCAAGTACAATATGAAATGGTAAAGTTACCAAAGTTGAAAATGTGTTTTTGGATTATTTGGTATTTGCGGTGGTTTAATGTTGTCTCCATGTTTTCAGTATGTAAAAATACATGTTTTAAGCTGCGCATATGTTGAAGACTGACTCACTGCTGGTGGAGTGATTGTGAGTTGTGATCAGTCTTGTGTGGATCTGGATAAAAACCCTGTTTTTAGGGGGGACCCCTTCCTCATTTCCATGAATGCTTCTGACCTTACTTGAAACACAGTGCTAAAAAAAGTATAATTTAATCTTCAATAACAAAATAACATTTTCAGTTCTGTTAAAATATACATGGAAACCTGTCAATATATATTAAGAAACAAACTAATTTGTACAAAAAGTACATCATTACTCTTACTCTAGTAATAATAATATGGTATGGTACATAAACCTAAGAGCATGGTTGATATGAAACCAAAAATAAATCATAAACTCTTCATACAAAGAAATACTTGAAATTCATTGAATTTCAACTTGATGAGAAAATGCAAATTAAAATTAACTGGAGAGAAAAAAAAAACAGAACAAATGAGCACATTTGAAAAATGACTTCATTATTAAAACCATATGATCGTCGTTCATCTATCTAGACTATTATCCACTGGTGCCAGTGGATCTCTGCTCTTCATGTCTAACCTCATCTGACACTACTAGTACACATAACACTATTGGTACTTGTTCATTTGACTGTATCCTTATAAAACGTTAGAAAAACAACCTCATCGTCACCAGTTTACTTTGTACACCCTCGTATACTGAAGTGTAATTGTGTCTTAAAACAATTCACAAAAGTCTTCAACATCCTCTGAAAAAAGGCATTTGGTAATTGCCCCGTCACAAACCTTCACTCTCGTCCCTGACAGATTGTTCAGTTGTTCCTTCTTCCTGCTGTTCGCCTCGGGGACTTCTGATGGGGATGGATCCATATCAAAAGATTTGATACCACTTTGCCTCACTTATACTTCACAGCAGCAGGACTGTCGTCTCTCAACCTAACTCACTTCCATCTATTAATGACAACTTTCTCCGTTTCCTGTTTCATCTCCTTTCCTAATGAAAATATATGTCTGAAAGCAATAAATAATAACTGAATGCAGTTTTCATCCATTGCCACAAAATTCCCTGTTCCTGTAAAAGGAACTGTTTAAAATTCTTCAGTTCTTTAATTTCAGTTTCAATTTTTTTCCTTTGAGTTATTTGAAAAAATAAAGATACCTGAAATCACTTAAAATTAAAAAATGCAAAATAAAAAGCACAAAAAAAAAAATGTCCTCTGGCTTTGTAGAAAAGAAAAAGAAAAAAGAAGAAAACGGGTGGGTGGAGGTTGGGTGTTCGGGTGGTAACTTAAAGTGGAGGAGGGGGAGAGAGAACCTGGCGCGGTGTTACCAGGAGTGGTCCAGGCTGTATGTCTGCAGGAGCAGGATGGGAGAAGCAGGGTTCATGGTCGGGACGGAGCTGCCCTCCACCACTCCGCAGTCCTAACCGTCTTCTCAGACCCCCGATCGGGCTTACGAACTCTACGACCTCAACCTCACTTGTTAATGAGCCACCCGCCCACCCAGCGGAGCTTGCAGGCAAACCACCGCCTGAGGGGACAAAAGTATTCGTAATGGAACTGCTCAAATTCGGGGGTCTGGCGGATATCACGTAAAAATGCGATGTCAAGGTCTGACTCGGTGAGGATGATGAGGAGGAGGAGCAAGACAAAGAGGAGTCCAATGGTCACAAGGAGCAAGCGGAGGACACTTAAGACAAACTTATTCACCTGTTCCACCTCGCTGAGGGCCGAATCCCCCCCTGCACCCTCCTCACCAAAGTCCCCCCCCACAGCGAGTGTGGGGGTGCCCGCCTCCGACTCCTTCTCCTCTTCGATGCTGCACGGCGCCCCGTTGACCTGGCGCGAGCCAGCCTGCTCCGTGCTGTGCTCGGCCACCGGGGTGGGCAGCACGCTGTCGGAGGGGCTGTAGGCCTCGTCCGAGATCACTGCTGTCCTGTCGCTGGCGTCGGTGGCCTGGCTCCGGGAGCGCGGTAGAAAGGACTCGCTGTGGGACACTGAACGCACCGGGGTAGAGTGGGCGCTGTCTCGCAAGGACTCCAGACCTTGTGGAGGTGTACAGGGAGGAAGAGGAGAAGGGGAAAGAGAAAAGAATGAAAGAAATGTTAATGCACATTTTACAATATACTATATTCCGGGTCTTTTCTGCTGTTTGGCCAACAGAGCACAGACGCACCGTCTCCAGCTCGAGAGCGGAAACCTGATCACGCAGTTCCCAGAGTTAAACAGAATGGTGGGGGGGGGGACGACGACGCTGTTGCTATGCTGAATACTCAGGAGCTGATGTGAAGCCTTATCATGGAATAATGGAAGAAATCCTCATGAAGCCAATTATAATCAATAACCACAACGTGAACAAACCCTTTAAGATAAATTGGTTCAATGGTTTGAACGCATCTTTCACTAACAGTAGAAAACTTAAACCTGACTAACACCAGCACCAAACAATCTGAGAATCTTTTCACAATAAATCAAACCAAAATGAAAAGGCACACAGACATATTTTATAACGTACAACTACGAGCGAGCTATCCCATACATATGTCCCAAATGCCCCATTACAGTAAATGTAGTCTGATACTGCAATGAAGAGAAATTCAATGGAAATGTTTTAATTTTGATGAATAAATAAACGGTACGATTCAGTTTTTGACTAATTCAACAAATCTAACAACTGGAAAATCAACTTGATATATTAAACCAATTAAAACTGAAAAAGAAAAACTGTGTCTTATTTAGATATTAAAGGGAAACAGCAGCCACTTCAGGAGAAGCAGTGTGGCAAAATCTGAGTCGGTTGGCAAATCATATTATCACAGAGAATATGTTGACATATTGCCCAACTCTACAAGTAGTCAACAATGCATTGAATTTCAGGCATGCTGAAAGTACAGTACTGTTCATTCTGCAGGATAAGCAACAGTACAGGACAGTACAGCACATGAGAGCCTCTGTACAGAGAACATGTCAGAGGAGATGAGCTGTGGTTGAGCCCTTTGCTGACGATATCACATTCACCGGAGCCTCAAAGCAGCAACACTACACCTTCACTATAAAGAGAAGGGATTAAAACTCTGCTCTTGATGAGGAAGCAAATCATAAAAGGGATACTTTGAAAAACTTGGGTAAAAATAGGACGGATTATGTCCAGTGTCTAAGCCTCAACTGTCGAGTGAAAAGAAGGAGGCACAAAGGTTAAATGAGTGTCAGCAGCCATCTTTCCTCTCTGTTGATCCGCCACATAGTTTTCTGCGAGCAAAAAAGAAAATGCACGTATGCATGTTTTTCCCATGTCTATAGCTCTTAATTTGAAACCCTACAGCATGACATCAAAATAAATTCATACTCCAAATGAACACACCACATTCCGTGAAATACGAGGAGCAAATCAACAAAATAAATCAACAAAATACTGTCAATCAAGAAAAATTATATCTGTTTCAGATACACACACAACCAGAGGAACGGCGCCACTCTCTCGCTGACGACATCGACGAAGCAGAGACTGATTTAAAATAGAGGAAGTGGCCGGCGCCCTCGTGTAAAGCGCCTGACTTCTGGCCGGCTCCGTGATGAGTTTACCTGGTTTGCTGGGCTGAACACAAGGTAGGGGCGTGCCAGGGAGAGGGCTGACGCTGGCAGACTCCTGCTGCCCCGTCAGGGCAGGGTACAGGGGCAAGACGCCCAGGGCCTTGCCCAGCATTCGAGGCCCCAGGCTCAGCACGCGAACTTTCACATCCCTGTAGCAGTGGTTGATCATACGCAGGTGGACGTTCACCCGGGTGGTGATGCGGATCAGACACTTCACCATGGCCGCGGCATTCACGTGTTTATCCTGCTGTTATGGTCCCTGTCCCGGAGTCCAGGCCACGGTCTTGCCGTTTGTGTGTGTGTGTGTGTGTGTGTGTGTGTGTGTGTGTGTGTGTGTGTGTGTGTGTGTGTGTGTGTGCGCGTGTGCGTTTGTGTGAAGGGTTCTGCCTTGGTGGCTGTTTGCAGAGAAGAGTGTGAGGTGAAACACCAAGTTTCTGCAGCAGAGCAACAAACAGCAGCATTGGTCTGGCTTGGCTTTGCCCCACCCAGCCCAAAGACATACATGGAATAGAAGGCCCAGGCTATATTCAGCTGGGGGTATTAATACCACTGTAAGGCACCCAGTCAGCACACACAGGGGGCGGGAAGCTCTTATGGCTCTCTTGAACCCACAGCAAAAAGACCCTCGATATATACAGTACAGCTGCCACTGACCCCTGTTAAACTCAGTCAACAGAGAGTTAGACATTAGGCTGTCTCACTTGGTTTGAACCAGAGTCACGCGGGACTGGCTCACAGACAGACGCAACTGGGTCACCTGCTCTCACCTGACCGGGGGCCTGCAGGTGGGATAAACCACGGGACTTTCGCTGCGCCCGCGAACAATCGCACAAACACACAAGAACACACGCAGCTCTGAAATGCTTCACTGAAGTGAAGCCGGCTGAGTGACGCACACACCTGCATCAATGCAAGCATGAACTGGGCCAAATGGCTCCGGTTACAACATGAGTGTGTGTGTGTGTGTGTGTCTGCGTGTGTGTGTGTGTGTGCGAGTGTGTGTGTGAGTGTGTGTCGCAGTAACACATTAATTAACGAGTATATATGGAAGGGAGAATCAGAAGTTCCTCTTGTCAAATGCAAACTGCAAATTACATGTTTTCGGTTGATGTCGGTGACATGGAAACTGTACCGTACTCACTGTACGGCCTCTAAACAACATATAAAAAACACTTCCATGGCGATTCTGAGATCAGTCAGCTTGCGGAAGCATGGGGTATAGGCGCTCTGTTCTTACCCTCCATGATAGATATGTGCACAGCTCTCCGTCGCGTGCGCGGTACACTGCTGAGGCGAGGTCCGTGTGTGATGGATGGACAACTTCTGCTGGGCACGAGGCCAGCCCTGCGGAGACCAGCACAGACACAGATGCACAAACGTCACTGAGCTGATGAAACGACCCAGAGTGGAGGTAAGTCAAACTGCAGCGAGCAGGTGCTGCTGACATGAAGACATCTACAGTAGCGTGGTGCCTAAGCAAGAGAGCAAGAGAGTGTTCTGACCTCGTCTGAGTTTAACAACTCTACCTGTGTATTTCTGGAGGTTCGCGTTTGATTTTGGCACTCTGCTCCATCACCTCTTTTGCCACTCGCCCACTGTTATAAAGCACAGAGACGATGCTCAGGATGAGTTTCACATACACACACGCGCGCACACAAAACCAGGCAACCTGGTGTCCACCGATGCCACGTCACTGCAGTGACGATGAGCATCGTGAGTGAATTGAACCCAGTGAATTCAGCTTTGTGCAACTGAATCACCACCATTGAGACAAATACACACACACATACACACACACACGCACATACACGCACACACTTGCAGGCAAAAATATCAAAAACAACAAACATGACTAGCCCTCCAACATTAAACTCAACATTTATCCGACTTGGCTCGTGATGTCACTTGATTTTGCATGAATACGACGATGTTAAAATGACCTTTCATCCCTTTAAATCTTGTCTGAATTGAAATATATTAGTCCAAAACTAAAATTATTTTCTCACCTACCTGTAGTTAGAAATGTCTGGTTTTACTTTACATTCACTGGACCACGCAATACAGATGTCGGTTAGCTTTTAGTTTTATCTGTCGCAAATTAGTGTATTACACTGTACGTTGTGCATTACATGTGTTAAATAGAATGAGTGAATAGATAAATATCCCCTGAGTTTTGGAGAAATACACGTCATGCCACCTCCCAAATAAGGACTCTTTGATATAAAATATATTTTTTTCCAATTGTATAATGGTAGTAGCCTAAATATCAGATATTTATATCTCAATTTAAACAAAATCTTAAGGTGAAATACTACTACCAGCGACGAAATATAAATATTTATATATAAATCAGTATATAACCAAGGTGATCATGCGTCATGTGATCAGTCCCCTTCACTGTGTCTTGTGAGCTGTCGGTTCTATCCACTGGGCATACGCAGGCTGCTTTTACAGCACAGAAGGCCAGGAGGCCGCGTCCTGTGGGGTAACACATCTCTGCACTTCCAGCTGGGGGGTTTTCTGCAGTGTCCTCCCTCTCCCCTGTCATGAGTCATGCTGCCGTGTCGTGTACTCTACCTGTAACGAAAACGGCTGCCCTTGAAGAACAGGTTGCTGCTGGACACCGTACGAACCTGACTTGACTTTTCGAGCCTGGAAAAAAAGGAAAAAGAAGAAAAAATTAAAAAGTGAACTCAATTTTGTTGAACAGGAAGAAAAAACCCTCTGGAATGAATTTGAAAATACCACCATTTCCCACTCATTCTTCATAGAATATCCTCCTCATATGATCACACTGCAGAGGAGTGAATACGGTATACATACTGTTTCAGAATCCCACGACAAAGAAGAGATTGAGATCAAAAACCCATCAATGATGCATGTCATCTCTTTGTACTATAGGGCGCTGCATCGTTGACACAGCTCCATACAGTATTCAATATGTTTATATTGCCATAGTAAGTGAGACATTAATGATTAATGCTTCATTTTCAAGGGATGTGTGCTTCTCTGAAAGACACAACACTTTTATCTTCCTGTAATCCCCCAGACTCCTCATTACAGTACGATCACTATACGTGGGAAAAAAAAAATTATCAGTCTGCCATTTCAGAGAGTCATCAAAAGGTCACATCATATCAACACCATTAATTCATATGCCCCTCGTTTTCACACACACCCTTCATCACCTGAGCCATCATTACCACAACGCAGCCTCTGAACTCACACTGCTTGTTCTTGTTTTTTTTATCACCTTTCCTGAGCTGGGACAGCGGAGCCATATCTCACAATGAGCGGTGAAGTGCCTGGAGTCTCGTGCCAGCGCACGGTCATTCACTAAAGGTCAGCGGCTAACTCACACCTCATATTCCCGTTGACAAACAACCCAGGGGGGGGAGGGGTTTTAAGGACACCAAGGTGCTGTGACGGTAACCTGCCCGCCCGCGCTTCAAGCAACTAAATCAGGACAGTAAGGACAATGGAGACAGAGTGAAAAGAAATAAAGAAGATTTGTAGACTCACTTATAGAAAGCCTGGTTCTCTACGCCACACTTCCAAAGGTGCTTGCATGCCTCCGGCGTGGGTGCGAAGTATGTCAAGATGATCTTTAGGTCCTGCACGTTGAAAATAAGAGAACGTGCAGGATAATAAAATAAACTGAAAATCACATGCACCATAACATCATTAGAACTCTGGAGCACTCCTCTGCAAATCCAACAATTCATGCTCTCACCTCTCTCTGATTTGCATGTATGTGGAACGTCTTGCCTTCAAACTTCAGTTTGGTCACTTCGTTCCTGTGCGAGACAGCAGCAGTCACACACACACACACACACACACACACACAAACACACACACGGACGCACGGCAAGCGGAAACAGAAAGCCACAGCTGCATTAAATATTCACGACAACCACTTTGAGATCACGTAAACAGCCACGGAACTCTATATTTGGCTGACAAAACAAATAACTGATAATATTCCCTGGGGACAGGGTATGGAGAATGGGAAGGGGGGGGGGGGACCTGAGCGCTACTAAAGGAAAACAAACAAACTCCTTATAAATACTGGAAACATAGTACGTCTGTCCTCATTATGTAACTGTAACCTTCTCAGTTAAAAGCGAACAGACAGAAAAACATTACGGATGCATTTTCAGTCCCTCAATGAAGCATCTTTTGCCGAATTTAAATCAGTAAGTGTTTACAGAAAGCACAGAATACTGATCTCAAACTATTGTCTTGGTCTTGTACTAGGTATCTCTGTGAATGTAGCTGCTGGTAATTAGCCATCTGTGCACATATTAGTCCCCGGCTCTTGTTACAGGTAGAGGCAGATGGTGGAGCTTTTGTTAACCGAGTGTGCGACCAGCTGTAGAGCACATGCTGCTTCAACCCCCTTCACATAGATAGACAGATAGATAGATAGATGCTTTATTTATCCCAAGCTGGGAAATTCCGGTGTAACAGCAGCACGTTTCACACAGCACACATTAAAAAATATATATAATATATACACAAATAAATGTAAAATATACGAATTGCAAAAAATATAGAGAATAAGAATAATACATTTAAAAAATGTACATGAAATATTAACGGTGGAAATAGTGCATTGGTACAATCAGTTACCAGTAGTGTGCAGAGGAACATGGTGACATGAAGGTGCAAATGTGCCGGGATTTGTGTTTAATGTTTAGCTTAAACAGAGTCCAGAGTCTATCTGTCAGCCAGAGGTGAGGTGTTGTAGAGCACACGTCAAACCAGGTATAACCGAGATCAGCGTTACAGTGTTTTTCTACGTACATCCAGCGTGACAAAGACTGGACGTAAGATAAAGTTGCATAATCTTGCTCACCATTTGAGAAAATGAACCCTCTTGTTTCCCTGGAGCACCACGAAGCCAAACGGTGTGAAGGAGAGGAAAGCCGGGTTCCCCGACACGTCCTTAAAAACACAAAACAATTTCAAATCGTAACTTGGACGCACAAATTCAAACACAAAATAAAACCATGAATCTGGCATGTTTCAGCATGTACTGTATGGTACGTGCATTGAGGACATTTTTAAGTGTAACAGAAATGTGTTTGAAAAGTCTAAATATAGCACAGCAGTGCTTGGGACAAACCTTGCACGGATGCGGATCAACACCATATGTCTCCAGCATCTGGGCTTTCTGCAGGAAGTTCCGCTCTGATGTTTCAGGTGTCTGTCCACTGAGGGAGAGCAACAACGCAACAGGACATTCAAAAGGTCATTTATGAGTTAGACATTTCCAAGAATGTCTTACATTATTTTTTACATTAGCATTAGATGAGCAGAAGCAAAGAAGATATGGGATGATATTTAAAAGCACATATTTAACAATGTACAGTATTCGTACTGCAGCTGTGTTAACTCGGTGGTGAGGAGGTAATAAACCACTAGTGGGCAGCAGAGTCTCACGCTGTTTGCTATTCTTCTTCCACAGCATCAAAACTAGACTCAATGGTTTACTTTTTTTTTATGTCTGCCTGTCCTTCGATTTTCTTGACAACTGCTCATCCAAAACACTTCACAGTTGACCGTGCACTTCCTCCGGTCCTCGGTAATAAACCTGTCAAAGTTTGATCGAATGAGCCGCTGTCGGGAGAAATCGAAGGAGAGATTTCACCAAGAGTTGAAATACTTTATCTTAGAGCAAATTAGAATCATTGGAGGGAGTTAGGTGGATCAGCATTGAGTGAAACACTTCCTTAGCTCACCTACTGTCACTGAGAGTAGATTGTTTGTGTCTATCTGATCACTGTCAACGTCGTGCTGTGCTGCTCGTCCAGTCAAAGCCAGGTTTAGGACCCAACGCTAATAACTGTGCAAATAAAGGGCAGGCTATGACAATCTGACTGCGCTATCTGAGTGGATGGCGGAGAAGAGAGTAGGGGAGACGCCATCCATTCAAATAACCAACAATAATCTGTCTGGTTAACCCAATACAGACCAGCGGTACCTCATTACTGCAGTCAATTACGTAAATGTCAAAGGAGCTCTGGGAGCATCTATGGGTGCAGGTATGTGAAACAGAGGGAGATTGATGGCGAGCCTTACATCAGCTCTGTCTTGTGTATATCGGCGATCCGGCGCTCCAGCCTCTCAGAATGTTTAGGGAAAAACTGGAACTTGGAACTATAACCTTCAGGATGCTTCCCAGGGTCGTAGTCACCAATCTCAGCTGGAGGAAGGAACAGAGAAGGTCAAACCTATTCACAGACGCGCAAAGCAAATAAAAGTTAAAACTAATGTCATGAGGAATTTTTTTTTTGCCGGTGGAGATGGCCTGAACGTGCCAAGGATTATTTGTGTTCCTTCATGCCACACTGCACTCCCTCGGATGACCCGATGCAGATTTCTCCCTGCAAGGAGGAGCTGACCACGCAGCTCATCTTTAATTCATCAGCCCCTCCTCCAGTGGACCTGCCTCCTCTCAAACACTATGCTCTCTGTGATGTTAGCTGTGCTACCGTCCTTCACGTGTGTTGCGCTTGTTTGGATCTATATTTGTGTGTGTGTGTGTGTGTGTGTGGTGGGAGGACGATGATAAGATGCCAGATAACCACTTCATAGATGTTCTAACTGAGCAGGACTTCTTGCTAATTAAGAGTGTTACAAGCCTTCATGCAAAGTTCAGAATGACCTTTCACTTTGTACCAGTTTTAGAGTCCATATCAGTATGGACCATCAAATCCAATGCGTTGTGCAACGCCTATTACGTGTCTTATAGCATAAATAATTAAAACCACTGCAGGCATACCCTTTGATGAGTATTATACATTCGCCTTTTATCACCGAATTCAGCCTCTTTCCAGATAAAAATCTATTTGCTCGCCTGGCGGAATTTATCAGCATGGTGAACAACCACGCATGGTAAAACAGAGGTCGTCAAAGCGAAGAGCGGTGCACGTCATTTCCATCTGTCACCTTCCATTACCTTGAAGGATGTGGGCAGCCAGCATGGCCGCATCCGAGGTTTTACACAGGAGACGACCGTGGTAGAGGTCTCTCTTGATTTGCAGGAAGACAAAATATCTAGAAAACAGGGGACAGAAATCCCATCACACAGTCTGACAGGCCTGCTGATGAGAATACTGATGATATTCATAAATACCCATGACCGGTCATTTCTCAGTGGAGCCACAGAGGGAGTGAAACAATAAGAAAAAGATGGAGGAGAGGAACAGCAAAACAACAAACCTGATAAACCTCAAAGGCTGTTGGGTTCACGTTCCCCCATGGAGGGGTTTGAATATGTATTTTTGAGTTTGCCGAAATGAAGGTTTTGTTTTGGGGAAAGAGGAGTAGGAAGATGCCCCCTGAGGGAGAAGCTGCTACTGACGCTGTGCTTCTTTTAAAACCCTCAGCCTAGTTTCAACCAATCAGCTGCTGAAACATGAAATTTACTCCGAGGCAGCATCCAAAGCAAACAGCGGGACAGTGGTGAAAATGACTTTCATTATCATCATCATTATTGTCATTGTCATTATTATAAGGGGTTGAGAACATTGGGATTATTGATCATTTTACTGACCTTTACTAAACAAGAAATATGACATTCATCTCCCTCTATCTAGGCCATTTTACACAAAAGAGAGACACGCATTAAAAAGCCGCATGCATTCCCTGTGTTGTTCATTCTGCAGTGGCTTCAAGAAACCGTTTTGAGGGTGTAATGAATAAGTGGGTAGTAATTGATGTTTTGACTGTATTACAAATAATCTGTACAGCTGCTAGGGTTCTTACAAGAGCGCACCCATTCTCGCCTAGAGAGTGACGGGTGATCCATTTATCTGCGGTGTGTTGTCATGACTTACTGGGACACTTGAATAAATGACATTGGTCATGTGTATAGTAACACCTGTGCTTTTCACAGAATGTACCTAATAACACATAATATTAATAACAATAACACATAATACGAACAGTGTTTAAAAAAATATATATAACACAATTTTTATATTGCAATAACATACTGTCTAAACAAGAGACAAGCACACGCACACACTGCCAAAGAGGCTCCTGTGTAAATGATTATTTACCCTCTCTCTGTGGACGGCACAACACTCTGCACTCTGCACTCTCATCATCATGTTGTATCACTCTCCCCCCTGCTTCCCCCACTCCTGCCTTTCATTCTCCCTGCTCTTCCTTTCCACTCACAATCAGCGCCCTTTGCCCCCTGTCTCCTCTGTCTGCTCTGCTCATTCTACCTTGTGGTGTACATTTCATCTCATTACACCTCAGAGAGAGAGGGGGGGGGGGGGGGGGGGGGGGGGGGGGGACCCCTCCTCCTCCTCCTGGTCAGTGATGCATACATCAGAAAATTGGGCGTGCACTCATTCAGCAGCTGCTCTCAGCATTATGGAGGCAGTGTGAACTCATTATTCTTCACACCTAGTTTGAGTTTGTCACCTTTACCTCTTTGCTAATTAAGGAGAAACTCATACAACAGGATGCTTATTCAACCCTTAGGAGTCCAGGGCTATTTTGCCTGTTTTAGTATGCTTGGGATTTTGCCGTCGTAGACCACATTACACATTTTTACCTTGCCAATGTTTGGTAGCTTTTTTCTCCCCAATACAATAATTTTGTCATTTCATCATAATATATCAACATATTGGAGCCAGAAAACACACAAGACACATTCTGTGATTTGATGACGCCAGCATGATCTTAGGCTCCTGAGTGTTAAGAGGTGCTGAGATGGAAAAAAAAACCAATGTGTGCTTTTTGCGACCAAGCTCCTATAAAAAGCTTTTACATTCCTGCCAGGTTCACAAATCTCCTCTTGCAAACTGTGTTCTGTGTAATATTCATCATAATGTTTTAGACGGTTAAGTACTCGGGCATTTTAATTATGAAGGCCCATAAATAATGTTTTCGAAAGAGACATGTTTGCTCCGTCTAAAAACGACGGCGCACAATGTGTACTACAGAAAAACGCAGGGACCATGCACAGCTGCTTTTCACAGGTTGGTCAAATGACGATAGTCTCCATGGAAAAAAATGGTTCTCTCCCATACTAAAACTAAAAACAGAGGCAAGATGTAGCTGTAGAGAAAAGCCAGCTCAGATGTTAAGTGAATGCAACACAACAGGAGGTCATACCGAGTGATTTCCTCCTTCAGAGCAGCAGGATCAGGAGGATAGAACTTGACTCTCAGACACATGGTGAACGGAGGCTGAGCTGCAGGAAGCAAACATTTAAGTAACACATCAAACACTCAGCAGGAGACAGAAGAACGGTTCTGAGGCAAATCTTTCCTCCTGAATTGATGTTTTGAATGTCTGAACACCAAACAAGAGGGCTCCAATAAAGAAAAAGCTCATAGGGGCAGCAACTTGTCTTATCATTTTACTTGTAATAACCACTTCCTTGTGTCTCACTATGGCGTTGTGGCTGTCGATAGATGTTTACTTTTATTTAATACAACATTTCTATTTTTAGGTTACTTTGAAAGTTTTTCTGCTGATCAATGTGCATCATCTCTGTCATATAATTGAGTTTTTTTCTTCTGTTAACACTTGGAAAAGTATTTCATTCATAAGATGAAAAAAAGCTGGTTACATAGGTGACACAAAATATTCAGATTTTTTATTAAAACGTAGAAGGTGTATTTTTAAACTGTATTTCTATTGCCATTTGCCACAAACAAGAAAATGTCCTGCGTAAAAGTCTATCATTATGCGCATTGACACAAACAGTGTTTAATCTTGTGGTTGTTCTTGGTGGAGCAAATTACAACTTCTTATATACTATTGGATCATTTGTGAAATTTAATCTATAAGAATGCATAATAATCTATGAATTTATCAGTAAATTATGATGCAAAGTTACATGTAACTACAAAATAGCTGTAAAATAAATTGAACTGAGTAAAAAGTAGCTACAACATTTTCCTCTCAAGTGAACAATTAAAATGGAAGTACAACTTCCTCAACATATTTTTTTTACTTCAATAAATTGAATAAATTAATGAAATGGATTGTTATACATTTTAAATTTTAATTTTAAACAATCAAAACTCCACAGCATATGATATGGATCCATATATGTATTATGCCTATTGCCAGACTTTGTCTGAGGATGAAGGATTTAATTGCCCATTTTCTAAGATTGAAAACTAATAAACATAAACTTTGAGTACTCACATTTCATTTGCTTTGCAATCGATTTCGTGACCTCCAACCAGTGCTGCACAAGAAAAAAAAAAACAGAAATGCAAATAAATATATGTCATGACAAAGAAAAAGCTCTCTGAGTAGTCCCAATTTCAAATCAACACCAACACCTAAAATATGAGTTGCACTAACGTTTGGCTGTTACCACGGACACGTTTGTGGGGAAGCCTTGTTGTGCCGCACAAGGAATTACAACAGTATTGTTCGAGCGCTGCAATACTTCAAAGCTGCCTGGAATATAAAAATGTTCTTTTGTAAATTCATCAAACATTCCAGGTGAACACTTTCAAAAAGCCCAGCGCGTGTCTCTCGAGACGCTGTCGGAGCAGGGCGGCTGATCAAACCAACGGGTTCTTGACTGAGCAGCGAGCTCCTGCTGCTGTTGACTGAGCAGCGGGCTTGTGTTCAGCCAGATTCAGAATCCTCCTCCTCTCCGGGAGCATATTCTACCTCCATCTCTCTTCTGGATTTTCCTTCTCGCCAAAACCTAACCCAACCCACCCACAAGCAACAACCCCCAAAATAGTCCTGAGCGACAGCATAGGAAATGCAGCATCCGCAGGACTCGCTTCTTGTCTGCAGGACATCAACATGATCTGCAAACAAGTGAATACTTCATGAATCAAGCAGTGCTACAACGCTCCACACGGCAGAGGAGCCTGATGGAACAACCGTCACCCTGAAAGGCGGCGTGAATAAGAGAAACGGAGGAACACAACTTTTCACTCTGGACCCAAAGTCTCACTCTCGTCCTTCGACTAAATCAAATACGATACATATTTAAACTTGAGCCAAGCATGTCGTTTTTATATGGACACAAAACAACACAACATGGAGTCATCTGAATGATATTCTGAACAATTGAATGGATATGATTTTTTTTCCCTTGGGTCTTACTTTAGACTTAACTCTTAAAATATCTTGTTAAGAAAATGATAAAAATGCACATAAGCATGCACACAACCCACACCCTGCCATGCTCCCACATACTGTAGTGTAGACACGTACCCGCTGCTTGTCCGGATCCACATATCTGATGCCAAAATAGTCTTTCTCCAGCAAGTTGAGGTGGTGGCAGATGAGGTCAAACAGATACTGTCCCTTTGCGTCACGCTGCAACACAGGAGAAAGGGAGGCAGGAATTTAAAAGCACAGACAACAAATCATATTTGAGCATGAGGCCAAAAAAAGATTTGACAAAAGAAAAGGCAATGTCCTAAGTTTCCCCATGATAAATAATTCCTGCCAGCAGAAAGTGCTTGATATTTTTTTAATTTTTATTTTTAAACCCGGCCACAGATATCTCAGATTCATCCACTATGAATACACAGCCAGGGACAACGTGAGAGTCTGGAATAAACCCCATCCACTGCTAAAAGTGGAGCTCAAAGAGAGGATGGGTTAAATATGCTCAGATCTCACTGGGGTTTTGTTCACACTCTGAATTGTGAACCTCACGAGGAAGCTTCCACGCGACAACACTCGTGTATATAGTGGCAGAGAGAGAAGCCTGGGCCTCCTCCACTGCGTCAAGTACACATCTATATCTGAGACCATCTTCCCTGTTCACACTTGTATGACTGCATAACATTGGTGAGCCTCCAGACTCAAACTCCAAAATCTGGATCAGAATGGAACAGATTTTTTTGTAGTAATCCAGCAGTGACACATAATACTGTCTGAACCATCACTCAGAGTTCACCCCTGCCAAAGGACGAGACGGCAGAAACAAATCAAGCGTTGCTCATCAACACAATTAGTTTCTCTCCCTCTGTTAAAATGATATCCACCTTATGAGAGATGTAGATAAAATTTGCATACATACATTCAAAGTGATGATTACTGCAGCGAGCCAAGTCAAGCAATAAGTGACTGCAGAGGAGCCACAGTGCAAAATGTTAAGAGTAAGAATCAGGACTGAGCTCTCAAATTGTACGAAATAACTGAAAAAAACTCAACGTCTTTTGGGAAGTTACAAACCTAAATAAATAGTTTCAATCGAATGAAACAAGTAAAACTCTGCCGTCTGTGCGACATTTAAGCCTCCTGGAGTCTGTGACATTAAACCATTACATCAGAGAATATTTCTATGAGATGTGATGAGGGTAGGAAGAGGGAGAGAGTAATACAAAACATGAATCCTGTCACTGTTGAGAAGTCATCACAAGATCACACCCACGTCTCGGTGGATGTGCTTGAATGGGTCAATCAGCACTACAGTGCACACTCACGCCCTGAAGTCGCTGCTCGTGTGTATTGCTCTAACTTAGTATTTTTTTTCAACACCTATCAAAATGTGTCTGTCGAGCATCAACAGACATTGGTGATGAACACTTTCATACAAATGCAGATTGTATTACATGTCTACCGCTTCGTTGATCAAATATTTCCTCAATAAAATAAATCAGGAAACTGTGCTAACTTTAGACTGTTTCAATTACATTTTGTAGAAAACGCCTGTTTGTGTTGGTCAAAATAACACTTTCCATATTCTAATGCAAAATCCATCCCCATTCTAAATCACGTGGCCGCAGCCCGATTGTCGCCGAGGTCTCGGCCCTCGTCACGACTCGTGAGGAGGTCGCTCCTCCTTCGCCTCTCCCTCACCCTCTGTGCTCGTTCTGCCCTGTGACGGCAGTGTAAGTGGCAGCGGCAGCACTCTCCTCCATGTCATTACTCAGGCTGCAGATAACGGGCCCTTCATTAGGGACAAAGGCTTGTCGCTTAACTGCCGTGACTCGTGTGACCAAATGCCAATATAAGCTTTGCTACTGGAGATAAGCGGGCTCTCTGTGGCGAGACGGTGGGTTAGGGGTGCTCGCTTCATGGCTGCTCGCCACCGTCACTTGGAAATTCTTCTCTTGCTGTGACATTACTGACCAATCTGATGTGTCGGCTAACTCAGCCTTGAAAAAAAATGGAGGAGCAAAGATCTCTGTGGCGTGCAGGAGGACATACTGTACATTAGCAGCAAGCATTTTATAAGGACAAACACATGTACATATATACAAATTTCAACCAGAGTGAATTTTTGAAAGCCGTGTTCTTCTTAAGAATTATTCAGCAAGCGTGTCATTTGGTTTTCTACAGTAATTTCTTGTCAAGTACAGAATAAGGGAAAAGTGGGTTCCTTAATCATATTAAACTTGAATCCCCCAGCTATATTTCTAGAGAAAGACAATTTTTTGACCATGTTTACTGAATAATACTGTAGAATCTCTTTTATTTCTGCACTCAAAATACAAAATTAGCAGAATGAACGCTAAAGAAATATTTGTATTATAAGTGTAAAGCATGACTCCTGGCCTGAAACCCTGCGATTGGGAGCCATAGGAAGCAACAAAGCCAAACACACACACACACACACACACACACACACACACACACACACACACACACACACACACACACACACACACACACACACACACACACACACACACACACACACACACACACACACACACACACACACACACACACTCACACAAATGGTTCTGTATGGAGAGGACACACTGTGTTAGAAAGGACATCTGTTCTTTTGTTGTATGGAAAGAGCAAGTTTGTTAGTATTCAACAGCACTCCGAACAACCGCCCTCCCTCTCCCCCTCTCCTTGCTCCCCGTTGCCCCCTACCTCTGTCTCTGCCCCACATTGAGAGCAGCTGCATTGTTCCCTCACCAGACTTTCTAATTACAAGATTGAGGTGATTTGCAAGAGAGAAGGATGTTCTGAAATTTCTAGTTAATACTAAGGAACCCTTTCCTCTCCATGACTGGCATCTTAATATAGTCCACCAGGAGACTCAACAGATTTACCAAAGCTTTGATTGGTTTGTCCGGTGGTGGAAAGCGCTATAAAACAACCAGCAGGTGACAAGGTGTGAGCCGATCCTCCACGCCGTGTTGTGTTTATGTTGAATAAATAATGCACAGTTTTAAACTTTCTGTCACCTGCCATGGCTCCAAACGACAAAAGGTTAATAAGAAAACTGTGAGAAAACAATAGCATGAATGGTGAATGGATTTGTTCAGTGGAAAAATCACCTGCAGCAAAATGTCCCGGAAAGGAAAAACATTTTTTTTTTTTTTCAAATAATAAATCTGAAACTGCATCACCAAAATATTTTTCTGGAGGGGAAAACATAAATGAGTCCAAAATCAAAAACAAATGTGATGTGCATCAGCAGATCAAGGCTTGGTTTAGATTTTTTTTTAAATGTATTCACTAGTTATTTGGCATCATTATGTATGCTGGAAATAGTTGGCCGTCGACTAATTAAGTCTAAATGCTGTTGTGTTGATGATCCATGAATGAATTCAGTCACACACTCTGCTTCCTGTTGTGTTGCCAACAAGCAAATGCTTCTGTACGTCTGCATCTCCCACAGGCTTCCTAACATAATCAGAAAAGAAAGAATATTGAAACAGGATTTTAAAAAGATCTTTTTAATGTGCCTCCAACAGGAATAAACACATCAGGTTTCTTACTTCCTTAAGAGCCCCCCGGTGCACAATGGGCACTTTCCTCTCAGATTAATCATTAAAACAGTCTCCATGTCAACGCAGGAGCACAGACCATTAATAAAAGATTGTATCACTTTATAGTGAGAGGAGTGGAAACACGATGTCAACGACTGTGCGCGACTGTGTGTGTGTGTGTGTGTGTGTGTGTGTGTGTGTGTTAGTGTGTGTGTGTGTGAGTGGTCGTGTAAAGCTAAAGGTACCAAGAGCCCTGAGGTGATTTATTTGGTTTCATGAGCATATTTCTGTCTTTTGTCCCAGGAGGCAGAAGAGATTGCGCTGGTTAATGTATCAGACCGATTCTGTCTCCTGACCGAGCTGCAAAGAGTTCAAGTCACGACCCTGCCACTTCAGCAGAGACGGAGAGCACAAAAAGGCCGAACCCACGACCACTTACGGTTAATATGAAGCTCTCATTACGGCTTCTTTTTCTTTCTTTCTTTTTTTACTGTAAAACCAAGTCTGTTTCATCAAGTTAAGAGCTGAAATGCGTCACACTTAGTTCAAATTCATTAACTTGCTCCGTGAGGGGTAATGGCTTCATCAAGTGCACACATTAACAGCATTTGCCTAAGAGGTACTTAAATAGAGAATGTCAGTCTACGTATCTGGATATGAAGCAAGAAATTCTCGATAACCGTTCATCTTACTGGCTTCACAATTGGCAATGTTTATCGTTAAGGCCCAGAGGAAGTGCAGTGTCGAATTTGGTGATATCTGGACATGTGATACCATTCAATATTAATAAACTTTGAGCAAACTGGCAAACAGCGCTCTGCCTTCTGTGCAGTAGTGGCTGTGGGGCAGCGTGCCTTGACACAGTCTGCGGACCGAGTTCTACGTGTCTTCTTCCACGTCCGCAGTGTGTCTTTATCCACAGGCCGCTCTGAGTCAAACATGTTGACCGGCAAACAACAGCAGCCTTTGTTGTTTTTCCATTTTTTTGCTGTGATATTGATGTTTGGTATCAAGAAACAAGAAGATTTCCAATGGTATTAGTACCGACTAGCAAATTCTGGTAAAGTGAAAATCCCTTGTTTATCCAGTCAAGTCCAGGCAGAAGAAAAGTGGGTCATCAAAACACAATGAGAGTGAGTGAGGAGTTGGCCCAGAAATGTGAGGAGTCAAGAGAGTAAAGCAAAAAGAGAGCTGTGGATGACGTGATATGGATAATTGCTTTTCCATCTCAGTGGGATTTGGCATTAAATGATTAAAAGGGGAAATTATGAGAGGAGAAATGTTCTACTTAGCTGAATACCAAGGCATCTCCTCATGACCTCTCAAAAACTATTTATGAGTGATATGTTTAGCTGTAACCCTGCTTGACACTGTCGGCAGGGCTCTTAACACACCAAAAGTAAAAGCAGAGAAAGAATTGATTCAGGAAATAAAGCCAATTCCTATCTTCAAGTCCAATCCCTCAAGACAGATGGGAACTACCTCTTAATTTGGGGGATCAGGTTTTTCATTCTTCCAATATGTGAAAGAGGATTGGAAGCATAACACCCTTATGTGAGTTTGGTGGAGGGCTTTGTCTGTTAATGCTTTGGGATACAGGTTGCCAAGTAATTATAGAAGGGAAAAAAGAGTGAAAATAGACAAATTAAAAATGACAATTGTAAAACTGTGTGATGAAATCATGTAAATGACATAAGAGCTTCAAAACACAAGCTGTTCCACAGGAGGATGTGTTACATTAATAGCGGCAGCAGTGTGCCTCTCAGCTGCTTTGACTGTATATTCAAAGCATTAAAAAGGCTGGCAGATTTGACAGATTCTATGTCCCACGGCTCTTTGTCTACTGTTACAAATCACAACAGGATTTAATGAATTACTTGTGTCACGATTGCAAACTCAAATGAATTCTGTGGCTTTAAACCTGTTTGCAACTCGAGAAACACAATCTACAGTGGGTTTGTATGTCTTTCAATTTGAAATGTGGCGTCACGGCTCTGCTGTGACACTGGTGGGATCCAGCCCTTTCCTGTGCGCGTGTGTGTTCTGTGTGGATTTGGTGTGTGGATGTGTAGGGGTGTGTGGGTGGGTGCTTGTGTGAGCCACGCTCACCATCCAGTTCGTGCCACGCTCTTGTGCCGTCATCCACCAGCCTGCCTCTGTATTTTGCGCATTAACAATAAACCTGTTCATTCTTTCATCCGTCAACCTGTGTCTGCATTGCCTGGTCAAAAATACACAACCAGCCTTAACATGTGGAACAGAATATGTTTTTTTTCTTCTTTCTTTTTTAACAACATTAAATTGGCATAACAAAAAGTTTTTTGAAGCTAACCAGTAGCAAATCTTTCCAAAGAAAGACTAAGAATCTACAGCCACATGCTCCGTGAGGCTGCAGCACAGACTGCATATAGAGATAGTCAACTTGACAGCTCCCAAAAGAGGCTGGCTGTAGTACAGGTCATGAGTCCCACCTCCTCCCTGTTAGCAGATTGGACATGAGCCAAACCAAATAGTCAGAGTTTCCAAATGTGGTTTCTATCATTGTAGGTTGTTCTTATCACACGGATTTATGTTCATTTGTGATTTGATGCTATAAAAGTGGAGTGAAACGTCATGACTGACAGCTGAGAATGACCCAGGATTGGTCCAGCCCGTGTATGGGCGGGTCCACGGCACCTCTCCTCCAAAGGACATCACTGGCACAAGATCAACCCACCACTGATGGATTTTACTGCCAGCTGATAGCTGTCTCTCAGCTGCACATACAGCTCATCATTGTGGATTACAACTGTTTCAAGATAAACCCTGTGCAGACCACCGCGCAGTCCTGGGTTTTAAATAGGACGAATAACACACAGGAAAAAGTCAAATATCACCCAGTCCTACATATATGTTTTTCTCTTAATATCCACATCTCTGGTTATTATCTATATTTTTTTAGTGAGCTTATACTTGTTCCCCGTCTGCACAGCAGAACGCTTTTCTTACAAAAGAGTGTGACAAATACCCCCAAAACAAATTGAGCAGCACAATTGATGTCATGCTTGGGATTTGCATATAAACAATACTTCATTTTTTTGGGCATTTGCACAGCTCTAGTGGTGATGTGCCAGTTCGCTCTCCCCCACTGTAGTGAAAGGCTGTCGGGCAGCAAATCAGTGTCGCTAATTTAGACTATTTCAGCCCCTCAGACCTGTCATTTATTCTCATGCACCGTTAACCTCTACATGAAAAGAGGACTGTGCAGGCTCACGGCATGAAACATTGTTGTAAGTACATTGGAGAACATGACCTGAAATCCTTGTACCATACATGCACATTTTAGTTGCAGGCGAAGATTAATTCACACACTGACTAATGTCTGTTGTTTATCACCGAAGCAGCCATACGCACTGCACGATTGGATTTCTTGGGAGTGCCTCTGAGCATTTAGTGTTTTTATATATCCATTTCATTAATGGCATTTAAGAACATTGTAAGCTTTAACAGGAGCTATTACCAAGCAGGCTCATTTGGAGTACTTATTGTTAAATGTCACACTACATGGTCTATTAATTGGGCTCAGGCTACAACTTTCACATTATGTCTCAGCCCAGGGCTTTTTTTGTTCTTCTTTTTTTTTCTTCCTGGTAAGCTCCATTCTCATCCTTTTTGCCAAAGCACCCCCCACTTCTCTACCAGGCAAAGGCAGCTGGAGCTCACCACTGGCCCTTTGTTTCAAGCCTGTCATCTTTAAAATATATGTGGACACCCATTAGGTCTTATTGTTCCACTAGCACCTCTTCTGCTTGGAATGGGTTTAAGTGATACTGTGTGTGCAGATAATACGAAACCCCGCTCTGTGAGCTGCACACTCACTGGTTTCGTCTCACAACCTCCCCCCTCTGGCTGTACACTAATGAACTCTGATCGCCCTCAGTGAGTCAGAGTTCCATTTGCACTTCACTGACGCTTTTACATTTGACTTTGAATTTCCCTGTTGTTCATCACACTTAAAAGTTTCTGGAATCTGCTGACACAAACAAAACAGCCAGTTAAAGCATTGTGTGTCTCCTTCAATAAACGTCTGCTGTCAGATCTTTAACAAGAAAAGCAGACTGCACAAGGCAGAGGGCAGAAAGAAAAAGGCTTTCTCGAAAAAAACTGAAACACAGATATCGTTTTACAATTGTAATTTCCCTTCTGAATTCTTGGTCTTTTGCTATTATTACTGAGGAGGGATATTTCCCAGCTGAAGCCTCTATTTTTATCAAGTGGGCTGATTGAATGTGAAGTCACAGGAGAGAACATCAGTTGGCATTGGCCCTTTTTGTCGTTTTACTTGTACATTTAACAAAAAGACGTCTACATGTTTAAAAAAAAAAATTTCATTTTGAATATTAGATAAGCAAATTACTACCTTTCCCAGTAGTTTGCACACTTGTCTTTGTGTTGATTTTGGATACCTGTGAACAATAGTTTTGCACTTGCAAATCAGTTGTGCTGCAGTGAAGAAATGAGCCTCAGGGCTCCATCAATGGGGAACTTTGTTTGTGAGAGTCACTCCTCCTCTGTCACATTACGTTAGTCAAATGTGAGACCAACTTGTCCAAAACAGTCAACTTGTCTAACAGCCTAAAACCAGTGTTGACCAGAGAGGTGATGACAGGCATGTCACCTACTGTAGCCTGGTGTCTTTAACACACAGCATTAGAAAAGCATTAGAAAAGCATAACAGTAGAACTGTATATTGTTACACAATATGAAACCTGCTTTTGGAGTGAAATTATGAGGCAGACATTCCAGAAGATTTCAGTTGTACTAGAGATTTTTTTATGTATTGTTTGTTCAGGAGGGAGCTAACTAAACCAATCAAAAAGCCGGACTGACACCGTAGACACAGTCTTTTTATCCTCAATGTCTCAGGTATATCTGCTGTTCACGGGTACAATAACTTTAGTGTCTGTGGTCAGAGTATAGTGAGAGACTCTTTTTCCCCTTTGCATAATTAAGACCTTTTGAACACCTCTGACTAATTTATCACACAAGTAAAGGTCGTGCATTGGTCGTGGACAGGAATGTGCATCTGTACTGTGTATATCTCTTGTGTATATGACATAAAAGCTCCCACAGAAAGGTTTTCCTAGTTTCCATGCAGCGAAGACAAACACAAGCAGCACACTGATAGCACTGTGTCTCCAGAAGCGGAGAAGCGGAGCAGCGTATTGACAGATGGCTTTAGAAAACCTAGAAACTCTTTTGTGATAGTATCCCAAGCTGCCTGAAAGCCAAGCACACAGAGGTTCAATTCTTTGACCAGGCAACTTAGGTAAACTGCACATTTGCCGGCAGAACACAGTGATAACATTGCTGCTGTGAAGTCAGAGGACGGGTATTAAAATGAGGAAGAAGCGGCAAAGGCTACAGAATCCTTTTCAGTCAATTCAAGCTTTTGACAAGGTGGAGGCTTGGTTTTTCTGGCTCTGCTCGCCAGATGGAATGTTTGCTCGACCGACACACTTTGGCTGTGACTTTTTCGGAGTGGAGGGAAGTCAGTGGACCACAAATAACATAATAGGAATCTTAAATAAATGTTTTTTAAAGTAATGTCAGTATTGGGTATTATAAAACACAAAAAAATGTCAGTTTATTGGTGCTACCTTTACCGATGTTTTCTATATTCTGGTTACTAATGGTTAATTACATCAAATAGAATACAGGTCTGCAATATCGATAAAATCCTTATCATCTTACACAGCCAGTTATTCAAGGGTTAGCAAACATGTTGTACATGTCATGGCAAAATTTGTAATGGTGGACAAATTCATACTGTCTTTTATCATTATGTTGCCCGACGCTTGAGCTACGAATGACAAATTTACATCAAAGTTATCTAGTTGGACAAAGGATAACTTAACACAAGCCGTACTTGTATGACTGGCAGACAACCCAGTCAATCAGACGACTGACTGGTGGAAAAGACGCTGCGCTCCATTTCTCCGAATTAGCTCCCTTTGGCTGTTTCAAACGTCTCATGCTGAGCAGAAGCCTCCCCCCCTTGGTACCACTTCGCTCCCTCCATTGTCTCCAGAGCCCCGGGAAAGATCACTTTCCAGTGGTGAATCCAGCCATAAAAATGCAGAAAGCTGTTTGGCCCTGGAGACCGGCTGACTGTGCACACAGGCGTGAAAGGCCCCACCACTGCCCCTGCGCGTCGACACTCTAATGGAGGCCCAAGGGAGATGCAATCTTCTCAATAAATGATTCAAAGGAGCAAAGTCTTCATAGAATGCAGCCCCGACATAGCTACGGCGATGGGTGGGTGATCAAACTTGCTGCTGCTGCCTCCTACATTATGTCCTGCTTGGTTGACTCAAATCACTGGGGAGGAACAGTTCAGCACAGACGGATTACAGACTTCAGAGTTTTCGTATATTATTGCCATGTGGTGCAGAGGAGACTTTTGGACCACTTTTGTACATGGACCTAAACATAGCCAACACTACAAGTGTATTAGGTGAAATAACCTTCAAAATCAGAGGCTCTCATTAAAGCCGAGTTGTACCTCTATAATTGAGGAAATTATGACATTTTGTATTTGGTTACACACCCTTCAATCATCGGGGGGTGCATCTTTGAAAACAACTTTTGAGAACAAGAAAGACATTTTACACTACCAGTGCTTTAAGAGTTTTAACAGAGTGATGTTCCTGAAATATGTTTTGTTTGATCAAATCTGATGTGATGTAATCTCTGGCTACTCTTCATGGCAGCACCACACACTCCAAACTGCCCCGGGGTGGTTACCGAGTCAGAGGGCACAGCAGCTCTTCTCTTACTTTTCACCATCTTATAGACACAATAATGAGCACAACCATTCCTTTGAGTTTGTGTCATTTTCCTTGATGATTTGGCGTGACAGCCGTGAAGCATTTAACTATGAAGGCGAGGGCGGCTGCTGTCTGCGACCCACTGTTAGTGTACTTGGCAGCCGAACAGCGTGGCAGGACAAGTTAAAAAGTGCTGTAGAGTTGTTGGTTGGGGATTTGGAGTGACAGCTTATTTCAGAGATTTACTGTGGTGTCACTTACGAAGCGTCAAGGAGGAGTCTCTCTATTCCATAATCCTTGACACATATAGAGCTACACTGAACACACTGAAACGCTTTTTTTCTCCTCAATCAATGTTTTATAGACGCCAAAATTAACAAAGTGACCATGCATTGAAAAAAATGTGAGAACTGACTTATGATGAGCTCTTCTAGAGATGGATATACAAACAAAGTGTGTGAGGCTCTAGTGTTACGGTCGCACAATGTCACATGTGTGACCATTCAACATTAAAAACCATGTCATACATCACACTTCATGACATCAAGAAGCTCTGTATATTGTTCAAGCAGTAAATGAGAATAATTCTCTGGCCTCTGCAAATGATTATTCTCATCAATGATTAAACATCATGATCATGATGATTAGAAAATTATGTCAAATGACCATTACAACTCCCCAAAACGATATCATCAAGAGTCCAACAATATTCAGTCTACTGCACTGATAATCCTATCAAATAATCTTATTAGGATTTTTTTTTAATGGAAAAGTTCCCTGCTATTTTCCAGCCTGTCAAATGAGAAGACTTCTGGTATCTGTTTGTCTCAAATAAAATGAATATCCGTGGATAAATAAATGTTCATAGAAAACACGTATCTTAAAGAATTCTTTTTTGGGTTTTGGAACTTTGTGTTAGGTATTTCTTTTAACTATTTAGCGAACAATTAATTGACAAATTTAGAAGCTTTGGCAGATTTCATCAAATTAACAAAAAATTGGTACTTAGCTATGTTTTTTTATGCAGATAAATTGGATAAAATCATAAAAGTGCTTTGCTTTGCAATAGGCAACACACACCTGTGCTCTGAGAAACAGCTTTTTGCCAAGTGTGTCAGACGTGTATGTGTGCATGTGTGTGTGTGTGTTCACATATTGGCCTGTTCACTTTTGAACCAGAGAGGTTTATGAGTCTGAGCACAAACCCTGTGACAGCGGACGTGTCTGCAGCTAACCTTGTCTGAGGTTAACCACTGGGAAAATAAAGGCGAGCGTAACTTAATTGGTTTGCACGGCTCATTAAATGCTGGTATTTTTGGAGCAATCTGATAGTACAGCTAATATAAATTAAGCCTCTTAGGGTGAATCTCCAGAAGCGGAGCAAGAAGCAGAACTTTCAAAGGCCACTGTGAGAACTCATTCAGCCGCCTTTCAGTTTCAGTCCCATGCAGCTTAGCTTGTTCTCCTCCAGAGAGACATGGTGCTGATTGTCTAATGGCCCAAAGGGGACTGAGGCTGAAAAACCTCCCATGCAATCATATCGGATCCAGCATCATCGTGTGTCGAAATAAAAAGGAGAGATTAAATGTGTCTTTGCATCCCAGACACAAGTAAGAGAAGTTTAGATTAACACAACTGACACACTGCGATTACTCATTATGTCTTTTAGATTCTAGTCAATGCACTCATTTCACGCACATTTTTTCATGTGTTCCCAGAGCTGTGACCTTTCCAAAACCATCACTGATGACCTGCTTGTATTCCCGTAACCACTTCCCCTCTACTGAATCAACACAAAGCCAGGGGGACAAACGTGGCCCTGTCTCTCCCTCGTATTTATTTAAGGTGATTGGGCAGTAGCTGACAGTGAAAGAGACGGGAGAAGAGCTGAGCCGAGAATCTGCAACATGCAGTGAACTTGCACGGCACCAGCTTATTATTCTCGCAGCTCACAGTGGAAGTGGGCACAATACTGTGTGATTATCGCAGAGGGCTTAGCATAACTTTGGCGCACTTCGGCCTAAGCATTGGGCGTTATCTTAATATTTTAACTTTTGTAAAAACAGAGCTGTGATTCAAACACAATCTGTATCCCCGGGCTGCACTTCTCACAAGCTCAGGGCCTTGCTTTTCATTGCATGCCCTTTGAATGGAGGTAGGCAACTTCCAGCGGAACATACACAATGTAAAGATAGCACCAAGTCTTCCTCGGTAACAGAGTCTCAAACTCATCTTTAGCGGTCTCCCACACAGCTTACATAAGGTATTGATTTGAGTGTGCCAAACTTCAAACGGAAAAAAACAAGTGAGTAAGACACAACTCTGAATAGCTCAGTATGAAATATCAAATTTTTATCAAAGAAAATATTGCTTTCAATCTCAGCGTAAAACGACAGCAAATTGAAAGAGCCCATAGAGAATTATTTGCATGATGCAAAAATAATGAGACACCAATCTTCACCTCAACATCCCCAAAAAATTCAGAATTGAGCAAAGCACTGCTGATCCAGAGAAGAGGATATTCAATCATAAGGAAGCTGTTGCACTTATAGTGGACAACAAGAGGTATGGTACTATCTGGTATATAAATCGGCTGTACGGTAAAATGTGTAATGAAAAAATATTTTTTTATTTTTTTATTTAGCATTTTTCAAGCTTGAGCACAAAATTGCATATCTGTAATAATCATGGTGGCAGTGACAACAGAGATGCTCAGTTCAGCCCAGTACTGTCACACTAGATCGGCTCAGCCCATAGAGATGCTGTATGTATGTTTTGAGACAATTTGCCAGAGTTGTGGAGCAATCGTTTGCAATTTAGCTCCAAATATACATGCAAACAGCACTAATGTTCACAGTCTTTAAACATACAAACAATGGCCATTGCTTTTCAGCTTTGATATATAATTGCAAATGAGTGTCATTACAAGAGCCTCCTATACTTCACTAGGTAAAAATGTCCTCTTGACCACAATAATGTAATACTACAGTGGAAAAAGTAAGCTGTCAGTGTGAGCAAATATAGAGAGCTCCTTGAAAACCAAACTCCAACTATGATGGGGAAGAAACAGTTCTCACATTCATCGACCAGGACAGATATTCAAATAATAAAAAAAACTGACAGAAGTGAGAATTTTGTGTGTTTTTTTTGTCAGGCATCCCTGGTCTCAGGAAATGAGTAAGAGTGTGAATGTCAAGTCACTTCATGTGAAATGCATATTATTCCTCATTAAGCTATTGCTAGGACATCATGTCCTCTTTCAGCCATCAAAATGCTGTGATGGGCGTATGAATGCTCAGGGGAATGTGAACGGCATCAGTGCTGGTGAGCAACATTTTCTGCTCTCTGGTCTGAAAAAAATAGGATTTTTGCCGATGAACAGGGAAGGAGAGTTGACTTCTAAACCCCCACAAGTCAATACCCTGACTAATAGATCATACTGAGGTATTGATTATATTACCTAATGAATAATGATAAAGAGGGTGTGAGAGTTGAACAGAAACCGGTGATGCAGAGGAGTAAACTGCTTTTCTGTGGAGGGAAACATCTGCAAATCCAAACCAGTGACATTTACCATCAGTCACAAATTTTTCCATTTTTTCCTCCTTTGTGAGATTAAATATATAGAATATTTCTTTTCTAATTTCCTTCAAATAAAAACAAATACTCAATTCATGATGCTGCCGTTTTCTTCACTATATCACAAGCAACACCTTAAGTGTATTGGAGGTTCAATACACTTAAGGTTGCTTCTTCAAGAACTTGACCAGCGCATGGAGTGACTGAATGAGGTCAGTGGATTGATGCTGCAGGTAGAAAGAAATGGGAGTCCGCTGAGTAATAGATGGGAGATGTGACATCACCCCGCAGGGGTATATGGGAGTGGAGGTGCATGCTATTTCAGACTGCCCAGTTCGGACTTGTCAGTCAGACAAATAGAAATCTGGGCCTGAAGCATAAACCATCCAAAAGCAGGTGAGTTCAGGAAAGTCACTTAGTGTAAAACCTTCAGCTACAGTTCCACTTTATTACTTAGAGAATTGACATCTTCATGTCTCCGGCTACAGGATATAAGCAGCGTATGTGATGTGTGATAAATATGATGGATACAGAAAGTTGGGGTTTGATTTGAGGTCATCACGGTGTGGGCTCTTAGACTGGGCCGTAAATGCGACCAGCATCGATGATTGTAAGTTGCTTCAGGCAAACCCCATGTGTAATGTAATGTACAATATATTTTAGTTGCCAACAAATGACATTCATCCAAAAGTCTCTCTTAACTGATTCCTCCAAAAGTCTCTCTTTACTGATTTCATTGTCCTTACAGAAGCAGAAGACTGTAACATGCTCCTCAATTATTGCATTTACCTTCATCAAATAAACAAGCATCACACAAACTTTTCTCTGTTGATATCATTGTGAGACTAAATTAGAGTACACTAAAGCAAAAAACATGGGCCATTAAAATCAAGGATCGATTCTACCCAATGTAGTTGTGCACAATCAGTGTTATGGGTTTTACATAAATTGGTAGCTCATGTGGCTTAACTGTTTGTTTGTTTCTAACTTGTATAACTGTATGATGATGTGACATCAGATTGTGGCCACAGACTATGAGCCTCTGCCTTACAAATCAAAATCCACACTGACTGACAGCTGGGGGGATTTCCATTTCTGCGTCCTTTTTCAAGATGGACAGGGCCAAGCAGAAAATTCAAAAAAGCAGAATCAGCCTGACTGGTTGAGCGATGCACAAACCAGCAAAGCTGTGGCAAAGACGAGGCTGGGTCACTTCACAGAGAGCAGCCAAGGGGAACAGATTGCTTCGGCTCTGCATGATCACAGTGGGGACTGGCCTGAAAGGGGTCTTTGTTTGCCCAGGGGGTAGCTCGAATGGCATGGCTTGGCTGCACAGGGTGGCATGTGGCCTGGTGTAACTGGGCCCGGGGTGGCGTGGGAGGCTGCACTTTTTGCCGCCGGCCCTTCTCTCCCTGTCTTTCCAACCTCTACTCATCATGCAGGAAGCAATGATGTCATCTAGCTCTGCACACTTGCTTCCCTGGTGAGTTTCTGCATCAAATCTGAGATTTAAAGAAAGGCTCAAATATTCCCATATTTATATCCTGTGCTCTAGCTTGATAAAAATTTTAAAACAAAATGCCTGTCCACGGTTAAATGCAAATAGCTTCCTTAGTCACCCTCAATGCCAATTTGGGATGTACTGTATTTGTGGTGTGTTCCCATGCATAAACATTTTATGAGGACCAACAAGAGGACCAACAAGAGGACATTAATCATTCCATAAGTATATTTCTCTTATAAACAGGGAGTTATCTGTGCAGAGACCACAACAGCAGTGAGTGACATGATGTGTACGGTGGTGGACGGTTTTGTGGAAATCATCCATCACCTCAGAATACAGCGCACAGACTGCTCGTCCCAGAAGAAAATATGCGCATGTCTTTACACCATCATCACCTTCATCACCCACTCTGCTGCTGCTGCTCCTCCAGAGTCAGCAAAAAAAACTGCAACTGGGAATATATGCTGAGAAATTGGTCAGCATGCCTGAATTTATGGCAAACTGCACATTGTCAAACAGGGATATGTAACTGCAAATATGGATTCAATATGATAAATGAAATATACATAAACATGAAGCCTGGAAACACTTGAAATCATAGCCCTGACACGTTTAATTGGGGATTGAGAAATTTGGAACTGGAAAAAGAAGCAAATGTTTATTTTTCTTTCCCTAACCCTAACCCCTATCAGAGATCGCAATTATAGCATATTCACAGAAAATCTGAAAGAAACAAGACACAATTTCTAACGGATCTTATGAGCACAAAGACATTTGCACATTCGCCTCCACTGAATCCGCCTCAAACACTGGTTGATGTCTTTCATTTAGTGGAGTAAAGGGTTGACTTTTAAAATTAAATTGAACCAAGTAGTTTGCACAGAAACGAACAAATACAATTTTTTAATTTGTACTTCTTGAGCGAACAAGGATGTACATAGCCATCCATTAATTTTGATTTTTTTTGAGCTCAAAGACAGAAGCTGATCTACGAACATACCACTGGGGTCAAGAGAAGCTTCTCACAAGAACACACTAAATACACACACGTATGGCCACGTAGAGGTCAAGAAAGGTCAGAGGGACACAGTCCATACACATGTTGACGGGTTTGGTTCAGTGGAGATGCAGTGAAGGTTGGCTGCTCATGAAGGAAAACAACAACCTGAATACAAGTACACACACACACACACACACACACACACACACACACACACACAACCACACACACACACACACACACACACACACACACACCATCTGTAACTGGATTTCTGGTTTTCTGGTCCAGTGACAGTGATGAATGAAGGTATCGCTACAGAGGTCTTGCATCGCCTATTTAAATACCATAATAAATAATAATGATAATAGATTGTTATTTAAACCATATAAAATAAAGTAGATTATTGTTTGTTCATCATCATAGGATTGATTTATGCAGTCCTTCTTCATATCAGAAGACAAATTACTCATAAGAGAAAATGATGAGGCTTGGTATTTAGATTCTTGGACTGTCCTTGAGCAAGAGACTGAAACCCATATTGCTCCAAATGTGGTTGTATGGAGAAGACTTGGAATTTGCAGGGATCGTGGCTAATGAAGGCAATGTCATTACACAATGTGCAGAGGTTAACAAATCCCCTAGACTGAACCTTGACCTTGAGTCAAATTCACCAGAGAAACCCTTTCAAGACAAATGTCCTCTAAACTCTGTAAGAAGCCCAGAGAGAACTGGAGCCTCCACGAACCACCAGCCTTGAGCCCAAAACGCTGATCTCATTACCACCATGTTATCAGCCTTTTTAATGATCAGGGCCCCTGATTCAGCTCCCTCTGATCACGTCATCCATCTGCTCCACTGGGATTCAGTCCTACTCCCCCTCGCCCTGAGCCCACTGGAGCAGCGGCGCTGGATTAGCTAAATGTGCAAATGCAGAACCCTTCAGGAACTAATTACTGTACCGGAACAAGCGGATTTACATCTGTGGGCTATATTGCTCACGGTGATGTGCCACCACTTGCTGTTACTTTGCAGTCTGCAGAATTTTTAAAACACAGGAAGGGAAGTAAGCAGTTTGCTTTGGGAGCGGAACAAAAAAAACTCTGAGATTATAGGAGGGATGCTAAACTGTCATGTCAGCTATGGTCATAGATGGGAAGATGCTCTGTCAAGATGAAGGCATAATAAGTGTTACATCAGGTGAGCAAGGAAGTGCAACATGAGGTGAGACGTAGCTGGGAGCGCAAATAGTTTGGGCACGTATTACACAGCACACCTGGGCATTAGCAATGAAGTGAGCAGTTGCCATGGTGATGAGGTGCAACAGCATCCCAGAACACCAAGGACATAGAAATGTCTCTTCTAGTAAAAAAACCACCAAAGACATACGAGAAAACAAATGACATTATAATCAGAAATAATAATGTTGATGCCATTTCTGTGCAATATTTTCTACATTAAATACTACGAGATATGTATTTAAAAGGTAAGCACATGCCGATCCCTCACTAAGATTAAGCCAGCCACATTTCACATCAGATGGATTATTATTCACATATAACATTCAGCAGAAAGTAGGGCCACATCTTCATGTCTCATTGGACTGAATATTCTAAAAGCAGAATGTTTTTTTTCGATTATCCTCCCCGGCTAGTGGTTACATAAACATCTTGATTGAGAAAATAATCCACTACTGGATATCAGAACAGGGTCACGGAGAAATAAAGCTACAGAGTGGGTTGATATCTACACATAATGGACTATGTGCAGAAGGAAGTGGGGATGTAGATACAGAACAGCTACAAAACCTGGATTAGGCCTGCACATGCTTAAGAGCAGAGAATCTACTTAGTGTGTGTGAGATGAATATATGGTTTGATCAGTCAGAACCCTATCCTCTATTTCAAAGGGCAGGATAGAAAAAAATAATAAAGTATAATATAAAGCAGTTGATAATATCACTGTGGAGCGCATACCTCCGCCAAGGTCCAACAGTCATTACATTATATTACATTACACTACATTTAGTCTACGCTTTCGTCCAAAGCGACTTAAAATAAGTGCATTCAACCATGAAGATATTACGCAAAAAGAGTCAGAGTACATAAACATTTTTATCAAACAGGCAAAAAGTGCTCAGTCCCATTGTGCATTGCACACCCCAGTTCCTAAGACATGTTTTTTTTCATCAAGATCCATGCATTAATCACTAGGTAAATGGTGAAAATGTAAAAAATCATGGATCATTTTGTCCTCTGTGCCACTGCCACAATTTAATTGGTTCTTTCTTGGCCCATGTTCCATCCTTCTCCCAAGTTTTGTGGAAATCCATTCTGAAGTTAAACGGACAGTGGCTAAAACATAACCTCCTTGGTGGAGGCAATTACATTTCAGTTGTCTTTCTGGAACCTTATTCTCTAAAAGCAATGAGGCCTCTACCTGTCTTTCTCTGGTGTCGACATGCTCTAGGATTTGTGGCCGTGCTTAAAAGATATTACATTGTTGCTTCGGCAGTCTGCGTCGTGCCCCCGCTCCCTTTCCCTCACTGCCTCCCCTCAGTGACTCATCAGGCAATAACCTTGACAAATGACCTTCAACACCCACACTCAGCATAGCAGCACTGACAAGATTTACAAAGCACTTTCGGACTGGCCTTCATATTCTTCCATTTGTCATCCTCCCAATTATGTGGGTCTACCAACATTTGTACACTCATGATTCACTTCTGGAACATTTACCAGGGACTTTGACGAAACCTGTGGGTTGGTGCACTACAGAGATGGAAAACTGCCTGACACACACATCAGTGTGTACGAGGGACAACTAACGTTACGACGTTAGTTGTCTCGATACTACTAAGATGTAGTATCAGTCATGAGGAAAAACAAAACCACCACTATCAGGCCTTGAGTACACAGGGAGGAAAAGTGGAGCAGTGCAATAAACCAGGCAATGTCCTGAGGGACAAATGCAATGTTCAGCATTTACATCACTGCCAATAATTTCTGTGCCTGTTTGAATTGGGCCAAAGAATCATATTAGCATTGAATATCTTGAATGCATTTCGAGGACACCCTGTTGCTCACAGTATAAAATAACCAGACCTCTGTCTGTACTGTTCACTGGCAACTAGCCTGACTTGTGCCAAATAGACGGTCTCATGCAACACAGGTGTGAACCGAACCTGCCACCAAGGACAGTGGGTTTTATTTAAACACACTTTCTGCTTGACAGCCATATGTCCAGAGTGGATCACATATCACATCACGTACTTAGAAAAAATAAAGCACAGTATGTTTACAGTACAATTATATCTTATTTACGTAAAAGCCACCAGCAGTCAGCCCTGCTGACTGACATGCATTATGGACATGGATATAAGGAGATACCTTTTCAGCAAAGACTGAAAAAGCAGCTTTTAGAGAAGAGGATGGGCTACTGCAGTTTGGATATTCCATCTATCCATCCATCCATCCATTATCTATAACACTGTATCCTTTATACTCCATCCAATATATTATAAATCCATGGTGTAAACATGATGAATATCACAGGTATTAACAAAGACAATAGTTTTTCAAGATGGATATATTTGTTTGGCAATAACTGGAACAGAGATAACTGTTTCAAAACAGATATTTAACCGGACCTAAGGTGTAACTAATGACTCTAATGATGGCTGTATTTCATTAAGGTGCAACAGTAAACCATACCATCTCAAAATGTCCATGTAAGAAAGAGTAGTCATTTTAGCTGCCCCTGCACAGTCCCTGTCCTGTTTGCTCTGATTCAGAGACAAGATTCTTCGCAATAGTGAATGAAGTGGGAAGCGGAGTATTGACTGCAAAGTCTGGCCAACTGTCACAGAGTAAACATCGGCTGACAGCTGGGTGGTAATTACTGCACCAATGGCAGAAGGGCACAGCCTCAAAAACTCAAATTTTACCTATAATTGAAAAAATATGAAGGTCAAAACGGAGGGAAAAATCACAGTCAGGCAATATGTTGATTTCTGCCGAATTAGCAGAAACTTATGTGGCCTACATTTAGTTTTCAGTTTCCCAGGAAAGTACAGTAACATTTGAGTATCTAACCTTAGTAATCAGTAACATAATACATAATTCATAGTATAGCCACTCATTTATTATTTAGCCACCGGCGACTCTAAGACGCTGATAGAATGAATGCAAACCAACAGAGGAAGAACCACATCATCAGTTAATGTAGAGACTGTTAAACCTGCTTTTCTGTAGTTTATTTTTAATGAAGACCCCGTGTAAACTTTTCTATACCAAGACCAACACTGCAGCTAATACATACTGTGATTGAGTGATGGGAAACTACACAGCTGATGCAGTAAATAGTAGTAGTATGTAAGGTAAGTAATTTGATTCAGAAAAAAATACACCTATTGACATAATTTATACTATAGATCTCAGCAAGACTGTACCTCCTACAGAGCACAACACTCCTCAGCCATGACTGTCACCACCACACATCATTGCCTAGCCAGCAACAACCGTATGAGGCTGCTCCCACCAGAGGAGCGGGGTAACGGGCTGTCCTGAAGGGCACTCCTGGGGCCTTTCCATGAAACTCTGCCTCCACTCCTCATTAATTATAAAGAGCAGTTAATGCACACTGTGCGAGAGGTGTTTAGGAAATCCCAGAGGAGCCAGGAGAGAGAGCAGTTCACCCATGAGGGAAACGGGTCTCTCTGCAGAGCACTGCACTGAACAACCAAATGTCCAGGTATAGACCAACCACAGCTTTATCAATATCTGCAATGCCTAGGGGTCGACAATATTTGAACAAAAGCACACATGCACAGCACAAGAAAAAAAGTAAATACAGAAAATGAGCAAACAAGAGAAATGCTGTAAATCCTACACAATAAGGCTACATCCACATTATTACGTTTTTGTTTTAAAAATGCATCACTGCTGCTATATTTTCATTTGAAAACTCAAGGGAAGCGTTGTAGGATGGACAGGCAAAAGACGTTTGGAAGCGATGACACAGTCGCCCGCATGGTCACGTCTTGTGACATGTACGTTTTCAGTCTGGACGCTCGTCTGGATGGATATTGTTTCAGTTTGATAATGTTGTTTGAAAATCAAAACGTAGTCATATGGATGTGGCCTAAGTGACAAAAGAAATGTCAGAGGGACAGTAACAGGCTAAAGTTAGGTCTAATGCCAATATCTCCAAGCTGTGTTGTCAAAGTGGAGAACATGTTTCTTACTGTGCTTGTTTGTTTTATGCAGCTTTACTGCTGATTAGATGTTTGCTGTGTTGCATCTTGCTCATGTTGTTATTCCATGATTGCTGTCATTGGATAACTGGAACTGGAACATCTGCTTTGTGCCTTGCTGTGAGTCTTTGATTAGGGAAGGAGGCCATTGGCAACATATTACATAACCTGTTAAACTTCTGAGACTCCTTTGAAGGGCAATAAAACTGGAGCACAGAATGAGCGGCACAGTCAATCCAAGAAGATGCATCCCCGAATCCTCCCAGAGCGTTTGTACGCCGGGCTCCAACAGATCAGATAATGATAGTCACAGAATGTGTTCACGATTCATTAGCTTTGCACTGTGCTTGAGGCGGCATGTGGGGGGACGCGGCCAGATCCAACTCCTCTGTGGATTCTGTTCTTTGTACCTGCACTGAAGATTGGCTCGCACTAAAAATAGCTAAACTCAGCACAAACCGGACCACCACATCATCAGCATCATCAGCATCATGACCATCATCAGCATCATGAGCATCATCAGCATCATCAGCGTCATCGGTATCCCCACAGCCAACAGGATAAATATTGATCACTGTATTGAGTGGACCGATCCTCATTTAATTGCACTGCAAGTTGGATTGCTCCCGTGACAGATGGACTGTCAAGTTGCATATGAAACAATTCCCCTTGTAACAACAGAACGAACGCTGAATATTTAATTCGGTCTAATATGTTAACAAAATATGATGCAAATAGAAACAATTGACAAGATATGTGAAGGTTTTTGCATTGTCATTTTACCATTTCTATAATTTTGCCATTCCCCCCCTCTTGCACTTAATGTGCAGCTGAAGAGTCCTGGGGCAAACAATCCCTCTTCCCTTCCAAATGAGTTGGGAGACTGACGTGCTGGGTAGCTGTGCAAACAGCCCTTTATTCCCATTCCGCGGCACCTGTCTCCCACCCTGGGGACTGTGGGGAGCTCCATGAACACCATTTATTGAGAAGGAATCACCACTGTTGAAACAATCCCCTCTAGACGGCTATTCTCCTTCCATATGGCACACCTCTGTCTGTGTGCTCTGCCAGAACAAAAGGCACAGACAATCACCGAAGGCTCAATTTATTTCCAGACGTCCACCGCTCATATCACAGGCTCAATGAGAAAAAATAAGTAGACAGTTGTCAACAAATTCTTTCATCAATTATTAATGTTTTTGTCTAAAGGCCATTCTTTTTCAAAGCATTATCTCAGTGTATTGTCATGTTGCCCTCGGGCTTTCCTCCTTTATGTCCAGTTACAGGTTTGGAAATTAGAAAGCACATCAGCGTCTGCACATGCCACAAAAATGGACCCTCTTGGGGAGCTGGTGTTATTACACATGCTTGCAACATGCCTATAGGGACAATAACATTGATCTGACAGCTGATCTGTCCTCCACACTGGTCCAGACTGATATCTTAGCACCTATTAAACTGATTGCCATAAAATTTGGTACGGATATTTATGGTGGCCAGAGGCATCTAACAGCACCAACAGTTTCAATTTTACGCTTACCCTGGGAAATATCTCAACATCTACTGGATGAACTGGTATTGACTTTGGTGACCCCTTGACTCTTCTTCTAGCGCCACCATCAGGTCAAAAGAAGAAAGAAAAATCTCATCCAGTAGGTCGGTTATTGACAAAATACCTGAATAGTAGCATTCCTGTCTGGCTCAGCTGCACGTTGTGTTCCCTCATTAATCAATGATAAAGACATACACATTGATAACCATATGCACAACTGTCAAACCCCGAATCCATATCACTGCTTGGCCTGGCAACCCATTTTCTTCGAGACAGCAACGCAGTTGTCCGGTGCTTACGCTGGTACTAATGTGATTTTCTTGTCGTAAATGTGGGAATAGTCTCCTCTTACAATTACCGAATGGAATTTTCTGGAGCAAATGAATTGATTCACGGTGAGACATGTAGACGAGGAGAGGAGAGGAGAGGAGAGACTCCCAAACAACAAGTCTTTACCTTGACTTGTGGTCTCACATATCCAGACATACAACCTTATGAACCAGGAATAATGAGAATGTTTTTCCTCAACTGATTTCCAGAGGCTGTTGTGACTAAATGTGACGTGACAGGCAGTGGTTGTGCAGGTCATTGAGACCCAGGGCCTGGTAAGTTTCCAGGTCAGCCAGCTAATCAGAGACCAACCAGACGACACAGAAAGATAACAGATTCCATCTGGTTAATTAAAAATAAGTGATAAATGTGTAAATTACCAGATTTCATTTAAGGGCCTTTTCTGCCCTTCATCATAAGCAATAGAAACACAAGAACTAAATTAAACTGTTCAGTAGGAAAACCTTTGCTTTCACAAAAATCACCTTTTAATTTCAAACAGACTCTGCTGTTGCTGTTTTAATCAAGACACAAAATTTACCCAGGACCTGCAGTGGACAGCTGGCTCTGCGGCTTGTTGTGTATTTCCTCTTTGTCTCCTGTGTGTGTTCATCTACCTCCTCTGACTGCTGCACTGTCATTCAAACAAAGGAAAAAGGAGACTGACTGCATTGCATTAATAACTGTGTAATCTGCAGAGCCAGACAAACGTGGAACAATAGAAGCCACCGAGGCTTTCATTCGATTGTAGAATGGTAATATTCACTGATGGATGATACAGCATGCAAATAGATATGCACACAGCTACACATGGTGCCCACAAGCACACGCAAAAATAATGACTCTCATAAAGCAACTCAGCCTGTCATCTTCTGTATCCACCCTGCAGAAAGACTTTCTCTGCTACTGTATCTAGAGCCGGTGGCAAATTAATATTGGATAAATTAAAGATTGAAAAGGCGAAAATACCAAAAGCTACCAGCCTGCCTCGTCTCAACGCCTTGTTGCAACATTACACACGGTTCTCCTCAAACTCCTCCATGCTCCGCCTTTCTCATTTTCATAAGTGATTTGTTCGGGGCCGTGTGCCATGGGACAACTTAAAAAGCACATACTGTTGCTCTTTTGAGCAGAGTGATAAAAGACGGCAAAGAAAAGCCGGAGTGAGATCAGAGACTGAGCAGAGCTTGTGCTCTCAGTGCAGCTCAAGTAGCCCTCTTCACAGGCTCCCTGCAACATCTGTGTGAGGATGACAGGATCTCGTATCTCTCTTAAGAGATAGACACTCATTTGTGAGGGTGCAGATGGGTTTCCGTAGTTACCACTTTTATTATGATGCTCAAGATCAGCCACCTTCCTCCTGGTATATAACATCAACCTGTAAAACACATTTTGCCCTTCTGCAGTTGCTAACCAGAAGATAACATCACGTAGAACATATTAAAGCCAGTTCGTCTTGATTTCCTTACACTACTGAATCATTGTCAATAATATTGTAATCATTTTGAGCATGAAATGGTGTTCAAGCAATCTTAATTTGTTAGGGATTAATGTGTTGCAAACAAAACATGCCGTCAAAACGCATCAAACGTCAACATGTCAGTTCAGATGCCTGGAGAACATGGAACCGATGCCCCAATTTCACAATGACATTGACAAAGAAAATGTGTAAATGTGGATCAGTCATATCATGTCCGGTGCCAATATGATCGTTTGTAGATTAGTTAGTGAAATTCTAGCTTGTTTTTTTTGTTCTGCAGCAATTGAAGTGATCCCTCTCAGTTACAAGCAGGCAGGTATACAGGTTTTAAGTTTGGGGGGAAAATGTTTTAGTTTCGTGTTCTCAGCTGCATCAGCAGAAATTTGCTTCGTCCTTTCCAGCTGCAGCAGACAGGTTGTGCACTCTGAGACGCCTCAATGCAAATCACTAAGGCACCGCGCTGGAACTTGCCTCACCTCTCTCATCGGTGAACGGACGTCTGCTGACATTAAACTTTTTGTTTGTTACTCAACTCTTGGCAAACTAACATAATTATGCACTAAATCTCAGGACACCATGCAGTCATTAAAATGTCCTACTTACTCACCCGGTAAATAAAACAGGGAATTATATTAATGTTTAACCTCTCAACTCTCTGCACACTTTACAAATACATGTCAGTTATACAGTATACGAGTCAATGTCTGGTGAGTTTTTTTGGTGTTTTTATTCCTTTACGCCACATGGCCATTATAAATTTTGTGATGAATAAAATGAATATTGTTTATATGGGGAAAAAATAAGCTTTAACCAAAGTGATTCTGTCTCAACACAGCGCCTAAAGGTACCGGCAGCTCTTCATTACAGGATCTTATTCATTTTGCTGAATATATTATCTCCCTCAGGATCAGGATCCTTGAATCTCAGAGCACTGTGGCTGATTTAGCTAATCTCAAGATAACATGCTTATCGATTCAATCGACGACGAGTAAGTATGATTTCAGGCAATTAAGATTTCCTTCGGGTGACTACAGCCCTTATAAATACCAATCAAATAATGTTTTATTGCAGGCTTAGCAGGAACATGTATAGCAGAGTGGCACAACTGCAAGACAGCAAGAAAGGAGTCACTATGCTCTTGAACACATTTTTGATATCCTGACATAGAAACAATTTCCTGAACAGCAATGACCACACTGAAAACATCACATAAGTGTCGATCCCACAAAGCAAACAGAGTAGGTGAATCTGCTGAGGAGCCAAATAAAACACAAGCCACTGAAGCATGGACGGAGGAGAAGGAAGACGGAAAAGGAGGATCGACAACCATTAGCTCCAAAAACCCTGCAGTGAGGCTGTGTGCTGCAGAACCACATGCCTGACGATACAGACAGAGAGAAGACGAGGGGACCCGTGGAGAAGACGAGGGCAGGATGAAAGAGAGTAACACCAGAAGGACAAAAAGGGAGAAATATGTCTCATAAATCAGACCGCTCAATCTTTCTGCTGAAAACTGCTCCCTTGCAGGACAACAAACTTACTAACTGAGTTGAAGATGCTTCTCTCTCTCTCTTTATGAGTACTTCTCTGGCTCTGAAGGCTGTTGGCTTGAGTGTCACGGCAGTCCGACGACATCTGATTTCCGCTCAGTATCCGGCCTGCGTGCTGACGACGTCCACATTATTATGAATCTCCGTCACAAAGAAATGTTTGTATCAGAGGGTGCGTCTATGGATTGTTCACAAGTTCCAATGTTGTTGGACTGACAGAGATGGAATGTACTATATTAAATGTTTTATGAACATGACAAAATATCTTCCACCAAAAGTGTAATTCCGCTGTTTTTCATACTAGTTTGACCCTGTGTTTCCTCATTATTCTGCAGAGGCCCCAACCCTTGAAGTACAGCAAAACAAAGGCTGGATTATTTTATACAGCATTAGAGCCCTGAGTACCAAAGACATACAGGACCAGAGCGTTGGGGGGGAGTAGAGAGGAGAGGACAAAAAGTATAGTCAGACTATATGGATAGCAGCCCGTTGACCTTCGTCACAAAGCTGATAACTTTTTATAAAACAAAGTCCTCCTAAACAGCATGTCCTCTGCTGTGTAAACATCCTAAATAAAGTAACAAAGACAACAAATAAATTTGCATTGATTTGTGTTTATTAAAGACTGATATAAAATCATGTTTTTTGTGGGAGTCTCCAATTAACCTAACCCCCAATCTGCATGTCTTTGGACTTGGAGAGCAAGCCAGAGTAACAGGACAGAGCCTACGCAGACACAAGGAGAACAAGCAAACTCCACACAGAAAGGCCCACGGCTGAACGGGAATTCGAACTGGGAACCTTCTTGCTGTGATGACGGTGCTAACCACTGCATCACCATGCCGTCCCCCTGACATAACATTGCAATTAAAATTCAGTTTGAAGACGGCTCTTATCTGATTAACTCTCTGGCTTGAGGTGGTTCATCACGGCCACAGGTTAGAAAAAAACCTACATTATCTGTTATTGATCAAAGCTCAGCTCTGCCCGGTTTTTCCCTTTCAGATGGGTTGGGTTAGCCGAGGTTCTCTGGTATCCCCACCAAGAGTTGCACTGCACCGTGTTAACTCATTTATGAGGCCACTGAAGTATATAAATATCACCAACAAGCTGTGCAATCTGTTTTCATTACTGCTGCTGGAGGCTATCTCCTTGTAAAGTGAGCCGTGGCCCTCAATGGGATCAGGATCATCAGCACTGCTTTGCTCGTGACTGCGGACCAGTCGCCATGGGAATATATTGCTCTGGTAGGATGTATTAATTGCTTGCTCATTGTGGGAACTGTTGGGTTTTCTCTGTAATATTGTGGGGGCTTGACCTTTCTATGTAAAGTGTTTTGACATGATGTACTGTATGTTATGATTAATTGGCGCTATACAAATAAAATTGAATTGAATTAATTTTCATGCTTCCAGGTGGAGCATAACCTAAGGCCCCTCTCTGTCTTTTAACACAATACATCCCAGACAACGGAGGTCTCAGACTGCTGCCGACACACAGACAGACAGCCTGCCTGTGCGCCGTCCTGCAAAAACACACACACTCATTGATATGATGCATTACTTTGTCCCTTACCCTAACCTTAAACATCACAACTGAATGCCTGGTCCAGACCTTACCCTAACCCTTATCTAACCCTAGCCTTACAACCAAGTCTTAAGCCTCAAACAGCCCTTTGAACTTGTGAGGACTGCACAAGTTCTACAACTATAGAAAGACAAGAACACACACAAACACACAAGGTGACACTGTTGGGAATATGGGGTGGGCCATTTGGTGAGACAAAACCAAGGTCAGGCTCTGCGCCCACATTTGGTGGCCTCAGCATCCTGATGTGACAGTGCAAAAAATAATAGGAGTTGATGACAAAAAAGTGTTAATGTGTGGAGGCTCGTGTATCAACGACCGCATAGCAAACGACTCACTTGGCAGCGTGTCTTCAGCTAAGCTCTTTCATGAATCCCAGTAAGCCAATGCAGGTCAGGCAGAGTTTAATTTTCCTGTCACATTCCCGCTGCCGTATCAACATGAGACAGCAGTGAAGCACAAGAGGGAAGATTAAGGACCACATCCAATGCCAGCAACACAGAGCAGCAGCCCTGTTGCTACCTTGACATGATGCATCAGCTCTTTCATTATCAACGAGACATGACTGATGGAGTGTAACTGGCACGTGGCTGCTCCCACATATCAAGTCCCCATGAAAGAGGCTGCATGCCTGGGCTGCCCTGCCCAGTTTGGATGTGACGGATACTACAGTGATGTAATCCTTAATCGCAAGCAGCCATGCGCCACACGTTCAGCCAATCGCAATGCTGGTGGGTAATGATGCTGGTAAACACAAGTGACGTCCTCACGAGGTTAGTCCTCATGAAACATTCAGACCTAGCACACATTTTAATCATTCATACGAAGCATAGCAACAGTGTGTCAGTCTGTGAGCACACACACCTGCACACAGACGCATGCACCCAAGCTGACATATTGTGGAACTGGTGGAGGACTGATGTGAAGACAGCAAAGGTAGATCTGCAGTCTCAGGGCCTAAAACTGAAATAATTATATATTAAAACGTCTTTGCACTGAGCCAGCTCCATTCACAGAGGAAGAAAAACTATTTTATCACCTTTTTTTTTTTCAATATGCATCTACTTTTCTATTGTGACTTATCCCATCAGGCCTATCAGTACCAAATCTTGGATATTATAAATACACAATACACACAATACCAATGAGACATTTTAAATAATTCCCAACGCAAAATGCATTTGCCAATTTTTCCTACTCATCTAGTTTTTCATGTGAACATTAACAATAAGCACAGCCAGGAATCTCTCATGTTACAGAAAGCCTGTCTAGATTATCTGTGATGATAGAGCGATCACAAGCAGTACAAGACTGCATGTGTGTCAGGGGAGCAGTGGGACAGCACCAGTAAAGTCCCTGTTGGTGTGGCCATGGCATCAGTCACCACCACCAGTAACCTCCGATGGCCTTCAGGGAACAAACCACCTTCCTGGGATCTCTAACGGTCAAGATTTTGCCGGGGCTTTTGGGAAAAAGGGCAGTCACTCTGACCAGTGAGGGATCTCACATTGTGTTAGGGTAAATGTGGAGTCGCCATAGCAACGGCTGAGATGCTGGCACTATGTTTCAAAGTAAAGCACCTCTCAACACACACACACACTCACACACACACACACACACACACACACACACACACACACACACATACACAAACAGAGGCTACAACAATCCCCGGACAGTCTTCTCGCAAAGGCATTAACAGACCTCAGGAGAACTTGTAGTAAAAGGGCAGACAGACCTACGCTAACTCTTTCTTATCTTAGTGCAGACTTCAGAACACACCACATGTAGTAGCATTTTACTTTTTGAGTTGATTTAAGTGACACTACCCTGAGCGCTTGCGGTTGGGGTTTCCTGTTAACAGAAGATGAATGGTTTCACCGGGTGCAAACTATAATTAACTCTGGAATAGAGTGGGCCCGACCACTGTGATGGCAGCCATTCAATAAATGCAGAATTAACTAGGAGCATAACTAAATGCGTGACAGACGTACGCACGTGAATGTGAAATTAAGTACGCATCTGCATCCTACATCATCACACTAACTCGTTGTTAGCATTTGAAGAAATAGTAAATCGGCAAAATCATGATGAAAAAATGGATCGTTAGAAACAACAAGGCTTTAGTAAAAGAACACTCTTCTTTTCTATTTAAAAAATGCTGCTAAAAAAGCTGAACAGTCCTTGAAGATATTTTCACCATGTCTGTAGAGACCATCTTTCTGTCTCTCTTCCTGCCTCCTCTCTCAACACAAAATAACGAAAACACTTTTCAGCTGTTTTCACTGTGAGAGACAGTGTGCTTGTACGGTGCTATAGAGACGTTTTAAATTGGAGATCCCAGAGAAATATTGGCAACTGACTTTGTAACAGTGGCACATTTGAGGCTTCTTAATATGCACAAGCTGGGAAATGAATCTTCTGAGGCAAATCCAGGATAAACGACCCACTTTTACACAACTCTGGCTCATCAATAATGCACCTGACAGGAGTAAATTAGAGTAATGTTTGAATTTTGCTTCAGGAAAAGACCCACCTTCAAAAGAGAGTACATGCATGCCGTACATGAAAATATGATATTTGGTTAAATATATGAAGATGTGAACTATCTGTTATTAAGTCATGACAGAAACGTGAGGCACTGCTGAGACTCAGTCTGGCTCTGTGCTGCAACACTGCATTAAAATCAGAGTAGAAGGGGCCTGCAGGCGAAAGAGGATTTCACTTGCATCAAGTCCACAAATCCATAATTCACAACCGCAAAACTTAAGTCTGCGTATTACAGCTGCCACTCCTTCAGAAAGATGAAGAAAGCATGTTTATTTTGTGTTTTAATTTGTGCTGAGGGCGGCTTTAATACAGCGGACACCTCATCGTTCCGTGTAATTGAAGAAGTCGATACCTGGTTCAATGTCAGATAATGGAAGGAGTCTAACCTAAGCCAGGGGCAAATCTGAATTTGAAGCCATTAAACAGTTAGAAATAGGATCAGAGTGTAATGGAAACAGGTCTAGTGGGGGGGGGGGATCTCAGCACAGTAGAAACAGGATAGGAAGGTGAAAATAGAGCAAGAGAGGAGAGAGAGGATGTGAAAGGCTGAGAATATATGACCTAGTTATGCCTCTTACTTTGCATTCCACAGTCTAGGTGCTCTGGTATCCTGGGAGATTGTGGTTTTCGCTAGGCCAAAAGGCCTGAAGGAAGGAAGGAAGGGCAGAGTTTGAACCAAATGAGGAACCTGCTCCAGTGGTGTGGATAGTCAGGTGGGTCGGCCTGCTCCCTCCCAGACAGAAACATATAGCCAGGATGCCAGACAGTCACAGCAGAAAGGGAGCATTCTCCTCTTTCACTCCACTCCCCTCCTTCCAGCATGCTGACGTCAGCCACCCAAAACCACACGACTATGCTGCAAGCAGCACACCTGCTGGCTTCACAGTCCATCTGGCCCGGCTCCATCTCTGGCTCGGCCCAAAGCAGAACAAGCAGGTCTGTTTACAACCTGGACACAGTCACGATCCTGCAGTAACTGCAGTATCTATCCCATGCTTGCTCACGACACAAACGATGAGCGGTACAAGCCTGCAAATGACAATAGATCTAACTGTCAAAAATCATATTAATATTTCATTATTCCACATAGCCAGTTAAATGTTTCTTTAGCATTTCATGGAGCGGCTTTAGTGTAGTCTACGTGTTGCTGCCTAGTCACACAATTCACTCAGGATTTCCCTACACCCACTTTCCAACAAGCGCACGACATCCACAAAGTGAACAATTTTGCTTTGAAACCAATGTGACAGGCCCTCTCACCTGCTTTTTTATGAATTCAGCATGAACATACAACTACACAATCATCAAAGCAGGGCCTGTAATAGTGGAACAAACGGCGGAGAAAGACATTATTTTGTTATATTATATCAAAGCCTTGTCTTGTTGTTACCTTTCAAAGCAATGTCTCTCAGCTGACAATAGCTGTGAGTAGAAAAAAAATTCTATAAATGTTTACGAAGGGTCACACGGCACATTTTTAGCTACAGTATGCTTCTACCTGAGTGGATCTACAAGAGCCACATCATTGTGCATCTTGGTATATGTTCACCAGAGCAGGAACGGGATAGCCAAGGTGCATTATTGATGTCAAGGGTTCATGGTAAACTGCACAAGCAACAACGCCTAAACGATGGCCATTAATAAAACGAGCAATAATCCAGCAAGCGACACCACATCAAGCTATAAGGGCCAGGTCTGACAAAGCATTTGAAGCATCCTTTCAGTCATAATAAATGTCAAAGTGCTCCTGTCTTCCCATCAAGCTGAGCCTGCAGGGGAAGTGCCATGTCTGTCCTGTTGATCTCCCTGATGGGATCTGCAAATGCATGGTCAAGTGAGGGAAGTCCCCTCATACACAACCGACTCTGCCCTCTCTCATTTATTGGAATTGCACAAATTATGAGGGGCAGCAGTTTCTCTTGGGCGACACCAGCAGCGGGAGATGCAGGCACTTGCTGTGCTCTCTCTCTCTCTCTCTCTCTCACACACACTCTCACACAGGCACACACACATACGGACACACACAAACACACACACACACACACACACGCACAACCACACATAGCACACTCTCACTCTCATTCACACACACACATACACAGACACACACAAACACACACACACACACACACACACAACCACACATAGCACACACTCACTCTCACTCACACACACGCATACCACACACTCACTCTCTCACACACACACACACACACTCACTCTCACACACACACACACAGCTGCAGCTCGAGTGAATAGCCCGCGGTCGACCGGTGACCGACCTGGATGGTGCAGGTGTACTCCGTGTCGTCCAGCAGTCGGACGGTGCAGCTGTATTCCCGCTCGAGGTTCCTGATGCTGCCGCTCATGAATCGGCTCAACATCTTCCCGGCGAATCGCTGCTCTGCGTCTGTGCAGGACACAATGAACTCAACGCGAGCGATGCGAGCGGATGTCACATTGACCGCGTCGCCCGGTCCGCCGCGCGGCCAGCAGCCACAGATTGAGCCGCCGAGGCGAGCGCCATCGTCGTCCCGCTAAGTTGTCCGGTGCGGTGGGGCCCGAGCTAGGAGCACGATCCGAAGGATGCCTCGCCGCATCCGGATCCCGAGGCAGCAGCTCAGTGTGTGTGAGTGTGTGTGTGTGTGTGTGTGTGTCTGCGGCGGAGCCGAGGATTATCTCTCGCCACTCAGTGCTGCCACTTGGGCGAGCGGGCGGGTCCCAGTGAGAGCTGACGTCAAAGTGAACCAACGGCAGTGTGGTGTTCTGTCAGCGCTTTATTATCCAATGTTGTGTCCTCGTTGTTGTTGTTGTTGTTGTTTGATTGTTTTGTTTTGCACACAACGCCCCCCAGCATGTCACAGAAAACATTTTAAATGGAATATACTCCCCTCACTGTCTTACAACTAAAAATGGGGATATGTTAATAAATCAATTGCAAAAACTGAATGATGACTGTTGAGCCCTGACCTTATTTTATTTTATTTTTTTTGCCAAATGCTGTGCTGATAAAATCCAGGAAATCCTGGGTAAACTCGTTTAGGCAGAGAAGTGTGGATTAATCCACAAGAACAAATATAACATATGGAATATTTCCTCCTTTAATAATGTGAAGAACTCAGTCTTGTGGGGTATAGACTGCATTCCTTGGAAAATGAAGCAGCCTGCCAGACAAACCAAACAGCACTGGCCTCGGTAGTCACACCACTCTAATTTCTTTGTTTTGATGTAATTAATGAATTAATTAATTATTTTCCAAACTTGAGATAAATCATCCAGAGGCTGGGAGACGAGGCATCGTTTATGTCATATGGCCAAAGTGGTGAATATTGAATGTGTTCGACTGCCACCTGCAGGCGAGTCGTCGATGGTGCACTTTGAATAGTGTAACCTTGTATGTAAATAATGAAAATGCACAACTACTGTTTGGGACCGTGGATGGCTACTGTTGCCTAGAGGGGATTATGAAAAAAAGAAGAAGAAAAAACATTTGCCTTTCATTTCAAGAAATGTTTATCTCAATGGTTGAGGGCAACTGTCCCTGAATAACGTTCAATGTACACACAGGAGACCCATCAAACTGGAACGTGAAGTGGTAACTGAACAAAAAGAGACCGTTGTAGATTGTTGGAGAGCATCCTACGATAATCCGAGGCATATATCACAACAATTTCAGAATGGATAATTAAAAGTAAACCCCGCGATATACAACTGCCGTGACCCGGATTCGAACCGGGGTTGCTGCGGCCACAACGCAGAGTACTAACCACTATACGATCACGGCGAGCTAGTGGGGAAGTGGGTACGCGAAGAGAGAATATGAGAATAAGAACCGTACGAACTCAGAGACTGAGTATCTAAATTGTCATGTCTTTCGTAAATTAAGATGTTTAAGTTGAACAAAGGACGCAAGAATGACGATGTGGCCGTAGCCATTAAGCTAACTTAGCTAAGCTAGCGTTCAATCACAGGTTGGACATAACTCAGAGATGACGTAGACATTTTAAGTTGGTCACGTGTTAACACAAAGCCAGTCCTCACGTTGGAAAAGTAAAATTCTTCTTGCAGTACTTCATGAATGAAAGTATAGGCCACCTACCTAGTCACTCAGTAGGCCAGAGGCCTGTACTACGAAGTCGGAGTCGCGGTTATTCAGGTTTAACTCTGGGGTTTTCCGCCCTACGAAGCTGGTTAAATCACCATGGTAACTGATGCTGAACCTGCTCCGGAACAGGTTTACACTCGGGATAAGTGATCAATGGCATTCACCAGTCTAACTACAAACTCTGGTTTTCATCATGGTTAATGCTCCAGACTGTTACACAACATTAGTTCATTCATCGTTGTCCACACAGGTGTTGTGGTCACAAGTTAAGTCCCTTATTTGATAGTATACGATATGATTATATAGCTGATTTTAATTGTCTGTAAATTTGTTCATGTTTTTGTGAAAGCACTTTGTGAAGGTACTTCTGAAAGGTGCTATATAAATAAAATTATTATTATTATTATTTAGGGATTTTATTACTTAAAGTTCTGACATTTTTTCTCTGTCATGTTCAAAGTAAAGCCTTGTCCAAAGTCATCAGCTCGTGTTTCTTTCTTGTCTATAATGGTTCTATTTTTGGGGAGTCTAGCTTGAATCGTTGTGTTGTAGTAGTTGACTGATTGCACAACGTTTTCACCCAGAATTTGTGGATATTTTGTAGAATACTATTCTTCCATCTTCTCGTCTGTGCAATGTTTTCTGTGCTAAAAAGCCTCAAGGAATAAAATGTCCACCCCATGCTTATCTGTTGACAAAGAGGAACTTTTAAGTTTATGATATAAAAAGAAGCACTGCTTTGACGTTTAGAAGAAAAAAAGGGGGCGGGGGTCTGATTGTATTAAGGGTTGTATTAACTTCTTTTCGCTTTAAAAAGCAAATAAAATATGTAATTTGCAGCTTGTGACTCTTGGTCAAGAATTTTAAACAAATCAGCAGTCACTATCATAATTGTTTACTTGCATGTATTCTATTACATCACAAACTTGTTTTACATTTAAATAATAACATTTAAACAGTTGATTTGATACAGACATATTTAATAACAATCATATTTCAAAGATTGACCATCAAGATTGTGATAACAGTGGTAGTCTGTATTTGATAAATTAGGCTAGCCAGCTTGCCACTGATGAAAAAGTGCCATGCACAAGTAATATTTTACATATTATAAAATTTACGATGAAATAAGTGGTTAGTGAAAGTAAGTGTTAACAGTGGGAAAAAAAAAACATTCAGTGCAGAGTTGAAAGCTATGACAAACTAAACACGAGTCTCATCCACTCACACATTCATCATCATGAACCACAGGCAGAAGTTAGATACATGACAAGTCATTCCTAATCACATCAGAATAAAAAATAAAAAAAGGAAAAACAAATTCCAACTTTCAAAGTTGTACCTATTTACAGTAATAGAACCAGAGAGGTCAAATGGCGAAGACTGCAGTCTCACAGATCAGTCTCATCATTCTCCTCGGGTTCGTTGCTCCTCGTAATGGCAACTTTAGCAGCGCACACTGCCTTTCTGGTGAAAGGACGACAGGGACCAGGCGGAGTCTGTTTGCTGCCTGAAATGTTGCCCATACTTTGAGCAGCAGCATCTTTGTGTCTTCTGTCTGTCACAGCATGATTCCTCCTCCTGTATAATTTACAGGAGGCCACCAGGGGTCTTCCCGTGTCCAAGTGTTTGCTCTCTGTCTGGCGCAGCTTACTGTCTGTGTGAGTATAGTGTAGATCCACCTTGATAACCAATGATTCCTAAAGGAAATAAAAAAGGAAATAATTTCACATTTATTGTACGGACTTCATGGTAAGGAACAGAATTGGGACATGTATAAAATATATAATTGACTGCATACCTTAAGCTTCTGAAGAGCACAAAGCCTCATTGTGCAGTCTGGGTTATGGGAATTGTTAAATAGTAGCGTGTCCATATCCTCTGACTTGTCAGGGCCGGAAAATATGTCTTCCATTGGCTTAGGATAAAGGATAAATCAAAAATTAAATGCTTGTAATTGCTTTATCAAATAATGTATTCATATAACAATATTTATTTATTAAATGCTTTATTAAAATGAATAAAATATCTATTGTATTTGCAATGTTTTGGCACTTTATGTCAGAATGTGTTGTAATAGATGACTTGATGAATCAGCCACTAGATGTCAGTATGTCCTAAAGTTCTGTGCTCTAAAGGAAGAACATATCACTCAGAGAAGTGTAACAGATTACGAGTGCTACTTCCTGCTCTGTCTTTGACTGTGGTTGCAGCAGACTGGAAGCCTATATATGGGCAGAACTTCCTCAGACATGTGAATGGTCAACACTGAGAACTTCCTGTTGTGGTGAAAGCATGCTACAGTGAGCGACATGGAAATTATGATGTAAATACAGTACTCTGGTGTACTAATGTTAAGGTGACATTTCTGTATACTGTGTATTTTCAATCGCTCAATCATGTGTGTGGTATTGGATAACACTGTATAGACTGAGGTTTTCTGCATGGATGACAGTAAACTTCGACAGGATGTCTGAAAGTTAAAGGTAAAAAATGAATATTTACAGGTATGCTGCTCAGAGATACGGTGCAGTCCTGGGTTCGGGGGCCGATAGTCTTTACTGAGGCAAAAGCCACCAAGACATTGGAGAACAAAGCTGAGAAGCTGACTTCCACCTCTACTCTGCAAGGAAACATCAGACGCTTCTTCCGTGGTAGCTCTGAAACAAGATATGAAAAGCTTTCTTTTTTAATGAGGACTAAAAATGGGTCCAAAACCAATTATATTGACATTACAAACAGATGAGCTGATACTGCAGACCCTCTGGTTGTCAATATTAGGGTCTTTTTAGTTGCTCTGCTAATTTAAGACGCAGACCTTTATCTCCAGTCTAGCCTGAAGGTGACTGAGGAGATTCTCACGTAAGGCTGCAATACCAATTCAAATGGTAAAGTCAAAACAGTAACAGGAAACAGGAAAAAAAACATTAAAATGAACCAGTTCCCTGTTTTGATTAATTATGAACGAGTTCCATTTTTGAATGGTGCTCAAAATATCACATTCAACCACAGTGTCTGTACTTCGTTGCTGTGGTGTAGCATGCTGTGAGAGGAAGCACTGTGAGAATCGTTTCTCTCCCTCACTGGAGGGAACGATAGACCAAGAAATGGAACTGAGGTTTTCCTGAATGGAAAATAAACTATATTTTGAAAGTGGATTTTCTGTATTTACATTTCCTGTCTTCAACACAACTTGACCCGGAATTTAATGAGCAGAGGGGGAAAAAATGTGGGTGTGGGGAAATTTCACCCTACTCACCGTTTGCTTGTCTCCAGCAGGCCTCTCGCAGGTGTAGTTCCCTTGTGTGGCCTGTGGCCCGAACTGGATCTGCAAGGGATCGAGGTTCCTTCAGGGTGTGTTTGACCTCCACGGCCTGCTTGTCTGTTACTAAAGGGTCTCTGCCTAGATCTGGTGTAGAGAAAGGGTGAAAATGCAGGTATTTATAATGCCTGAAAGGCAAGTAAACAGAACTCTGCAGCAACTGAACATACATACACACATTACACTTTTCAACTTGTTTTACCAACTACAGCAGCATGTACACTCCCACCCCTTTCGATCATGGGACCGAGTTTTGCAATAGCAGTGAGCGAGTAAAGGGTGAGTCTAAAAAAAACGATTCATCAGATTCGCTTGGTTGGCTTTGAGGAACTTAGGGAAATTTCTAATATGACATAGTTAATATTCCTTGTAATTAACTGGGCTAAATGAGTTTTGGAAAAACCCTCTGCAAGATCCGCATGAATATAGGAATCTTTTATCAGTTTGATAAAGATTTATGATTGTCTTTTGAGACAATTTTATGTCCGGCATAATTTTGGGTCAGCTGTCTTCACTATGCTCCTATCTCTACACAAGTTTGGACAAGAGGAGTGAATATCAGAAACAGAGGCTTGGGAATTCACAACTGTTAGCTCCAACCCACACAAACAGCAAAACAAAGACTCGTTTTTTACATAACCAAACATACCTAAATATATAACCTACATACACGCGCACAGACACACACGGTGCTGTCAGCAGGGCGTCCTGTCCTGCTGCTGCTGATTTGTGAGTGAACCCATGAGAGCAGTGGCAGGGGGGTGCCCACACGGCAGAGCAGCTGTCTAGCCCTCTGCAGCTCTCGGGTTTCACGCTGTTCTCTAGCCAACAGTGCAAATTTCCAGAGAATGAGGTCACATGCTAATGGTACCTCGAGAAATTATTTCACCAGAGACCCATTAAAGAGACAAACATGATGGGACAACTTGACAACAACTCAACGCGGCTCAGTCACAGCTATACTATGTAAGTCCTGAGTAAACAACACAAAAACAAGTCGCAAACAATTGTAAAACCTGGCTGTGGGCCATCGAGCACACCAAATAACAAACTGTTCCCTTCAGATCTGTTTACCTTGCAACTGCAGGAACTGTCAGCCTACTTAATTATGGAATATCATATTATCCGTAAACTGAATGAATAAATGCAAAATATACAAAAGTAGAATTGGTTTTGTACTCCTTTTTCAGTTGATCTAAAGTAACGGATTAAGTATCAGTTCAGTTGAAACATCCTTATACACTTTTGGTCCACTTACCTACCTATACACTTTTGGTCCAAGAACCATTGCTTAATTCATAGATTGATGTATTTTATATTTATTCCAAAAGCAAACTAGAGCCTCTTTTTAAAAACTTACCCTCAGACACCCTCTCTAAGACGTGGGTGACCTTGTCGGCCTGAAGTATGTGCTTGTTCAAGTACTTGGTGAAGATTCCAGTACTTTTCCGTCCGTCCTGGACCTCAAAAGCCTCAGCATCTTCACATCTGCAGTAGTGGATGAAGGAAACGTTATTCAAACAAAGACGCCAAAAGATCTAGTTATACGTAACATTCCATTCTACAACATGTTCTCATGTCACAGGCGAGTAGTTGCACTTGCACAGAGTTGGCTTGGGTATCGGTTTCTGTATTTGTGATTAAATATTTATAAAAAATAAGTAAAAAGTACATACGTGGCATAACCATAAACTGTATTCCCAAAAGGTTTCAGTGGCATGATGGCTGAAGGTATGCGATCCTGGTTGTACCTGTGAAGAGTAAAATACAGTTTTTAGATCTATTAACCGGTCAACATGATCTGACAATCCATCTGTCACCGTCATCTCTTAGTGAAACTTAGTGAACTAATGCACCTACCATTTTCGACAGGTATCCAGCAGGATTACACTAAGTGCCGTCTGTTTTTGCTGCATTTCAAGCATGACCCTCTGCACACACACACAGTTTTCAGGTTTGTATGGTTGTGGAGCATCGACCGCTACCAAGTAATTCCTCCCGGCACACTCGTACCCATGACCCGCATAGTAGAAAAGGCCTGTCAAGAGGGATGAAATACACATCCAGTTACCAACTGCAGGAATTGCAGTCATCACATTTTGCACTATACACTTACTTCGTAATTCTAAATAACACATGGTTTTCAGAGCAGCTTGGAAAAAGGTCACACTGGGGATTTAATGGACTCCTGATGCCTATACAGTATATATTCATACATTTTCCATCTTTGTCTTGTTATTAGCAAGACAATGTAGAGAACATAATGAAAGACGGTATCAGTATGATACAGGACAGTTACATCATTTACATAACGTCAAATTACTGCTCAACAGTGCCAGAAGTTTCGTTGACTGTTTGCCCCAAGAGTCGAGAATGAATGAATACTACATAAACAGACAATCAGGAAGTGTCAGAAATAGCTTGTGAACCCAGAACACACACTTACGCTTCTTTCTGCTCCTCATCTGCCCACTCAACCGGACATACGTAGAAGCTAAGACACTATAAACCACTCATGGGTTTGTGACCCATGACAAGTGGGCCTTCACAGATAAAGGCACATGCAACAGAAAAAAGCAACAACAACTAAAATAAAAAAAACCTGCAATTTTATATTTTAGATCCCACGAACATCCTATTTCTGCAAGGATGTACGTAGCTAATTGAAAACACAGAGGCAAAGTATGCTCACCATAAACTCCTGTGTCAAGGAGCTGGATGAACTTTTCAATCGCTGCCAGCATCTCCTCCCTGGTGAGATCCAGCAGGGAAACCACTCTGAAGCCGAGCTGCTGTAGGAGGTTGGCCAGCTCATGCACGTCCATGATGGGGGCCATCAAGGCGGGGTGGTTGGTGTAATTCAGGTTGCCAATAAGTAGGGCAACTTTGTCTGTGGCTAAAACAAATATCAAAGAGTCATAATTATGGCAGCACTGGGAAATTCTAATACATACCATGATATTAGAATCTAGCACACAAAAAACATTTGCGTGGTTTGAGACTGAGATCCTTTCCATGAAACTGTACCTGTGGGTGCTGCCGGAGGTAGATGCTCAGTTTGTACTGGAGGATATATAAAAAAGAGAAGAACGACATGAGCATTTCTCAAACAGAAGTCTGAAGGGCACAAACAAGGTTTGTGGTATTCACTACAAAAAACAAGTTACAACATTAGAAATGCTGCAAGAACTGGTTTCACTTTACATCACTTTCCTGTTTTGTGTCTGAGCCTCGGACCTAGTACTATTTGGACTCTAACAACTTCCTTTTTTAACGTGTACAATTGGGAAAGTACTTCTAGCATAATGGAAACAATGAACAGCCTCCGTGCCAAATCAGAGGGAGTGCGAAGATAATTTGTTTTTCCATGATGATCCTGTCATCGGAGGAAGTAAGGTCTGATAAAAATACAATGCCAAAATTGGGGAAAACGGACTCACAGAGTCAGTAACAGTATTTTCATCTGACTTACCGATGTCAACATCCACTGGTTTAGTCCATATCTCATCCAGCTTGTTAGATATCGAGCACAGGTACGTGCCTCCATGTTCAGCTGTCGCACGGTCAATCTGCATGTTTCAAAATATACCATAGTTTTACTTTTCTGCCCGTTCGCCCACATGTAAGATCCCCCAACCATAAATCAAAATATTAACCACATTTGATAATGATTAACTCAGCTGTTGAGGGGTGCATGATTCGGAGTCAGTGAAATGACACGGTGGATGTGGCACTGTGTAAACAACAACTACCAGCACTGAGGTAAGTAAACACTTGCTTGTCATCCTTCCTTACCCACAGCGTGTCACCAGTCATATCTGTCAGGGGCAGTCCATTTCTGTACCACTGGTAGTCTGGAGCAGGAATGCCAAAGGCAACGCAGCGGAGAGCGAGCTTCGAACCTGGTCGGATTGTCTGGGGTTTAGGGTTGACGGCAATGTTCAGCTCGCCCTGCCAGTGTACTGGCAAACCTGATGTTTGAAAAGAGAGCGAGAGAGAGAGAGATTCACACCCAGAGCAACAACAACAAAAACAGTAACACATATGCAAGAGAAACACTAATGCAGATGGCAATGGTTCGATGTTTACCTGATTTATCAATGTCCCACACCTTCACCTTCACCCATTTGGTGAACACGCAGTTACAGAAGTGGTCATTCACTCGGCACACATAGAGCTGTGTCTTTCTGGGTCTGATTGTCAGGTCTGCTTGAGTGCCACCGAAAACCTTGAAGAAAAAAATATTGATAATAATAATAACTGTCACTGGAGTAGAGAGACACATGTGGCAGGAGAACGTGCGAGTCAAATATCCTAATGCTGTCCTCATCTCTATTGTCAATTTAAGTGGTTGTAATTGAGTTTACACTAACACCCAATCATAAACCTTTTGATAAAGAGAACAATAAAATGGGCCATTCACAAATGACTGAGGAGAATGTGATGAAACCCTGTAAAGGAATGAGATATTTTAATACCAAAGATGTTTGTATAGAGAGAGAGAGAGAGCGATATTAAAGCCACACACCTCATTGTCCTCTTCGCTGAACCACTGGTATCTGAGGACCCCTGTGCCCTCGGCACGGACACTCAGAGTCACCGGGTGGTTCACAGGTACGCACACAGAGAGAGGATGGCGCACTATAAACAGTTCTGAAACAAAAGTGAGAACGTCAGTCATCCTGAAATCACAGTGTTGTCTGTGATTTGATTGTTTTGTTTTTAAAAGTCGCTCCAAGGAGCTGTAGTTAAAAAAACCCCCACATAGCCTACCTCTGATCATCATTCAACAATGATTGGAATGGGATCTAGTCATCGGTGCATGTTTTGTTCTTCTTACACCACAACTGTGAGGAAGTGAGTGACGTTTTGAAATTAGTTTTTTTTTTAAAAGGCACTCAGTATTATACAGCCTCGAAACCTAAGCAATGTCACTATAATGTGACATTAGAATCAACAACAAAAAGTCGCTGTAAATGTTCAGTCTCAGACGCCAACTTCGAATTCCTGGTGGAGTCGGTCTCGACTGTTCACCTCCTACAACCCTGTCGCTGCTGTTCGAAATACAAAAAGTGATCAGTGATGATTTATCGCATACCTGCCGTCAGCCTCGTCGCACAGCCAGAGTTTGTTCTCCCCTTCTTGATCTCTCTCACTTACATTTTAACAACCAAACTCGTCCCTTTCCCGGAAAGAGACAGCGAACGCACACACACACACACACACACACACACACACACACACACACTCACACACACACACACACACTACCGTAATGTCTATAATATGGGAGCAGCTCACAGAATATAATATATGAATAATGCTATATGAGGCTCTTACTGAAAAATCCTCAACGTGTATTTTAATTTTGGGGATTATATTAGAGTCTTAATTTGGAAACACATCCAGACAGTCGGACTCAGAGCCGGTCAGATCGACACTGATATCGAAAGGTAAATTCACACGTGAGCTACGTTTCCTGACATTACGGTAAAGATCAATCTGGCCCCTTGTCAGGTAGATTTCCGTCCCAGGCTGAGTTTGAGGTTTACACATTGGAGGTTTATACACTGACAACAGACTTTCAAACCTCATAGCAAACAACCTTTGTACTGTATATTCACACGATGGAATGTGCATGAAATGTGCCTACAATGACATTTATGAAATCATTTAAATTAAATGTAAACCAATGAGTTTAATTTCTATGTTTTTTGGGGGTATATTTTGTATATATATGTAATTATACTATTAAATAGTTATACCTTTTGCGTCCCCATTACATTAGAGACATGGTTTTATTTGTTTGTGTTTATTTATTTGTCTATTATTATCATTTTATTTAATTGAACCTTTATTTAACCAGGAAAGCCCAAAATGTCCTTCTCAAGTGTGTCTTAGCCAGGGTTGAACACAATTTTATAGAAAAACAAGACAGACAAACAATTTTAATAATCATGAATTTTTATACAACCATAATTGTAAAAAAAATGCAGCTGTATAAAACACTAATCAAACAAACAAACTAAATATTAGTGTGAAAAAAACAGTCTGAAACAATAACATAACCAACACGTCGATCTTCTAAAATACCTTTACACCTTTAAATCAAAGTATTGATTATGTCTGATAGGCCTGCTTTTGTGTTATTGATGTGAAATGTGAGTGGGAAATGTGTCACTATGTGTTGACCATGTGTTGAATGGAGTAAGGGGAGCTGTGGTGAAGCAGCTCTTGAGCAAAACACAGGTCATAGACCAATGGCCGTCACCAGCTACGTCACAAATCATATTCTGCAGACGTGTGTTGCATGTCCACATCCACCCACTATAAGATAAGAGTTCCATTTTTTTCCAACCAAGTGTGATGGATTAAATCAAAGCAGTGATTTTCTTCCAGGATGATGTCCTGATGAATGCTGTTCTGGTTGAAATTGTTGGCTGTTTTTGTAAATTCAGTTTATTTTTTTAGACTTCTTTGCTAAGTCTAAAGTCTAGTTCCAAAAAAATCTGATGTGCTCTTGCGCCTATTTGTAGGCCCACTATAAATAGGACCCTGCTGGCAACACATGCATGTCTATGATAGGCGGTTACAGAGATTTTTTCCTCACAGACTCTACCTCCAAGGCAAAATTGACAACATCTCAATGGTAAGTTGGAAACTGTTACCAAGTTTAAAGGTGACCAAGAAACAATTTATTATATTCTTAACATTTACAAGTAAATAGCATGTTTTGGGTTTGTGTTTGGCCACTAACAGCCCTTCCACAACCTGATAGCAGATCTATTTATAACATGCTCTAAGGCAAGTACTTTGCTTGGTCAGAAAGGATAAGCATTGAGTCCGAGCTGTGTGCTTGAGTTCTGTTTGGACAGACTTCAGTCTTATGTCTTTCTTTAACTTCCAACAGGTTTTGTTACCAATCTGAAGCTTTTCCTTTTTTTTCTTCTTCAGGGGTTTTTCCATGGATAATACCACCAAGTTTGAGCCTTGAATTTTTTGACAAAGTGTGGATGTGAACACGGAGCAGTTTTATACTGTGGGTGACACATTTATCTTGGACCTTACTTTTTTTGTGTGAATTGCTTCAGTGGACAATGACTTCCAGAAGGCCAATGACTCGCACTTACTCTGCCAATGGGAGGACAAGCAGCTTCAGTGAAGAGGAGGGCAACGGTTCCAATGGCCGCTCAGAAAGCCGCAGTAGTTACCTCTCGAATGTTAGGCCTGAAAACAGGTAGACAGCCTCATATATGATCCATGTGTGTGAAGAGCATGTGAAGCTTTGTTTCTTGTGAAGCAGATTTTTATTTCCAAAAACAGGTTTATATTACATGGTTGTCAAGAGAAGATGATGAAGAAGGTCAAACCGTTGAGGATCCAAAATCACATGTATCACGAACATTGTGCATTTTTCTGTTTCAAATCTACAAACAATGAGAATAACAAGACATTCCTTTTGTCAAAGAGGAGAGCAGTTGATAGATTATTTCATTTAGGTGGGTTCCATATACACAGATTCATCATTGACGTCCCTTTATTTGCCTCCTCTCTGAATAGCTATTCAAGGTATTCTCACTACAGGCCAACGAGGTAATCCATACTTTTGAAAAACATTCCTCCCAACTAACATCTTAACCACAACAACTGGTTTACCCCAAGAATGAAACAATGAAACCCAAGTTTTGACTGTAATGTAAGTGTTCAGTTTGTCCAGTGTTGCGTTCAGTTTTAGTGATGAAATCCGGTGTTGTTGTTGGATTGAAAACTCTGTTTTGCCTGACATCTCACAAGTCCCCGTGTCACTCGTTTCAAACTCTATTCACTACCAGAAATTTTCGTTAACATCCTTCCCTGAGTAATTTGAATGTGCTGCACAGATGTGGAGATGTCCCTGAATGTTACTGAAATGTAAAACTGTCCAGAATTTGAAAGCAAGGAAATGTCACTCTAATCCATCAGTGTTTCCCTCCAGGAGCACATTGTGCAGCGTCATGGCTCAGCTGACCGAGGACATACAGCCGTCCTTTGAGACCACCTTGAAATCAAAGGCCGTGTCAGAAAACTGCAATGTCAAGTTTACCTGTGTGGTGTCAGGTAGGTCTGGTGTATTTTGCATTGCTTTGTTGGAGTAATTGAATTCTTGAGATTTAGTTTGTGGTGTGAAGAGACAGGATGTGACTAATCTGACATCAATGGAGCGAGACGTGGAAACACTGAAGGCGCAAAATTAACGGCTGTATTCTACCTGCATGGCTCCTTCAACACAAAAGATAACAAAACATTCCAGCTGGTTTTTCAAGATGTTGTGTTCTGCGCTGCAAGCAGATTATATGGGTGGGCCCATCCAACAGCAGCAGCTCTTCCTGTGTGACACATCACAAACATGATGCAACCACCTGAAACACATTCATGCCAAAGCTCCTACTGTAATTAGTTTACTGTATAATTTTCAAATTAGCTGTTTAGCTGTCAAATTAGCTGTCTTTTATGAGACTATTTAGCACAAACTCATGTTTGTAACAAATATAAATAGTACTTTGTTTCATGAAGAATTTATTGCCCAACAATAGATAAATATTACAACAAGTTCCTCATAGTCTATCCATGTCTACAGGTTACCCAGCTCCAGAGCTGAAATGGTATAAAGATGATATGGAAATGGACCGGTACTGTGGACTCCCAAAATATGAAATTCGTCGCAATGGAAAAAATCACACCCTCCATATTTACAAGTATGTAAGACAACCGTGTGATGATTATCCACCTATTACATCTATTCAAATTGGTAGAAATGCAGCTGTTGTTGTTTCAACATGGACAGAATACCTATAATTCAAGGTTAATAAGTGTTTCTGTTTTTTGTAGCTGCACATTGGAAGACGCCGCTATCTATCAGGCCTCGGCCAGCAACAGTAAAGGCATTGTCTCCTGCTCGGGAGTATTGGAGGTTGGCACCATGAGCGAGTACAAGATCCACCAGCAGTTCTTTGCCAAGCTGAAGCAGAAAGCAGAGAAGAAGAAGAAAGAGCAGGAAGAGCAAACCAAGAAGAAGGATAAAGAAAACATTCAGACGGAGAAACCACAGAATAGCCCAGAACCTCCTCCAAGGAAGCGGCACATCCAACCAACACAGGATAAGCCTGTGGTCAAGGAGCCTGATGCTGGGGAACAACTGCCAGCTGCTGCAGAACCTAACGGAGTTACCACAGAAGTCACGGCCCCTGGCGCATCCATCGACAGCAGCCAAGAGGAAGAGACAACTCTATCTGTGGACACGTTGGCTAACAAGAAAATGAAGATCTCAAATAGTGTAGATGCAGGTCTTAACAGTAGCAGTAGCAATAACAGTGACAAAAGCCATATGATGGGTAATGGAGGTGAAAACTGTTACGATGGCGGAATCAGTTTGGCACAGTTTCTTGCAGAGACCCTCCAGACTCAGGCTGCTGAGGAGAAACAGAACCCATCTCGAATGGAGAAACCTAAAGATATTCCTAGAAGTGACAGTAAAGAGAAAGAGCTGACGCAAATAGAGAGGGGTGAACAAGGAAAAGCTCCAGAGGAAGAGTATGAGAGAGAGAAAAGAAAAGAGGAGGACTTGGCAATAGAAAGAGAGAATGAAAGAGAGAGGCCATTGGAGATGTTGCACACAACAGGCCACAGTAAACATGGTTCAGAAGGCAAACATCACAGCAAGGCTCATAAGGATCACGACCACCACAACATCCAGACTTCCATCTCCTCTATGCTCCACACGGTCAAAGACTTCTTCTTTGGTAAGAGTAAGAAGGACTTCCATGAGAACATGGAGAAAGAGTTTGACCACGACTCAATTCAGCATTTTCAACCGGAAACGCCGCCGCCGTCCTCTCGGCTGCGACCGGGACCTGATCTAGATGTATCCAAGCCTCTCACAGAGGACGTCGTGCCTATGGAAACCACAGGAAATCCACAGGAAACTTCAGAAAGTGCGAATATGGTACAACAGTCAGTGTCATTGGAGAAGCATGAACACAAGAAAGAGGACAGTTTTCTACAAATGGACCCGCCACCAGGTCATAAACTGCCACCTGAGCCCACAGAGGAGTCCACAGGGCAGAGGGTCAAGGAGGCTGATGAGCCTGCGGAGGCCATGGAGGTGTCCGTGGGGGTGGGGAGCATCAGTCCAAGCGAAGAAATGCCATTGTCTGAGCCTCATATTCTCACTGAGGTACGTACAGTGGTTTTGCAGGTCAGCTGGCTGCCTCTTGTCAGTTATATATAGACTGCATTTGTGTGACAAGATGAGTGCCAAAGCTTGAACTGTGTCGGCGACAGATTTGGCTTCGAACCGCAGCTGGTTGTAAGCGAAGTGTAGACAAAAAGCAGATGATTCATAGATGTTATAATAAGTCAGACGATGCACCCACTTGAAAACTTTCAGTATAATGTTAGTGATGTGCAGCTGGTGGAGGTGTGAGCCTGTGGTTTTTACAGTATTAATGTGTCAAGAGCGACAAGCCAAGCAAGATGGCGTGGGGAAACACAGAGGGTCATAGGGAACCATAAGAGGAGGGCAACTTGGATGAAATGCATGCAGGGGTGGGGGTTGTTGTGTATCTACAATGCACGCTATAAGATCGGATGGAGAACATCTCAGATTGTTGGCTGTGCTGCGTGGGACACCAGTGCGTCAGAGATCATGATGAAACCTGAATGTCAGAGGGGATTCTGGTTACAAACTTGGCTGCGCATGATAGAGCGCTGTGTGGTCTGGATGAGCGGTAGTGGAGCGACTTCTGTGGCAGGTCTAAGCTTGAAAGGAGGGCCTTGTCACATTGGACACATTCCTCACCGTCCCGTGTCTCAAAATAAACCGCTTCCTCATTTAAAGACGAGGGGAGGAAGGCAACACTTGTGTCATTTTAGCGTCCAGATTGTCAAATTGTTTTATGTCTGTCACGTGCGGAGGATTAGGGTTACCTTGCTGTGATAAATCTGCGCATTTATACACTGTGCATCCATACAGTGATAATAGCTGATAGTGATACATAATGATCATTTTTGCTATGATTGTGGTTTGTGTCAAGATTAAGCTGAAACTCAGTTTTTTAATGTTGTAAATAACACTGTCTAAATTTAAAAAGAGTGCCTCAATCTTTTTTTTGTAAATTTTAAATGAGACAAGACAAGAGAGAGACAATAATTATCAGAAAATCATAAAAATCCTCAGATTTTACCCGACTCATTTGACTTTTTCAGTCTTTAAATATTCAAAACAGTCAGATATATTGCCAAATCAAATTGAAACTCACTGGAATGACAATCAATTTTATGAGCCTGTGCATATGTGGTGGTAGTTACAAGCATAAAAAGTTGTTAGAATTTTATTTCCGTTTCTGATAATTAAAAAAAAATTCAGTTTCCCTGGTTGAGTTAAGTTTTATTATATAGGGATTTATGTGATCAGGTCAAAAATGTGTCATTGCTGATAATCAATAAGATCCTATCATTTATCAAAATCTAAATGTATTCTGAGTTTATAAATTGTTCTCTTCAGTGAATTGTAGGCTACAATGTGCATTGACATTGCCTTATGTGTTTTCACAATGACATATGGAAAAGGGAAATGAAGTCACTATGTTTAGGCTTAATCCACCCGCACTTGTATGGCCTTAATATATAACTACAACATCACCTGTGTTGGGGGTTTAATGTGCATCTTTATGGATCACTATATGGAGGAAGTCCGACCTTTTGTCTGAACGATGTTTTCTCACGGCGTGGCATATCTGTTTACACATGGACATATAATGAAGGACCAGAGCTTCAGTTTTTGACCGAATGTGACACCAGTTCCCTTCCACTGGAAGCCACAACTTCTTTTTTTTCCTCAGTAGTCATCGACGGCCAAACATGTTGTCACAAGGCCAGTGGCTTCATTACTCTTCTTCAAAGATTTTTATGATGAGAACAGCAGGAACAGGAGCAGTAAGGGGAAAACCCGCACACTTTAAACATACACATCAAAGCTCTATCTGTAAATATGTCAAACTCATCTGTTCAGAACAACGCATACTTACATTATTCTTTTTTTAAGGATTATTAAAATTGACAAGTCAGATTATGTCCTTTTTTAGTTTTTAATTATATTTTAAGTTTTTCTCAACAGCTTGACGTTTGACGCAGCTGCTGGTCTCTTGCTGAGACTGCCCGGCAAGTTCTTTGTGTAAACAGCGCAGCTATGTCAATGGTGGGAATTCCCCCGTCCATGTTTCAACATCAGACACAGAGTGCACAGGCGAAATCAAACTTGGTGGAAGTTTGTTTTTGACAGAAAATATGGTATTATATGGGTGGCTGGGCAGAACTTACTCTAGAAAATGTCTAACTAAAAACTGATAAAAACCCCATTTATTCAAAAAGCTGAACATTTTATTGGAACCTGGCCTGTGTAAACAGTTAGTTTCAGATATGCCCTGCACGTGACATGAGGTAAACAGCTTCCTGAAATAAGCTGACAGGTCATAAAACACATATATTGACTTGCGGTACTAGTTCCGCGTGTTTTAGTAGCCCTTTATCTTTCAACAAATAACTGATTAAACTTGCTTACAGTCTGACTATAGACTGACTACAGTGGTCGTCCTGTCTTGGGGATATAACACTGGATTGTAGTATCAAGTGTGTTGTAATCTGTCGCTGTTCTTGCTTCTGTTGATTTATGGTAAAAACTTGTCTCAGTCTAAAAGAGTGTCGCACTGTCAAGGGTCACTGCAGCTAGTTTGCTACGGTATTAAAACTTTACAGAATTCAGTTTTTTAACTCCTCAACGTGATGCTGAATGTATATTTTTCCTTTTTCTATTTTTATTTGCCATTAACAAATCAAACCGATAAAAATATTTTTGCATGCATAAGAAGTAGAACCAGCACCAGTGTTTCATGGAGTTCACTGTAAGTTTTAAAGCACTGATTTTTTGTTTTGTTGTTGTTGTTTTTTTTACTTCCCTTCAGATGGAACACAAAGATTCTCAGGTAGTCTCAGTTCTAAAAGATGTTCCTGTAAACCAGCAAGAGCCAGATTGCCCGGTTGATTTTCTGCAACCTAATCACCAGGCTGCCTTACCACAGACCACGGCCCCTTATGAAGAAGAATTCACCCCCACCTCCACCATCACCAGTTTGGAAGAGAGCTGGATCCCCCCACGCAGTGCTATCTCTGAATCAGACAGCCACAAACACAGACAAGCACCCACTGAAACGCTGCATGAGCAGCTGAGTGTTGATAAGATGGATGAAGGAGGTAAACCTTACACAGAGGAAGGCCGTGCCTCCAGTATGTTGTGTGAGGAAGAGAAAGCGGAAGTGAAATCCATCGAACAGCCGTGCGCACATATAAACAGATCTGAGACTATTGAATTAACGACAGCTTCGCTGGAAGAGAGAATAGAGCCATGTGAATACAAAACACCAGATCAGGTGCTTTCACCTCTGTCAGCGCGTACTGCAGTGAAAGATAATGTAAAGGAAGAGACAGTATGTACTTCACCTATTCAGGGAATCGAGGTTGCAGGCTTTCCGCCTACCCCAGCGCAAGAGAGTTCAGAGAAGGTTGACCCAAAAATACAGCATGAAAGCGCTCCTGTAGTAGAGGGAAGTGCAGAAGTCCACAATCTCAGTGCAGTACAGAGCTCAGATTTTAGAAGCAGTGAAGAGAGAAGTGACATGAAAGAGGTATTGAATTCTGCTTTAGAGAAAGATTTAGCAGTTAACCTATGTAACAATGTAAACACGCAAGAGCCCACAATTTTAGAAAGTGAGAACACGGAAGCAAGGTGTGAGCGTTTACAGATTGAGTTGGAGACAGACAAGAGAGCAGGCGAGTTGAATGAATCAACAATACTTTCAGTGACACAAAAGGTTACGGAGGAACACACTGAAACCACACGTCAAGATGATGGCGAGAGACAGCTGGGCTGGCCTTCGGGGAATATTCCACAAATCCAAATATCTACAGTTGAAGACACCCCACATATTAAACCACCAACTGTGCCAGATGTAAACCCAAATTTTCATTTTGTAATCCCAAAAATTGAAATAATGGAGCCTGAGGTCATAGAGTGCGCTATCTTGGATTTGAATAAGTCAGAATCAGAGTCTGGCATTATGCAGAAACACTATGCAACTCATAAGTCAAAAGTGATAATTCAAGACATGAGCATGACTGATTCTTCAGGCTTGCCGCCCACACAGAAAGCTATGCAGAATGATCATAACCTTTGTCCTACAGAGAGAGTAAAGGAAGTTGCACAATTGTATGATGTGACAAAAATATTTGAGCAGGAGCAGCCACACGAGAAAAGCAGCCAACAGCTCCCTCAGATGGACTGTGCATCGAGTCCTGTTTTAAATGTTTCATGCAGTGATGACAGGGAGAGCGGTGCATTTGTAAATGCACATGTTTCACACACACCGGAGCCTCTTGAAGCGCGGACGGTGCCTTTGTTTGTGGTGCCACCAATCTCCGTCACTTGTCACGAAAGTGATCCTGGACTGGAACTGCCCACACACAGTGTGGGGGCAGAAACAGAGACTTCAGATGCCACGCAAAGAGGAGCAAAGCACGATGTTGACAATAACGTGAGCACAAAGCCTGAAAAAAATCAAAGTAGGAGAGAGAACCTTGAAGAAGTGGCGGAGAAGAGTATAAAAGAGAACACCCCCTCTTTGCCATGTGAAGCTCTGGTACCAAGGGCTGGCGACAACGTGCCATCATCCAATAAGACAACAGAGGACAACATTGTTCCTGAAATATTCAAAGTAAAACCTCTTAAAGAGGCCAAATTAGAGAATTTTGTGTCTGTTGAGGACCTGCAAAGAGGCAGACCTTCTGTTGACAGACTCAGCTCTAAACCCCCAGCACATCCATCGCTGAGTCCAGCCAGTCTCCGCAAATTCATGTCCAGAGCTGCTCCAGACTCAGACAATGAGACTGGGACCGTACCCGTCATCACCGTGGGTAATGGTCAGAGCGACAAGGTGGATGAAGATCTCAGCGGTGGCTCAACGCCGACGTCCTCCCTCTCCTGTGAGAGCAGTCCCCGGCTAAAACGCAGAGACAGCCTGACGCTCATCCGCTCTGCCACGCCTGAGGAACTGGCCTCCGGCGCCCGCCGCAAAATCTTCATCCCAAAACCCAAAGAGGACGGAGACGGAACAGTGGCCGGTGTGCTGGACGCTCAGGGCAAGAAGGAGAGCCCCTACATGTCGCCCAGCCAGGCTCGCAGGGCGGCATTACTTCAAGCTCCCAAAGGACAAAACACCCCACCCATGGAGAGGCGCTCTCCACTACTGAACCGCAGAAAGGCCATCTTGGAGGTTCCTAAGGTCGTAGAGGATGCTCCCAAAGAAGAGCCGGTCACCAAGAGAGAGGAGAAACCAGCTGAAAAGAAGCTAGATCCGTTGAAAGGTAAATAACCAACTATTAGCACATTGTAATATAGGGAAGTGGAAGTTCTGCATGTTTTCCAATCAGAGCTGTAACAACTTTTTGCACAATATACTACAATGTAATATCTCATTTATGCAGTAACAATTAACTAATTAATATAAATCCCCAAAAATACATTGCATATTCTGTATTGATAAATACTACGGCTTTGTGGAATCCCGAGGGGTTAGCTGTTAAATGACTTCCCCGCTTAGTTTTCAACAAATATGTCACAGTACAAAAGTGCTTCTATGAAAAATAAGTCAACATGATCGTCTGAGCAGCACATTGGCACTTGAGGAAATGGAAACATTAGAAAGTCTCCACTCCCACTCCAGTACAGTATATATTTACCACTGCGCCCTTGATGGATACCCAACCCCCCTCCCTCTCTGTCTCGCACCACCAGCACCCCAGGTCATCCGTAAGATCAGGGGAGAGCCGTTCCCAGATGCCTCTGGACACCTGAAGCTGTGGTGCCAGTTCTTCAATGTACTCAGTGACTCCACCATCAAGTGGTACAGAGATGAGGAGGAAATATTAGAGGTGAAGAGAAGGTAAATCCCCTTCTTTTTTCCTCCTCTAACAGCCTGTGACCTAATCCGCAGTGATATCACGGGGTGTTTGATTAGTCACAGTCATTAACTTTCTCTTTCCCGCTGCTGTTATTCTGAAGATTTCTGGTCAACGTGACTGGGGCAGGTTCCAAAAATGACACAATAATGCCCCGAGGATGCACAGGATTTATTTGGGCCTCGGAGTGCATCCCGTGGCCTTCTGTCATTCTCAAGTTCTCACTGCAGAGGCGTCCAGTTCATGTGACTGTGAACCTCACAGCTGTGACGCAGAGGGGCGAATCTCTGGCTAGACACAGAAACTGTAACCTGACACAACATTTTTTTTCTCATTACCAGGGGGCTTTACAAGTCTATATATGGGCTGGTGGTTGCTGTGTCAGCAGACTGCAGTCTGTGCTTCTGTCTTTGTCTCTCAGCGACACCTTGTGGGCTGTCGATGACTCTGTGAAATAAGGTACAACTTCGATGTGTGTTTTCCCCTCTTTTTATTTTGGTTCCCAAGTGGAAGTGATGAAAGCCAAGTAGCGCTGGCTATTGTGCTGGCATCCAGTCAAGACTGCGGGGTATTCGGCTGTACGATCAATAATGAATACGGGAGTGACACCACTGACTTCCTGCTCAGTGAAGACAGTAAGTTACAGTCCGACTGGAGAAAATCAAGTTTGAATATCATAGATGCACTTTTTTGAGTCTTTCATGTTTTGCCTGTTTTACAGTTCTTTCTGAAATACTTCTAAGAGAGGATTTGGAAGGTAAGAAATACACTATAGTCATTTTTTCCCCTTCATTTAAATCTGTGCTCATTGTGACATCTATTTGTATTTTTCTTTAGTTGGAGAGGAGATTGAGATGATGCCACTCCTGTTCACTAAAGGCCTGGTCGATGGTGGCAGCTGGGGCGACAAGTACTTTGGCCGCATCATGACTGAGGCGGCTCACATCGGGGAGGGCTGCGCTCACAAAGCCAGCAGAGTGAAGGTTATTTATGGCCTTGATCCCGTCTATGATTCTGGAAGCAAATGCATCATTAAAGTTAAAAACCCCATCGCATACGGCACTAAACAAGAGAGCAACCTCGCGGAGAGAAATCAAGAAATTACTAAACAAGTGAGTAATGGATCAATTCCCTAATGTCCACTCTAAATTCCCTGAGATTATATTTGACTCTGATTCTGTCTGACTAAACCCCTTGTGTTGCCAGGAGTGCAAAGTCCAAAACATGATCCGAGAATACTGTAAAATCTTTTCGGCTGAAGCCAGAGTTAATGAGGGCTTTGGCTTTACACTAGAGTAAGTGCCACAATAATTTTACTGTTACTCTGATAATTCATATTGAAATGTACAATACTGTTTTGTGATCACCCCCACCGTTGTTGTTGTTGTTGTTTGTGTGTGTGTGTGTGTGTGTGTGTGTGTGTGTGTGTGTGTGTGTGTGTGTGTGTGTGTGTGTGTGTGTGTGTGTGGTCTGTAGAGTGATTCCTCAGTGTCTGATGTACCGGCCAGCAAACTCCGTGCCTTATGCAACAATGGAGGCTGATCTTGGGGGCGTCTTGCTCAAGTATTGTATGATGGATCCTAAAGGCAGGTTGATTACACGAACCGTTTCTGAGGTGGAGATGAAATGCAGCTCCTTCCAGCATTGGATCCATCAGTGGACACATGGCAATTTGCTCGTCACTCGACTGGAAGGTGAGTCACACATACAAGGTGATAACATCAGCACTCATTTAATTATAAGAGGGCAGTTAAAATATTAATAATCTTTGAATCTCTCTGATTTGTATCTGCAGGTGTTGAAACAAAGCTTACTAATGTCAGAGTTGTGACCAAGTCAAAAAGGTTTGAATTTGATACCTTTAATATAATTGTAACTGTTGATGTAATTAATGCATGCAAATGCTATTGGTTTTCGCTATTGGAATTGCTCTCTGTATTTCAGCTACCAAGGATTAACGGAGGAAGGCTCTCCTGAAGTATTGGAGCAGTTCCTGACGCAGCATCAGTGCAACTACTACTGTGGACTTCTCGGCCTGCGTCCGCTGAAGTCTATGGATAGTCTGCAGCAGCCTACCAAGGTGAAGGGCTCCAGGAGCCCCCTTCTGAACCGCAAGTTAGGCTCCGGCAGCCCACAGCTGCAGCGGAAAGGACACAGCCCTCAGATGTCCAGAAAGGCAAACTCTAGCCCAAAAGTGACTAGAAAGGTTCAGGAGACAGAGGACAATAAATCAGATGACAAACCCAAGCCTGCAGAAACTGGTGATGCTCTCGAAAAGCGATAGGATGAAGGACTTATTTTGTTTCCAGCCACGTTTAATGGACTTTACTGGTTACGTATTAACTGTTTCTTTCCAATTACCTATGCCAGCATGGACATGAAGAGTACGATTTATGAAAAAAAAAAGACTAGTTTGTTGACCTAACTTGTTAAAAACAGATTACTGTGAATTTCTCAGTCGACATTACAATTAGGAAACATCCATTTTCCAGCTACTCAGTTAACTTCTATACTCCAGTATAGTTTAAAGGTTTATGGGAATTTTTGGAGAGATGGACAAAGGGTTTTTGGCCTTATTATAGCTCAGAAGTGCCACCAAACCAAGGTTAGTGATTTTTTTTTTTTTTACTGTTAGAGACTGAAAAGCAGCCACATTCAAACACCTGCCTCAGAGTCTTCTCAGCTCTATGACGGGACAAACTCTCCATGCCGTTTTCTTTTGTGTAGTGGTGTGATTGAAAGGACTATAAACAATACATGACCACAACCACAGCACTGCATGACCATCTGTGATGATGTACAGTGTGTGTGTAGAGTATAACATTTATTATGGAGATGATATTTATGGTTAGCTGTAGAACTGCCCCTACTGAATCTCTCTACCCAGCAAAGTTGAGCTCATGCTGTGGGATAGCACCACCATTTTTTAGTCAAAGATATTTGTGTGCACTTTTGTTTTATGGCATTAGTTTTTAGTAGTTTTTGAGTACTTTATTATAAATGTTGTCTGTAATCAGTTCTTTCAAAGTATTTCATAATGTATGCTGGAGAATGCCACTGTCATAGGAGTTAAGGGCTTACCACTCCTTAACTATGGCATGCTTATGCTCATTGACACACAAACATGGGAGTGTGTTTCTGGCAGCAAGGAAGGAGTGGGGGGGGGAATAACCAAAACAATTACTAGACCAGTTTTTAGCATTTATTTTTAAAAGTTGCAAAACCAGCATGGACTATAGAACAGGAATTAAATCTATATCACGTTGTCCCACAAATATCCATGGTAATAATGAAAAACCAACCATTACCCTCTCCCTTTGACAGGAAAGCGATAATAGTTAGTTGGTTGATAGATTAGTTAATGATCAACTATATTCTTTAAATGAGTCCAGAGCTGCTCCTTAACTGAAACATTTTTAATGAAAGCAAAAGAATTATTGGAGAACTATTTGAATTCGAGTCGAATATTTGAAAAAGCAAGATAAGTCAATGTGTGTTAACCAGCTGAGAATGAAGAAAAACACAGTGAAGTTAAGGTGTGGTGTCATATAAACAAATTGTCGTACTGTGATTATGTGTACATAAAGTCAAAGAACTAAATATCTGGAGTAGTGTAAAGAAAAATGTTAAATGTGTGAGGGAGAGTGTGAATGAGCGAGTGAGATAATGAATGAACGTGTGCTGTCTTTGGTATGGAACCATGTCGGCTGATGGTTTTGTTTTGTTTTTTTAATAAATGTGTAAAACATTTGTGTCCAAGCATGATTCACATTTTTCTCATAAACATGACTTTTTTTTTTCAAAAAGTATACCTATATATAGAGAGAATTTCCAATAGTATCATTGAATAATTAAGTCTCTCAAACAACTTTTGAAATATTTACATTCATCAAACTGAGGTACATTTCTAAAGGTGTTTCCTTTTAATCCTTGGTTTTAAATAAAAGCCTATGTCTGAATTGATTTTCAGTATAATACATGACAGATATGCATACAGCCCTTACATTTTTACGTGAACTGGGACACAAATATACAAACATGGAGAGACGAGTCAATGAGCTCCATTACAAAAACAGACACTGGTGTGTATTTCTCTGCTCTACTGACAAAGTGCCCCATTAGAAACACCGCAACACTGACAACATTTCGAGAAAAACATGGTGACATTTGCTACTGCGCTCCAAGAGCCTTCAAATGAGATGGTCCCATTGTTTACAGTGCTGCAAAAGAAGTCAATTTACACGTCAGTTCATTTGGCTCCAGACATCACAGAGAGATATTTAACTGAATACGCATTTAAACATCTATTGATGCAGTGTGTCACCACTTGTTCCCAAGTGAATCGATTTTTGTATTGAAAGTGTGACTGCGTACCTTGTGAAGAGGTCTTGACAACAAGTTTGAATGTTTCCATTTGTGACATTGAAAGCAGACGCTTGGAACAGCCCCACACAGTCCAGGGGAGGAACAAAGAGGATCCCTGAGAAATTTTAATTAAAATGTTTTACAAGATGCTTTTCAGATGCACAACAAAAAAAAAAAAATACTCGAGATTTAAAAAATCAAAAAGCTCTTACCTGCAATGCAAGCATTGACGAGAGATACACAAGTCCCGGTGATCATAGCTCGGAACACTAGAGACGAGATATCCCCTTTTCTTGACGGGCATATCGAGGCTTTTGAGAAAGAAAATGCCGTGAGTCAAAAAAGCATGACTTACACAGGATCCTGAGGCAGGACACAAATGTGACGGGACGATAAAATACTTACAAAGGCCACCGATCACAATACCCAGTGAGCTAAAGTTGGCAAACCCACAAAGAGCATAAGTGGTAATTATTTCTGATCGCACCTGTAACAAGAAAAAAACAAAATCACCTACCTTGACAAGAAACAATGTTAATATCCTACCTCAAATTAGGGACATTCACTTACAGATATCCACTGTCTTTCACCTCCAATGACTTCAGCAAGTCCGTTGAGTCTGTTGTTTTTCAGTTCAGACAGTTTCTCATAAGCCACGAACTCGGTGATGAAGAGCTTTGTGCCAATTAGTTCGGCCACGATGAAACTGTCTTCATACGGTACCCCCATTATGAAGGCCACAGGCATGAACACATAAGAGCAAATTAACTATGAATACAGAAAAACAGGACAAAATATGTTACATATCAGTATAAATATATGTCAGAATAATGATTTAAATTGAGAGGTTCGAGTGCAGTTACCATTCTTGTGCTAAGGCATACCTGAAAGGTGATTGAAGGATATCCCACCATTCCGCCAAGCCAACCCAAAGCTTCATTAATGAATGCAAGGATGGCGAGAAAGGCTATCAAGTTTGCTGCAATGTTAGCAACAAGACCTATTGAAGCAGATGCTCCACTGCTAGCAGCCTCCAAGATGTTCTGCTCATCTCTAGGAATTAGGAAAAGAAGTATTTTAACTCCCAAAAGCAGAAAAAAATAGTTAAAAGTATTGGGAAGAAATGAAACTCTAATACACACCCACAAGCCACCTTGATGTTCTTCTCTTCCTTGAAGGGACTCTCCTCTGTCTCTGGATAAGACAGTTTGGAGATGGCCAAGGCACAAGGAGCAGCCATCACAGAGGCTGATAACAAGGAAGTCGCATCAATCTGCAGAACAGAGTGAAACATCGTTTAATTGAGGGCACAGTGATTGAGGTGAAGATTTGCTGTTGAAATAATAATAAGAAACAAAACCATCATCAAATATTAAAAAGATCAAAGTTTTTTTTGTGCTTTTGTGCCTTCTTTTATTTCTTACACAACTCAATTAATCTAAACAACGATTAAGTTAAACCATCAGTACAAATCTACGTGATCTAAATGTAGCGCCTTTGCACCTTTTTATTGATAAAAGAAATACCATCAGATCAGAATAAAACACTGATCACGTTAGTCAGATGTAGTTGATGCCTTTGTGTTTTATCTTCAGTCGACTAGCCGTGCCTATAGCAGCTCTCTAAAGATGGTCTTGTCAGCAGAACTACAGCACATTATTGACCTCTCCCTACAGACTGGCTTCTCTGCAGTTACCTTCAAATCTGTTTTGGTACAGCCTGTTCGGAGGAAAAGCACTTTTTATGCCAGTAGAATGAATTATTTTAAAATACTGATTAAATTCAGCTATCAGACTTGGATTGGAACATGGATTGGACCGAAAAGGTTATTTTGTTTTCATTGGGGAATTCTGTTTGGAAAAGAAGAAATATTTCACTAGGTGTGTCCAAAGGTTCAGTCCTGGGTCATCCAAGAAAAGTTTCTGATGCTCCAGATGAAAGAGAAACTTCAGCGTTCAGAGGACGGATCTCAGAAAGCAGTCGACGACAACGTCACACAGATTACTATTGGTGCGGCTTTTCCCCACTGGAGAGCACTGACAGGGGAGACGGGACTGAGGGCAGATGCTGGATGTCGCCTGACTGCTTACTCTTCCTAAATTATGGATTATTGCCATTGAGCTGTGAAACTTTCTCTGTATTTGACTGTGTTTATGTAATTACTCTCACTGCCGGGAAAGGGGAAGGTGACTCTTCACGCAGGAGGTTTGAGCACATTTAAAGAGCATCAGCAAGGTCACATCATTTAATTGCTTAAAGGACAACTATGAAAAACGCATTAATGGCTTTGTTTAATCTTGTTTTGAATAGTGTACTGCTATTCACAGGCATTCCTTCATTCACAACGGGTATTGCACCCCAGTAAAATGGAGTGTAATAATTACATTCTTGAATTTATGCAAATCCCCCATCAACTGTTCCTTTGCCAACAGAGATGCCAACAGAATTTGGTTTATGCAGCCCTAGATTTTTTGGAGCTTTCTCCCTCTATTGTAATATTATAAGAGGACTCGAAATTCCTTCTAATAACATATTAATTCAAGTATGTGCACCTTGCATGTTAGTTTTAGAAGAAATCACGTAGAATCTTTTACTTTGTTTTACACCCACAATATGGATATTCATTCTCTTGCATCTTTATGTGGTTTATAAATATAGTTGTAGTTATTGATGTATTATGTGCTAGCATCAGAACAGCTTAATCTCACCCCAAATAAGATGAATGTCCCCATGACACTGCCTGCAATTGTGGCAAATCCGCCAGTCATGACAGCATGGATCTCAGATTTGGTCATGTCCTTCAAATAGGGGCGGATCAGCAGCGGTGCTTCAGTCTAATGCAAGAAAAAAGCACATTTCAACAACAAAGCAATTCAAATAGCTTTACATGAAACATTTAAAGCAACTGGGAAGAAACAGATAAAATCGCATTAAAATATAATAATTCAAATTAAAAAGAGAAAATAAAAACATGTTAAAGTAGAATAAGACAGGGGATAAAAGTTACAGTGCAGTACAAGAAATGCATAGATAGTATTTAATGAAAGGCAGCCGCAAACAAAAAAGACTTGATTAAAAAGAACTGAGAGTTGCAGCTGTCCTTCAGTTTTCTGCAGGACAGCAAGCACAGTAACTGCAGTTTTTTTTTTTTTTTATCACTCCGGTTATTAATGATTTATGATGTACAAAGCTCAAGTTTAGAAACAATTAAAGCTCATTGAAATTTCAAAGCAAAAATGCAGTCAGAGAAATCTTGCAAAGACATCTTGCCCACGGTACCTGCCCAACAAATATATTGCCCGCAACACTCAAGGTCTCTGTGGGAGAGGTTCCCATCGTTATCTGCATGACCCATGAGATCTGAGTGGACAAAAACACATGGCTCATGGTCAGAGTGTATCAGTGCAGGAGTGAACATTATACACCGACAGCAACATGTATGATGCTGCGACTTAAAACTGTGCATTACCTTTAACATGAGCCACTGCATTACCCCCAGAAAGTAGAGGATCGACATTGCACTGCTGAAGAACACAACAATGGGCAAAGCCTGAGGATGAAATCCCAGAGCAAAAGTTAATTATCTCATAGTTAGATAAGAAGACACATACTCAAAAGTAGCTCAGCCTCTTACTTGAAAGGCAAAAATGTCTGCGATCAGATCCCCAAAGACAAACGATGACCCTGCTTTGGTATATCCGAGGAATATCTGTAATTATAAGACAACAAAGAAACACGTGTTGCATTATTGAAAATGGTTATTCATTGACTCACTCAATTAAAATGTGATTTTTTTGATGCTTTTTCTTTGCTATAATTTTACAATAGGACCTAAACTTAGTAAAGACAGTGACTGAACCTCAGACTAAAAAGTGATTTACAGACCACATGAATGCTCACACCCTCTGCTGATTCATCCCATAGATGACCCAAGACTACAGGTGAACAGCCTAATAAAGGAGCTCTAAAGATAAGCACATGCATGTATGACAGATAAAGAATATTGTGAGTTAGCAGATAAGGAACACTGTGTTTCATACTAGTTAAATCTGTTTTGTAAACCAGGCATTTCCGGGTCATGCATGATGCGACTGGAAAGAAATGTTGGACAGCACATTTCCCAGTGATACTACTCTTGTTATTTATGAGGTGTTTTTGTTTGTAGATTTTTAATGTGGTAGATATACATCTGACTCGTGAACTGTGATATATGTTGAGTACAAAACGTACATTTTTGGATTTTATTTATATCAAGAAAATGAATGATTTTCACAATCAAGGGTCCTAATAAAAGGATTGATTTTTATAATGTACAAATACCTTTTACTGCTATGTTTGGTAATGGGACATGTATGATTATTTCTACCAAAAGTGTGTTATCATTTACTCCACAAAAAGAAAAGTGTAATACCTTCACTTGCTCTCCAAGCCATTGGAAAGCAATGAGTCCAGGTTCTGTTCTTATAATGAAAAGGCCAATGCAGAACTGCATCCCGAGACCCCAAAACACAGTCCTCCATGACACCTGAAAAGATTTTTGAAAGAGACAGCAGTTCGAAGATCAGTGTATCAGGGAGTCTCCCATAAAGCCCTGCGTTATTGCAAGGAAGCACTTCTGCTTAACCTTATGATGATAGAGCCACAAGGTCAAGTGATATCCAAAGTCTCAGCAAAACAGACCAGAGATAACTTGGGGGATAATGTCCACGCACGTTTTAAAACTGAACAGAGTCTCTGGTTGACTCAAGGTAAAAACTCACCGCTGTCCTGTGCGCTGAAAAGATGAACACAAGCAAGATGAATATGCACACGCCTCCAAATGATATCAGCTGCTCAGGGCGCTTGCTTGTGTCTATGACGAGCCACACCACTAGCAGGGCCACAACTGCTAAAATGAAAATCCTGTAAAACACCAAAGAAAGATAAACAAAAAGCGTTTTCACTCATTGAGAGATTCCACTGTGAGTAGGTCCTTATCACAAGGAGGACCACATGACTGAAGAACATGACATCCACTCACCATTTTATCCATTTCAGGTTTGATTTGAAGCATCTGGCTGCAGGTTTGAAAAGTTGACTGATCCTTTCCCCCTTGTACTCCTTCAAAAGTTCATATGATACAATAACTACAGCCAAAACGGTCAGGACGACAAGAGCAATGGCCCTCTGGAAATTTAGTACACAGGCTGCGATGAAGTACGCCACATAACCTAAAGGACAGAAAGAGTAGTGATTATTCCGTGATTGTTCCTATATTCTGAATGACAATAATCAAACATCAACGTGTGCAGGGCACGGCCACTGAATAAACTGCTACAGACTGTAAATTTTAAACCAAATGATCTGATTATTGACATTACTGTACCTGCTCCAAGTATTCCCAGCGCAGTGTATTTAAAGGTTGCTGAGTGAGACTTGATGTAATCCTCTGTGGCGTTGATCGGCTTTGAAAATTGGCTGAAATACAGAGCAAATTAGAAGTAAGGTCCCATTCTGAACAAAATAAACTTTTGTTCAAAATATTCTTCTCCTGAGTGAATGAATCTCATCTTTTCTTATAAAGTTCTATAGATTCATTTTCAAGTAATGGATATATGCCCCCAATAATGTTGTTATCTCTTTGTTTCAAATACAATAAAATCTCAACACAAGGGAATAAATCTAACAAAGATTACCGTATCACAGGAATCAGAGCCATATACATACATATATATATATATATATATATATATATATATATATATATATATATATATATATATATATACTGCACCCTCAATTAAACAATTACTACTTTTATTTTACAAAATGCAATTGCTTATACTTAAACTGACCCACCTTAGGTATGATCCCAAAACCTTTTTAGTCTTTTTAGTCGCTGTGAAGCTGTTACCTTCGGTAATGTTATCCTCCTGAGAAAATAAACACCGTCAAAAAAAAGTTTTTAAATTGGTCGTGCTGTGGCATTTTCTTGAAAAACAAAAGATGATACCTACCTCAATTTCAAAACCCTGGTTGTCCATTCCATTTCCATTGGCATGGGTTACATTTTTCAGCTGTACGCCTTTGACTTCAGCTGAAAAACAGAACAACTGTTCACTTCAATGCGGCAGCTTTTAGTGCAGTAGCTCCGGCCTGAACAACAAGCAATGCCACACATGTAACAGGCGGCGTCTCTATGTACTCTGCGAGATAAAAAAAATAACCTTAAAATTAGTCCACAGAGCCCTTGAGGCTTATCTTGTGAAGAATGGTGCACCAAAACACCAGTTCACAACTGCAAAAACAAACAGCTTAATTCAAGGAAAAGCAGAGCTAATGGCTTACTCATTGTGAGTCCTCTTAAACCCGGCTGTGAAATGCTGTGCTGTAAAATACACTGCGGGAAAATATACTCTGCCCTCTATGAAGCGCCTTATCATTAATTAACAGGAATGTTCCGTGCTGCTCTGATGTGTCTCAGGAAGTTTGTGACAGAGTCACAATGCAACAGAAATGATTTAATGGGCCTCATGAAGCAACATTTGTTTGGACGTGATGTTCAACACCATCATCATTTAGCACATCATTGGGACAACGGATGATAAAATGTTGACAAACCGTACAAAAATACATTTGAACTCTGAGCCTGTAAAGCTATTATGTGATAATACACGGGAATACATGATGTAGCGGTTTAATCATGACAGAGTTTATCCTGTGCTCCGCGCTTTGTCATAACAGGTCTTGTGTTTGTTACGAAGACTTTGTAAAAATACATTTGTCACAAGGTTTGTGGTTCGACAAAAGTAAACATTTCTTTTCTAAATTTTCTGAACCAATTTCACAGTTTGTGCACAGAAATAATATCAAGCACCTCCTGGAGAAGAAAGCATTTTTTGATTAGAACACAAACATTTGTTTTCTCTTAAGATCAGCATTTTCGAAGAGGTTTCAATGAATAAAACAATTTTCTACCATTAAAACTGAAATAGCAAATCTGTGATTTCAATGTGTAGCACACATACCTCAAAGGTTAACTTGTATCACTGACAAAACTTCACTTCTTCTCTTCCACTTCTCTTCATCTCTTTAAATGATGAATAGGCACATTAAGTACACTACTCACTGCAGCGCAGAGAGCTAGGACGAAGCCACGATGTCAGTTATCGCCATTATCTGGCCCATTAAAAATACAGCAGTGTAATTACATTCACAGTGGTGATGCATGATGGGATATAATTGCAGCTATTTGTTCTACATGCTGCAGTTCAGATATGTTCACAAAATACAAATCTCAGATTTTCTCGTAAATACAGTCACTCAATGGTCTGTAACACTCAATGTGACATTAATTATTATTGTTTAAAACCCCTGGATATTTGTGTTCACCAAAGTTGTCAGGAAAAACTCAGAGACCCTGAAAAAAACACATATTCGCAGATATTAACGAACCAGTTACACACTTTGCTGCCTAACACTTAATGCCTTTGTTCCAAGTCAAGATTTTTCGTGTACACCATCAACTCATTCCCCAGACGGACAGACGAAGATGTGGTACTGGTAGACATAAATTGAGAAATATAATTGTTGAGGGATGACTGTATTGCATTCAAGACAAAATAAATTAATGTATACATAGTGATATGAATTAATGTATTTATGTATTGAATATATATTATATTATTCATTCCTTCTTGTTTAGGAAATATCCCACCATTCAGATTGTTTCATTGTTCCCTTTAATCTTACATAAATATGCATGATTATTTAAGACAAGATAATCCCTTTTTGGTCCGCATAATGGGGAATTTACCCTAATCGACCCAAGTACCAGTAGTAGAATGAAATAGAATAGAATATAATAATATAAAATGTAATAAAGTGAAAGAGAATTATATAAGAACATTTAGACACAGAATACACAAATTTGGAGTAGTCGTCGTAAATTTGTTTGTTAAATTTACTTACACGCCAACGAAATACAACCCATATTTAAAATATTTTCATAACTTTACCTTGCTGTAATCATAGGCTTGTAGAGTACAGATGCTCACTGTTACTCCTCATATCTTTCCATTGCTTCTATTAAGTTTCTTTTTTATCTAATGTCAAAGTGCTAAAGGTCTGTGTGTCTATAAATGTTTTTGAAATACATTTTTGTTGACATATTTTCTGGTACCTTTAAATTAAGATTAGAAATTTGCCATTTACAGAAATCAATATCCAAACACACACACACACACACACAAATAAACTTAAGAGGAATAGGTGTCACAACTGTACTGCCTGGCAAGCGGGAAGGGAGCCCAGAGAGCCTTCACTCCCTCAATCTTGTCTTACAGGATGTAAGACAAGCTAAAAGCTGAGTCTGCCCTTCCACTACGCTTTTTCTACATTAAGGCAGTCCTCTGTAAGTCACAGACAGCCATTCATAGTGTATGGCAGGGCATTTGGCCTTAAATGGCCCACAAAGTGTAAACACCACAGGGAAACTGGGGCGAGTTTAGTTCCGGTTCCAGATAACAGTGTAAATTGAGGCCTTCCACATCATCGGGCTGGCAAATATTGAACCAGTTTCGTTGATAACCTATCTACATTGGATTCCACTGAAACTTTTTTTCACCAAGGAAATACAATCAGTTGCTTACCACATAGTCAAAGGTACATATATTAAAAAACAAGCAGTAAAACAACACCTTATCTTCATCCTGTGATTTTCAACATAACCAGATTACTGACAAGAGCAAACAGTAGATCTGATGCCAGGTTTCCTTTATTTACTTCCTGACTTTAAATTGACAAAACACTAATTGAAGCATTGACTGACACAATGGATTGGAGGAGGTCACGCCTGCCCATATATCTATATATCTATCTAATCAGGATTTTGAGATGCTTGACATATCGGGACTACATCGTCTTTACAGAAGAGAGACAAGACACGGTGTGTGATTAGTTAGGGCCTTCCTGGGGCCCCTCTGATATGCACATGTTCTAAATTCGATCTTTGTGTAAACATGGTGTTAACATGATGCCTTACCTCCCTACTTGTGACTACTATCACACAGGGCAATGCCATAGTCTATGTGTTTGCAGCAGCTGAGACACAACACGCTCTCTCCCTCCTTCTGGTGGACCTGCGGTGCCGTTGCAAGCAGACTATACGGCAGCGCCTCTCGCCTGTAAGACAGCGCCGAGGGGTTAATCGCTCAGCGACAGGAAAGGAAAAAAACGAAGTTGACGCTAGTAGCTTGTAGCCTAGCTATGGAACCCTGCTACAGACAAACCTCGCTGGCCAACACTCCGCTCCTCTGTTAACAGCCTATCTGGTCCATTCACAGGAGCTGTAAAACATAAGCGGATCAAATGGTGGGTGGACGTGTGCGTTGATGTAATTTAGCGAGTGTAGTTTACTGGTTAAGGTAAATTTATTTTCGCGCTAACATGTTGCTAAGCTAGGTTGCTAGCGTAACGTAGCCACTCCGCTAGCTGACTATCTTCTCAGCGTTAGCTATGCTAACACCAAAACAACTTGTGTTGTTCGGCCTTTGAAGTGACTGATACTTGACAACCACGTGAGCATAACCGTCGTAGTTGAGTGTTAAATAACGTACGATGTCTGTGTACATATTTTTTTGCTTCAAAACAGTAGCTGCTTAGACGACATCCAGCAGGTACACGCAACTTGCTAGCTAAAGCTAAGGGTTGGACGTTAGCCAGCTGTTCAATGGTTGCCCGTCAGATTTTAAAGACAGTTGCGGTGTATAAAGTTCCGCCTGCAGTGCCCACAGAGTGCATTAAAGAATAACCTTCTTTGTGTTTCTGTAGGTTTATGAGACTGCGCGGCCATGGGTGACATGAAAACCCCAGATTTCGATGATCTCCTGGCTGCCTTTGACATCCCAGATGCCACAGGGTTGGATGCTAAGGAGCCCATCCAAGGAAGTCATGAGGAGGCAGAGAGTCAGCTGAAGCACACGGGGATGTGCCTGGACGACAGCTTGTTGAGCAACCAAGCGGTCACAACACCTGATATACCTGCTGTGAGTGTTATTGTGAAAAACACAAGTCGCCAGGAGTCGTTGGAGGATTTTGGCGATAGGCTTCACTCAGGATCACTATTGCAAAATGGATTCAGGGGAGAAGAGACGACAACGGACCCTGCTGAAATAACCAACAGCGGCTTCTCGAAAGCACTTGCCTCTGCTTTGAATGGGGAGAGTTCACGAGAGTTTATGGGAAAGGCACCTATTCAGCCCAAACCGGATGGAGCAGCAATATTTTCCCAGTCACATTCTCATTTTAGTCCCATTTCCAGTCCTGAGTCTGAAGACACTCGGTGCGGTCGAGATGAAATGCATCCAAATCAAGCGAGACCCTGTTTCCCAGAAGCTCCAGTTTTGGTGGAGCCTTCACAACCAGACAATCCAAAGGAATTGGACCTCAGCATGTTTGACGACTCTGATATTCCCAAGAACACTCACAGGAGCAAAGCAGAAATTAGTAGAAGTGAGGAGCCCTCTGACGCCTGTGTCAGTAACAAAATGGATGTTACACTTAAAGCACACCGTGCACTTCCCCCGCCAAGCAGTAACCAGAACTTTATTGAGACCAACTGCAATTCAGGAACCATAATGGATGTTCCCACCTCTTATCCACATGCTAAATCCCAGACATCTAAATTATCCTCTTGCCTTGAGGCGTTGGTAGCTCTGAATGCTAGAACAGATCCAAGTGAGCAGACGAATCCTAGAGAGACGTCAGCAGTTCACAACGACTGCATGAAAGCCAGCCCCAAGGTACCCATATCCCCACGGAGCCCCAGAAGTCCACTTGAAGCTGTGAAACGTTTAATGAAACCCTCTGATAGTCCCGCAAGTATCTGCAGCGACAGTAGTGGCAAAGCATCCCCTGCGGTGGCATCTGGGTCACCGCCTGTTATACCCAGGGTCAGAATTAAGACCATCAAAACCACATCTGGGCAGATCAAGCGCACGGTGACCAGTGTGCTGCCTGATTCAGAAACGGATGAAGTTCATTCTACCTACGAATCCTCTCCATCTCAGAGTATGATCAGTGAAGACTCTTACTGTAACATGTCTCCTCATCAGTCTCAAAGTGCGGCTGTTGATGTTGGAATACAGAACAAAGGCGCCCCAGCGAGTGCATCTTCACCAAAGGTTTTACATAAGAAATCAGAAGCAATCTCCAGACGGTCAGGCACAACACAGGCCACAGCAGTATTTCACAAAACCAACAGTCCTGTCAAAAGATCTGCTGCACATCAGAGGCAGAAACCAAAGAGGGTGTCAGCCACAACAGGCAATCAAACGAGCACAAACTTCCTTCCCAAAGCAATGCACTTAGCTAGTTTGAACCTGGTCCCTCACAGTGTTGCTGCTTCCGTCGCTGCACGGTCCACCTCTCAGCAACAAAGCCAACACACAATCTCGTCTACGGTGTGCAGCACGGTCCCACTGGTGCATCAGGTCAAAACAGCCAGCCCTTATCCTCGAACGTCCATTCCTAACACAGCAGCAGGAACCCTGAACAGACTGTTAAACAATGCCAACCCTGTGCCTACATATGTGCCCAACCTGAGCCCCCCTCCAGAGAGCAATATCAACCTTCCACCACGCGGGTACTGCTGCCTGGAGTGCGGCGACTCCTTTGGCGTGGAGAGGAGTCTTGCGTATCATTACAGCAGGAGGAGCGTTCACATCGAAGTCGGATGTACACACTGTGCAAAGACGATAGTGTTCTTCAACAAGTGTGCCTTGTTGGCTCATGCCCGGGAGCACAAAAACAATGGCACGGTCATGCAGTGCACACAGCTCCACATGAAACCCATAGCAGAGGAACAAATGTTTGCACCCCTGAGCGTGGAACCCGTGAATGTGGACTCGTACACCTTGCCGTCACCCTCCGCTAAAAGCCAACCTGTCCTGCCCTTATATCCCGACAGCGTCATTCGCCACCCACTCCGATGCTTGGAGTGTAACAAGCAGTTACTTGACCACAAAGCACTCGCAGGCCATTACCAGACGCCGGCAGAAGATGTGGAAGGACTAGTGAGTAGATGTTTCGTTAGAATATTAAAAGGTTTCATTCGGTTTTATGTATTTTTTCAAGGCTGACACTTTTTCTCTTTTCTTTCTTTTCCAACACAGATATGTAAGGTGTGCTCGATGTTGCTTCCCAACAAGTGTAGCTTCAGTGCTCACCAACGCATTCATGGGCACAAGTCTCCTTACTGCTGCCCCGAGTGTGGTGCCCTGAGTCGCTCTGCAGACATCCAGAAGCACGTCAAGGAAAACTGTCTGCACTACGCACGCAAGGCTTGGTACAAGTAAGTGGCCAAGCATGAAACGCAGGCTTTTTATGAAAAAAAGTCTTAGCCATGAACAAAGCAGTGATACAGAAAGTGGCATTGTGTTTCCCTTTTTTTCCACCCCAGATGTCTTCACTGTGATATGGTTTTCAAGACTTTTCAAGGACAAAAGACTCACATTGAAGAGAAACACTGTGAGGTCTTTTATAAGTGCTCCATGTGTCCAGTTGCCTTAAAGACATCTGACGGCTGTGAAGTTCATTTGAAAAATAAACACGGTGCTAACAAGACGACCCCTCAGTAAGTGAACAACCCATGACCCGGCTGTAAAAAAATATATATATATATAATTATGTACATTCCGTTTTTACTGTTCCTTTTATCAGTTTTTCTCTTTGGTTTGCAGGTTAATCTATAAGTGTTCATGTGAGACCATTTTCAAGAAGAAGCAGTTACTGTTTCAGCATTTCCATCAGAATGCCCACAAACGCGTCACCTGTGTTTTCAAGTGTCCAGAATGCAACTCAGTTTTTCCACAAAAGCAGTTATTAATGCAGCATTTCAAGGTTTGTTTTTATTGTACTTTTTTACTAAGAGATCTTGTGTACGTTTGTAAGTCTAGAATAAAGTCCTCCAAAAAAAGTTTGCACACAGTTTTAAACATGTATCCATGTATTTGGTGACCTGTATGATTCTTGAAACTTGAATAATGTAAACAAACTGAATGTGGTTTCTAATTTCCATTATTATGGAATATGAACATTTTATTTGAAACTACAAAAAGGGACACTTAACCTGGCGCCTGTGTCACATTATTTATTTGCCAGCCAAAGCTCAGCTCCTGCTTAGTCACAGTATTTAATCTGCAAACATTTGCACATGATGCAAGTAAGTTTCATATATTGTTATGTCATGTATTTTTTCTCCACTGACTTTATTTTCTGTTCTGCAGGGTGTGCACGTCGGAAACACGACGGCAGAGACAGAGAAAAGCTGCAGACGATCTGTCAAGGCCGACTGGTGCCAGGATGCTCCTTCCCTCAAAAGACAGAAGAGTCACGGTCCCGTTAAACCCGCAGATGGTCCCAGAAGAAAGACTGAGCAGGACGGCAGACCCCGTGTGAAGCCCGCTGGCTGGACGTGTGGGGAGTGTCTGCAGTCTTTCACAGAGAGAGAATCCTATGTTTCTCACATGAAGACCAAACACGGCAAGGTAAGGGGTCGTTGAATTTTAGATTCGACAAAAATCTCCCGGTCCAGTTACAGATAATAAGACGGCTAAATGTTAAAGAACAAAATGCATATGAGTTTCCATTTTTCTTCTTTATTTAAACTCAATTACACATTTTCAGTCTGAAGCAATTTACCTCTTATATCCCGCTCCTGCCTTTTCCCACTTATTTCTCCAATTATTGTCTTGTCTCATGGCTGAGTCGCATCACATGGGATGATTTACAACGCATGCAATTAGTCTCTGAGTTTCCCAGGACGCCAAACTGGTGCCATAAAGGCTGGAAAAGCTGTACCAGTTAAAATAGGTACAATCTTTTTCATGATTTATCGGTTTTAGGTTCTCATGCTTATTGGACGGTGTCTGATTCTGGAGCTGAACCACGGCAATATCTTATAACAAAATATACTGACGGCAGCGGGCACCTTAACTACAAAACCACACTCTTGAGACTTTTTTAAGTATCATCAGGAAAATACAGGAAAGTGTTGGTACTGTTTTCTTGGTCTTGATGTTGTCTAAACTTCTGATCAAAGCCAGTGTGTGTTCACAAATTCATTTTTATCTTCAGTTTGTTTCCCATTAGTCAACTTGTATTTGATATCAGTGAGTAATAAGGGGAAATACAGACTATCAGTCTTTTGAAGTGTTCCTGTAACTTTTTAGGGTAATCCACATATACAACTATGTCTCTACTACAAGTACAATACAACTAGTCTGTTTAGCTTAAACCTATGATTATATCTGCAACAAATGATCAAGGCCTCCAGTTTCACAATGAACATTCAGCTTCACTGTGAGAGTATTATACAATGTTGGTTGGGATGAATAAAATACATTAGGCCACAAACCGCCCATTTTCATCCTGCATAGTCTTCATTTACTCCACCTGAAAGCAACGTTAACATAAAACAATAGTTCTGGTGGTTCTGATTGTTTCCAGTGGTAATCTTGGAAGGTTTCCATTCCATTTGATTTGGCAACACCTTGTAGTTACTGGTGGTTACAGCAAATGTGGTTTAATGCAGCAGGTCACAAAAATCTCGAGGCAACAAAACAAACTGTAAATGTAGTAATTTGGCAATAATTGGTCCTTTTCCATCTATCTTATGTGTCTGCGATCAGCGGGGCACATTGGAAATGGTTGCTCCTTCTTGTTCCATTACTCTGCAATATTTCAAATTCTTTGACACTCTTCAGCCACTCTGAATTAAAAGACAGATGACAGCTGCTTCTGAGGACAGCGAGTCCTTCAGCTGAGGTCAGAGTGGGAGCTGATTGATTGGATGAAATGCTTTTCCGTGTGAATTTCTAATTATACTCAAAAGGGTTTTGGTTAAAGTTTCTCAGCTACCATTTTTATTTCTAACTTGTCTTTAAATGTATTTTTATTCCAACAGTCAGTGAAGAAGTATCCATGTCGGCACTGTGAGCAGTCCTTCAACTCTCCAACCAGTCTGAGGAGACACATTCGAAATGACCATGACGGAAAAAAGAAAATTTACACTTGTTGGTAAGATTGTTTGAAAATGAACTGAATCAGTTTTGTCACAGTGTTTTATCAAATTAACCGTCAAATCATTAATTTCCATTAAAATTTCTTTCATACCTGGAGGTATTGCACGGATACAAAGACAGTGTTCACGTCGAGCGTGATGCTGAAGAACCACATCAGTCTAATGCACGGAATCAAGAATCCTGATCTTGGCCTAATGCCAAAAACTGCCGTCCTGGAGTCGAAAAAGGCTTTGGGCAAGGTATTTGTTTTTTTAACACAAATAACTGCAGGCACACATACAAATGTTATAGATCATTGTGCTAAAGTGTGTGTTTGTGATTTGCAGGGACTTGTATCAGAAAAAGCAGCTGTTGGCACACAGAGGGGGGATCGCATGGGGAGTTTCCAGGCTCCGTCAGCGAAGCGCCTGAAAACTCAGTTGCGCTGTTCAAAGTGTGGCTTCATCACGGACAACAGTACACAGTTCCAGCAACATATACCTCAGCATAAAACTGACGAGAACACTCCTCAGTGCCTCCACTGTGGCCTGTGTTTCGCATCAGTGCTGTCTCTCAACAAACATCTTTTTATCGTACACAAAGTCAAAGATCGTGAAGAAGAGGCGATGGAGGAAGAAGGGGAGGAGGAGGAGAAGGCAGAAGTTGGGGAGAAGGAGCAGGATAATCAGTCGGGGAAATCAGCAGAGACTGATGAGGTAAATAATTTGTTACCAAATGAAACTGAGCCCTCACAGGCAGAAGAGCCAGCGAGTCTGCACTGTGACAAGACCACGGACTGTAATTTAAAACTGAGCGCTCACTCTCACACACAAACAGTCTCTCTCCGGCAATGACGACGACTCTGTAATGTTTCAGTAATGTGTTCTTCAGTTTCCCTAATGAAATGTGTTTTTCATGTAAAAATAACAAGGGGTAATTGGCGTTAATGCATGGATTTGGTACAGAGCGGTTGGGCCAAGCAGTATATTCAAGCAGATCCTTAACATTTAGGAACAAACAGTATTTTCATAAATGAGAGGACAAAATTAATATTCATATTTTAATATTTTTATTTAACTTTGCATGTTGGTAATGTATTAATTTCGCCTTCCAAGCAAACAGTAAGTGCACTCGTATAACATCTGAAGCCTTTTCTTTCGGGGGTTTGTTTTTTTTCTTTTTTCGATCCACCCTGACGGGAGCCTCGGCAACGTCTGTTCGTTTGTATGTCTGGTTGATGTAACGGTGATGGGGTGGATTTTTTTTTTTTGCCTTTGTAACCAGCGGTTCATTTTAATAGCTTAAATTTTGTCTGAAGTATTTAATACAACACAAAATAACCTGAATGGGATTCAGGTTTCAGCCTTTACGTTGACTGTTGCAATGATTTTTGCAGTATGAAACTAGAATTTTAGCCGCCATTTATCACAACACATATAGCTCCGTAGTCATGTAAAAGCAGTACTTCTGCATTCATGGTTCAACAGTTAATTTTTTATTTTATTTTAAAGTATCCTTTAATGTCAATTACAGGTGCAGAGTTGTCTGGCAAAGCAAAGCCTATAAAAATGAGGCTGTACACAAGAACAAGAGATTACATTACTCTTTACGTCTTATTGAACGTGTTTAATTTGTGGGTGCATGAGTTGTCCTAGATTTGGCCTTTTGTTTTAGAAAAGAAAAAAACTTTATTTTGAATGAGCATTTTGGGAGAAACGTGGTGAGGGATTTTGATTTGTGGCGCCGCAGTATTGACAATACCTCAAATAGCCAGAAGTGTATTTTTTAGGCAAGTGACCGTCAAATGTAATGTCAAAACAGGGTACATTGTTTTGGATCATCCAGAGCAGGCGTAAAAGTGAAGTATGGCGGCATATTGGAGATAATGTTTAGGAAATCAGGACCTGCTAACATGACGACAATAAGATGGGATTATCCTTCTCACTCCCAGGTCTTGATTTGTAAAGCAACACCTAACGTTTAGTTATGAACACATGACAGCTCCTACCTCCGTGGTAAATGGCAGTGATTGTTGATAGGGTGTGAAGAGTCACAGGAAAAATTTCAGTGCAATGTAAAGAAGAAAATTAGTTTATAAAAATGTGTATTATTCCACATTATGAAATTTTATAAATTATTTTGGGAATGATAGTAAGGTTATATGGTCATATTGACTCAACTGGCAAATGAACTTTTCTATGTGAGTGCTATACGAGCCCTTTATTTCTCTGTAATCTTTAGATCACGGCTCTGCAGCGGCTGGAGAGAATGACTTGTTCTTTTGTAATGCTTGTTGAAAGAGATTTGTACTTTTGATACTGTGTACAGTGAGGAGACTCGTGTTGGAAAGTGACCCGTGTACATACAGTAGCCAATGAAACCCTTGGATTCACAGCATTTCTTAAGCCATTACATCTGTTCAGCATGCAGTGGCCCATGTGCCTTGCTGGTATGTTTACGTAAAGTACTTACAAATAAATCTGTGCATTTAATTATACATTTACCTTGTGTCTGGTCTTGTGTCACAGACTGGTTTCTGTATTGAACTGCTGGACGGTCGGGGGGAAAGTGTAGGTATTCGGGTGTGACGATTAGTGGTTTGACATGGCGGTCACATACTTTACAGCCGTCATAGCAAGACCAAATGGCACTTGATAGTGCATCAGGCATCCAATAAGAAACCGACTGCAGACAGATGACATCATGTCATTAGACTATTAAGCCCATCCTTTCTCAGTATAACTGCCCGTCTGGAGGAGAAGGTCGAGGAGATTTTAATTAACTGACGTTGAGTTTGCGTACAAACACATTTTGAGGAATGACAGGCACTTTGACAAGAATCTGCAGAGCAGGACTCCTGTCGTCTCTCATCCTCATCTCGTACTTTGCCATGACATCTTCGATGACTCTCGATCTGACTGAGCTGAGAAATAAAGTTTCAAAGATCAAGGTGAACCCGAGGGGCAATCTGTGGGCAACAGGTAAGAAAAAATAACACACATATACTGTATAACATTTTTTTGTTATTCTTTTAGATATAATTTTAACAGTTTACATTGAGATTGTACTTCTTTATTCAACTAAGGGCATTTCATGGGAAAGAAAAGCGTAGTGGACGGTTCTGCCTTTGAAGATGTAAGTGTGCCCTCTGGAGTACGAGCCGTCAGTCCTCTGCACAGAGTGGGAGACCTGCAGGCTCTTCTCATTCAAATGTTGGAAACTGCACGAGGGACACACGAGAAACATGCACTGGACATGTTAGTTCATCATTATTATTGTTATCATTATTATAATCATCATCATCATCACTAACCCATCGACCGTACAACTGATTATATTTTTCCATTCCTTCAGAGTTGGAGGGGACCCTGCTTGAGAAACCTTTCCCATCAACAATCCTACTGATGAAAAGGAAAAATAATTCTATGTTTGAGGGTTTTTTTTAATCATTATTATTTGAATATGTTATTTTCATATTGAAGATGACAGTGTAATGCACTGCTTTATTCATGGATCAATTTATTTGTAACCTTATATTTGTGTGCCACCTGTTAATAAACTAGTTTTGAAAGTCAGACCACTTGTCATCTATTATTTTTATTGTAAGTTATCAATCCAACTATATCCCATTGTTTTATTTTGCTTTATTATCAATAGTAAATAATAAAATTGAAGTATATGTTTCATTTCGATGTATTTTCACATACTGATATGGAAGCTTATCTAAACATAATCACTACTCACGTATTATCTCCAGCTTTGTGGCGCCCCCTGTTGGTCGTAGTAAAAAGCCCAGTTGTACTTATCGCATCCGGGTGAAAGTGTCATCTTGGTTCTTATCGCCGTGTCCGCTCGGTGCTCGGTGTGTTTGACAACAGCGGCCATGCCTCTGGTAGTGATGTGCGGTTTCCCGTGTAGCGGTAAAACCCGGCGGGCGGAGGAGCTCCGGGTCTATTTCGAACAGAACTCGAAGCTGAAGGTTCACGTCGTGGAGGACGGAGCCCTGGGCGTCGAGAAAAACACTGTCTACGCAGGCGAGTTAAAGCGAACCGCGACCAAACCTCCTGTCGTCATCAGCTGTTTCATTCATCTGTGCGTGTGTGTGTGCGCGCGCGCGTGTGCCTGTGTGTGTGTGTGTGAGAGAGAGAGAACTAGTTCGTTTATAATGTTAATGTTGGAATAGACTTGTTTCTGTGGCGATGTCCGGTGTGCCCCGGTGACTGAAAATAATAAAAACCCAACCGGCCAGAGGGAGAAAGGTAGAGCACGTGTCTGACGGGAATCTGGGCAGCGTTAAATTAGTGGTATTTTGAATGGAGTTTGGCGAGTGAGTGTCTCCCCCCCCCTCATTGGTCCATGATGAAGACTCCTCCCACTGATCAGGATTATTGTCAGGATTATAGATATTCTTTAAAAATAATAAGAAATCGTATCAATTACAGTATATTACATGACTTAGATTGTCAACATATAATAATAAATCTTATTTATAGAGCACTTTTCATTGCTAAAAGCAATCTCAAAGTGCTACAGAGTAAAAACAGGTTTTTAAAAAACATCAGTAAATAAAAAGTACAGCATTTGCTTGTTTCAAAAGAAAGATTTATGACAAACACATGTTTAAAATGGTGTCACCTGTTTGAAAAATTAATACAAGTTTTGGTTTTCAGATTTATCGTCAGCAGTTTTATATGTTACTGCTCCAACTGAAGTTAAATGTGTCGTCCACAATCTACCCATGCACTTTGGTGCCGACCGTCCCTGTGTACAGTATAACGGGCTGAATTAAAGAGGCTTTTTGTTCAATGATGAAATAAGTAGCACAGCCCTGTTTGGTTCAGTTGTTTTAAATAGCTGAGAACACTGAGGAGAAGGCTGCTTTGAATTTCGGATTTCTAGAAACTAACCTCGGACCTGGCCGAAGCCTGCGGTAACATAACCGTGTTGAATATGTTGCAGATTCCCAAAAGGAAAAACACGTGCGAGCAGCTCTGAAAGCCGAAGTAGAGAGGTGAGTTTCACCATTCCATTCCATCACTGATGCCCGTCTTCTGTCACTGACACTGTTAACATCCGTTTTGTTTGTCGTGCAGAAAAGTCAACAAGGACGACATTGTCATATTGGACTCATTGAATTACATAAAAGGTAAATCGTGTTCATATTCAACAGTGTGCTGTGCGGATTCTCAATTTTAAACATTGTGATTTTGTCAATGATTGTACCTTTTTAAAAATTTTTTTATTGAAATATACCTTCCAGGCTACCGCTATGAACTGTTCTGTCTCATCAAACACACACAGACACCGCACTGCCTCGTAAGTGCACTAGATCTATTATTATCTAATAAGTTACAATTTAATGTCAATTAGTCGCCATAAGAAAACCGTTCTGCTTTCTTTTGATGAAGGTGTACTGTTTGACGTCAGACGAACAGAGCTCCACGTGGAACACGAGTCGAGACGCTGCTGAGCAGTACACCCAGGACATGTGAGTCTGAGAAGCCTCTGCACAAGCAGTGTAGGTGCACGTCTATATGTGATACGTTTGTTTTTTTAAGTGCCTTTATGCCATCATCATTCCTTTTATTTATTTCTGTAATTTGCCTCTTCTCCGTTGCCTTTCGTAGATTAGACGCTTTAGTTCTCAGATTTGAAGCCCCAGATTCCAGAAACCGATGGGACAGCCCTCTCTTCACCATCCTTAAAGAGGACACGCTTCCGTTTGAAGCCATCTCTGACGCGCTTTTCAAAAGAAAAGCGCCCCCACCCAACCAGTCTACTCAGAGTGTAAGGGACATAACACACAAACAGATTTATTTCCAGCCATGCTGCCTGATTGTAATAGGTCCTTGTGTTTCCTCACAGCAACCACTGTCCTCTGCGAACTTCCTGTATGAGTTGGACAGGATCACACAAGATGTCTTAATGGTATGTTTTAATCACTTGTTTTGGGCGTTATTTGTTCATTTATCAGAGGGGGGGTTTCCTCCTGGTATATTTATTTTTTGCTGGTGCCAGTTTGTATTTGCAGTGTTCTTTGTCATACTTCAAAGTCAAGTGAGACTTGCCCATTATGGAATGAAAAATATGCAGGTATTATCATTTAGTGGTGTGATGGCATTAACTCTCGCAGGTTGTAGACGATGGAATCTTTCCGATACCTGCCAGTTATCTCATAAGATGTAAGGTTTTAAAAATGAATGAAAGCCATTGTATTGTGTGCAGGGGCGTGTCCTCCTCTGCACATGGGTGATGTAAAGGTGACTTTATGATTGGTACTTGGTTGTGTATCCTGTTTTATAAATAACTTTCTTCCTGTAATTATTTATCTATCTAATGACACCTCTGTGACGTCATGTGGTAATGGCTTTCAGCCAATAAAAAAATGGCCTCCTCTTTCCCCTTGGTGGGCTACTGAGTCCGGCAGTTAGTGGCCTGAAATAATTAGTTCTTTGTTGCATCTTATTTGATGCTTGCCTTCCTGTAATGTCTATGTGTCGCTATGGGACTCCCTACAGTCCCAAAGTTATATTTCTCAGTAAGTAACGTTACCTTCTGTATGTCATGTGTTTGATGAACATAATTTGAAACATTTTTAGGCAATCTTTAACGCACAGAAGACGAGTGTTCCCGGGGATCTCATTTCAGTTCCGGGAGCTACAGAAAAGATATCCTTTCCAAAAAATAATAATAATTTACATGCCCACATTATGTCAAACTCAATTTTCTTTTCTCATTAAGCAGCTTTTGGTGGACCTGTTTTCATGTTTGCAACCCCCGTGTGATGTTATACATCCAGGGAGCAGGGATCTACAGTCGCAGCTAGTGACTGTTTGAAATTCGTGTTGCCTCGGTTCATTACTGGTGACTCATGTTCCTCATCTGCCTCCCTAGAAGAAGTCGTTCCCCTCACCAGTGGGAGGCAAAGAATTCTATATCAAATGACTTGTTAGGGGAAGGTTGATGAATGCATGTCCATCAAAGGACTTACAAGAAAGGTACATCAACCGATAACCGTTAAAGGTCTCGGCTGTAATAACACACTGTGGTATGTATGTATGTGGTGGTGGAGAGAAACCAAATTACATAGATTAGTTGATTTTTATTGGCAGCTGCAGCTCGTCACACTTTCTCAAAAGCAAGCACTTTTGATTTTCTCCTCTTGAAGGCACTGATCAAAGCAGAAACCGACTTAAATTACATACTTTTACTTTGAAGTAATGACTGTTACATTCAATACTGTGTCGTGTGGTTTTGTGTTGTCCTCCTTGGACATTGACGTGTGATACTGTGACCTTCAGATACTTATCTCTTCTTGATAATGTAGAAAACAACACGAGGAAGACAACAAATCTGCTTGCACTCTTTTTACTCAAACGTCCTTAACCTGATGTTTTAAACATCGAGCTCACCAGGGGCATCAACATGGCAGAGCTGCGGAAACTACGGCGCCAGTTCATCAGCTACACCAAGACGCATCCGACAGAGAACACGGGACACATCTCCAACATGTTTGTGCAGTATTTAAATAAGAGCCTTCACTGACATTTTATACCACCGCCTTCTTTTTTTTATGTGACTAATAAATATATTTTAAACATGTAGTGCATGTTTGTGTGTTTTTGGCTGTTTTAGGTGAATCTACAAACATTTACAATCTGAGATACCAAAACATTCTGTCATTACCATTACAGTAATGGAGATTTTTTTTTTAAATTACCTGAAAAAAATACATATATATTGTAGATACAAATTAATTTCTAGACACGAGGTGAAACTGAACCCAATGAATTAAAGACGAAAGAAAGATTTTTATTTTATTTTTTTTATCATCACAAGGCAAACTGTCCAAAGCTTTCATCCACATCCTGTGGCCTTCGTCAGCACATGGAGCTGCTCAGTTGGCATGAAGATGAAATGCCTATTAAGTGAAGCTTGTGTTGACTGTTTGTCGTCAAAACTGCTATTTTCAAGGTCAAAAACAAACCTTCAAACTCAAAATGAGAATATCTTGATTTTAAGAAACCATAACTCCACGTGTATTTTTGAAATCCTGGCATCTAGTGCTGATGTCTTCCCCTTTTCCTGTGTTCTCGTTTGTCATAATTACCACAATTAAGTCTGTCCAGATCATCTTGTTCTGTCAAACCTGAACATATTCCCGAATAGGAGTTAGCCTTAATCCCACTAATGTTGTGTTAACCTCTTGGCGACTAGCTTGACAAACAGGAGTTGGATTTCTTGATCAAAAGCTCCTTAGTGTTCTCGTGGAATGTGAAAGGAAAATAATGCTGAGTAGAGAAAATACAAAAGTATTAGGTATTATGTAAGAGGACTGTGAGAAAAGCTAGAGTAGGAAGTCATTAACGCAACTGTATACTTAGTTTCAGTCTAATTACTGTTGGTTAATTCACTTGAATGACTGGAAAGACTGAGCAAAAATAACGTGCATGGAGAATAATGAATGAAGGTGTGTCAACTCTTACATAACTGATATTCACATAGAACACAGGTGGAGACAATAGTGTCAGAATCTCAACAAACAATCACTTTGTTGAATCATTAACCATAAAATATTAACTTTTCTCATTGTATGTGAGACCACCGAGAAATCTGTGTCACAAAATAAACCAGGAGGAGCAGCAAGGAGACGGAGAGTTTTACAAAATAAGAGACCATAGTAGATAAAGAACTTGATTCCACAAAGAGAAATACTTGTGACAATAAGCTACAAAGAATTGCTTTTAGTTGTTACCATCTTCTTAGGAGTTTTTTTCTTTTTCTTCAGAGGAACGCTGGTGCCAAAGATTATGTCCCAGTGACTGAAGAACGGAGCGTAGTTGCTGCTCGGCTTCTGGTGGTGCATGTCATGGGCCGGTGCACCACCCAGCAAACCGAAAGGCACCAGGCGGTTGAGGGTCCACGGCAGGTCGTAGCCTATGTGGTCCTCCACAGACATCCAAATACTGAAAACCGTGACACACCATGTGGTCAGCGGGTGACACTTCAGAAAAATAGGGTTCTGGTTGCTCCAGAGTCCCACGGTCATCAGCTCTGGGACGCTGAGCTGCTCAGTCGACCACGAGAAAGGCGCCATGTACTCGTGGTGGATTGCGTGGATCGACCGGTAGAGCTGTGCATGCTTGTGATGAATGAAATGCCAAATGTAGTACTGTGTGTCAAAGAGGAGAAGTAAAGCCAGTCCGCTGACGAATACCTCATACAGAGTAGGAGCCTCATGTGGCAGTGTTGGTGCAGGCAGTATGAACATGGAGATCATTACAGCTGGGAGAACAAAGAAGATGTGGTTATACAGAGCAATGAGTAAGCTTGTAGCCATCATGGTCAGTGTTGGCTGTTTGTCTGGTTGGATCTTGTACTGATGCATTACAGGCATCTTCTCTCCTAAGAGATCCACGACGGCGAACGGTACACTGAAGAAGAAACTGGAAAAAGCGAGCAGGACTGGGAAAAACGGAGAGGAAATGAGAGGCAGGTGGTGAAAAAGCAAATAATCCCAGAAAGGCTGCAGGAGACGGTCTGATGCCCCGGAGGGCAGGAGCTGCAGGGGCAGCTCGCTGATGTTCAACATCTCGCTGTAGTGTGATGAGCGTTGCTGCTCCTGCTGCAAGACTCACGGTCAAGACAAAATTCTGCCTTTATATATTAGAGTTCAACAGAAGGGACTTTGCTCTCAATAGTCACAGACCTGCACCCCCCCCCCCCCCCCCCCGGCAGTTCAATGTCGACTAGCAGACCCTCACAAGCAGATTAACAAAAGCGTTCAAGCACAGGGAGGCATTAGACAAAAAATATTGATAAACTTGAAACTCACGTTAAGAACCAGTGCAGGGTCAAACATTTTTACATTTTTAATGCGTTGAAGGACAAAAACATTTTTGTAAAAGTGAAATATGGACCTTCTTCTTCATAAATGTGTAGCCTTCTAATCCAAGTAGATTCTAATCTTCCTGACATAAATTTCTCCTCATTTCAAAATTAAACCACAACCACCCACTCCAAATCTAAAAACAAATCTTAATTTTGTATTTATAGTCCAGCGATAACTGTGTACCTAATTTTTTACATTCTTCTATTAAAACAGGATTAACCTGGACAGTTAGATTAAAACACTGGACTACCTGAAATGATACTGTCATCTAATCAAATGACCTGCGTGCATTTCCTTTTTTCTTACTGTCGACACCATTCTATGTAATAACTTGAACAGCTAAACCTGAGATTTATACAAACTCAGAAATGACTTTAACCTCCAACTCGATCCAGAGTTAAGTGCTCAGATTTTAAATGCAGATCAGAATATTAACACTTCTCACACTCCCACTGAATGATCATAACAACATGATTTATTGGGGAGACGGACAATTTCATTGAAACCATGATTCATGTGTCATTATGTCATAATGCTCTTCTTCGCCAGCTACTTCTTTTCACTGGCTGCCCTCCTTGAAACCGTTTTGTTGGTGTTGGCATATTTATGTCGATCATTTCTGAAGTGAAAAGAAAGACATCCTTAACTTTTTTGAACCAGTGAAACAAATGTCAATCTTTTTTAATGTTTAATATATTGTCGTTGGGTAGATGTACCTGTTCATTTTGACTTTGCTCCTGCAGCCCAGTCCTCCCTCCCAGTGGCTGGTGCGAGTGCCCCTCGTCATCATGCTCCCACAGCTGATGCAAGGCTTCCCATTGCCGTATGGCTGCAACAACAGACGTTGATGGGGATTACATTCAAAAAAGGGAAAGATTATTTTATAAATTGTTACTGAATAAATTAAGCGCGCCAATCAAGACAACTCTCTGTCTCTCTGCTCTTCTCCATTTGCGCATTGTTTCTTCTTTTGAAAATCATTTCCAGGTTTCCTGTCTGGACCTTAGTTGGTTCCATACGTGGCACTAATCTTTTGTATATTTTGATAATAAGGCTTTCAATTAAATGAAAAATGCCAAATCTTTAGTTACAGCATATGACTGCGGTTTTGAGACTGTTTTTTTTTTTTGAGAAGGTGTTAAAAATTTAAGCTAACCTGTTCTTTGGCACAGTAGCCACAAATCATCCTGGTGGCGAGTTCCATGGGGTGGTCCTGGTCTTCGTCGTGGCACCCGTCGCAGGGGTAAGCCCGGCCACAGCAGGGAAACCTACGAACACAGGTACAAAACTTCCCATCAACTTCTCCTGGTGCATCTCTAAGCTCAGATATCAGACACGTTGAGTGAGACAGGACACAGCTAGGACGTTACCTTAGCCAGCGGTGGCTCTGTTTGTAATGTTTGCATGTTCCTTTTTCTGGCAGTGGCTTCCCCTTTTGCACAGCAGGATCTCGTATCATCTTAGAATTAACAGCGCTTGAACCTGCATAAAGAGGGGGGGAGGGGGGTCAGTACAGTACAGTAAACATATATTCATGTCTCTGCATGATGTGTTGTGTATGTTTTAAATGACAATGTGAGATAACAATAGACAAAGAGCAATAAGCTGATAACGAACGTAGATGAGCTCTGACCTGATTTGTCGACACGTGGCTGAATGTACTGGAATCTTATGCTCTCAGCCAGGATACTGAGTTTGGTGTGGCAGTGCTCACAGTTGAACTCCTTTGTTTGTCCGTAGGAAACATTCTAATGACAAATGAAAACAAATAAAAGGTGTTTCATAGAAAGTAAGAGCTCGTCAGGACACATTTCATTCACCATGTTGATTTTTTCTTCTTCTTTTTTTTTTCACATGGGACAATGAGCAGAACATTTTTTGTTACCTGCACAGGGCACTCCTGGGAGCAGCTGAGGCAGCCCACCATCAGTTCACAGTCCTGAAGCACAAGGTCGGCGGGTGCGACATTGCGGAGGTCCAGGTATCCCAGGACGTCGCTGTAATGGTGCAGCATGCAGGGCCTGAACGCAGCGTTGATGCTTGCGCTGCACTTTTCACATTGAGCTGTGCAGGCTGTCCTTCCAGTGAGAAATAGGTCTGCAGTGACCTTACACCTGCAGACAGGACACAGGGAGCACAGAGCCAGGTTAACAACTCAGGATCAGCTCTTAATCTTTGATGCGTTTATCATGTTTTTGTCCTTTTCGTTTACCTATTACACTGAAGGCAAACTGTAATCTTTTCGGCAACTACGGTGGCTGTGTTCTCTCCCAGCCTCAGTCCCAGCACCTTTACCTCTGTGCCTCTGCGGGGATCACTGATCTTAATATTCTCCACTAGATGACTAGCTTCCTCCTGCGGCTGCTGTGGCGGCTCTTCCTCACAGCCGGAATGCAGTCGCTTTCCTCCATCCACCGTCCTCTCACCTCCTGTCTTTTCCAGTTTTCCGTCATCCGCACCTGTAGCAGCAGTGCCGTCCGAGGCAGGGTCAGAGGAGGGGTCATGCTCCGATTGTTCACACACTGTTGCCCGGAGCTCCTGGTATGGTATAAACTGCAGTCCAGCCTTTTCTAAATCAATGTCCTTCTTTAACTGCAAACATTCAACATGAAAATGTTACAGTTAACATTGAGCACAAATATTTAAAGCATTTAAAAGGTGAGTAAATTCAAAGGGAAGACACAATATTCACAAGCGTTGTGTTGTAGTCTCACCTGCCTGGCTCCTTCAGTGAACAGTCTCTCCAAACTACGATCTAGCCAGCGGAGAAAAGGCCGGAAGAGCAGCTCTACCTTTCCCCGAAGCTGATTGGTCGCATGCTTGGCCTGAAGCCACTCCAGAGATGCTTCTTGTACACATCTGCAGAGGCAGAAATGTTATAAAAAATGACTGTTGTCAACACCAATCATTCAAAATTCTGAATTTTTTATTACCTTGACATTACTGGTGGCAGATCCTGATCCAATGGTATATTCAACGTGAAAATCTGAGGAAAGAAAACAAATCAAGGTCATGAGAAACTTCTCTGTTCATGTCAGTTAGTCAAACGTATTAAAGAACTCCGAGTGATGGTCTTTACCTCCAGTGGGTAACTGTCTGGGAAGCTCACCATGATGTCAACTTCTTTAAGGTCAAAAGGCTGCGAGTAAGAGCGCAAAGAATGTCAGATATTTCCAAACTATCCACTGTGTTCAATCACGTGCGCTATGTTACCACATAGGAAAAGTGGAATACCAATTATAACTTTGCAATTCCAGTTCTTGCTGTCACATGAGCCACAATTGCCAAAAGTTTTAATCACCGCTTTACCCAATTTCCCTTCTAACACAAAGACTTAATTCAATCTCAGTGGAACAGCCTGATACAAATCCTGTGCTAATTACAGTCACACTGTAGCTGCTGTCAGTCATACAGTTTCACTTTGTATTATATAAACAACATGAAGCTGGATTTATTTTTGTTCTCTACTACGTGTGTGGTGAAATAGCAGAGATACAGTAGAAGGAAGAAGAAGAAAATGTTGTACCCAGTCTGGGTCAGTGGCCTCTACAGTCACCCTGTAGTATGTGACTTTGCCGTCACTTCGTTCCTGAACAATCAGCTGGTCTTTGGGAAAACGCTTCTTCAGCTGCTTTATCTCCGTTTCTCGTAGCTGCTCGGCGACGTCCTCCGTCAGATCACACAGCTGGATCTCCTGCGGGATGCTGGGGCGGGGCACTGGTGGCATCCTCTGAGCGGGTCTTGTGAGGTTGCCGGAAACGAGCAGGTCGTCCACCAGGGGGAACTGCGGTGGATGCAAGAAGCGGCATCTGTCCTCCATGGTGCAGTGGCCTGAGAGAAAGTATCGACAGGGCCGGCGGCCAGCCCTGGAGTTATTACCAAGAGTAGACCTGTGCCCTCCATTCCCTGCGGGGTCCGGGTGCGCATCTGGCTGGCTGGACGTCCTGAGGGGTTTCCTCTCATGAGCACTGGCGTCATCTCTCACATGTAGAAATTTACATCTCTTGCCAAAAGCGCAGTGTCTCCCTTGAGAGAAGAAGCGGCACGGCTGCTGTGTTTGAGGAACTGGCTCTGATTCACCTGTCGGTCCCCCCTCACCGTCCTCCATTGTTATGGACACCTGAATGAATGAATTAAAGAATACAGTGACAGATTGTTGAGATGCAGCCACTTCTTTTGTTAAAACATAAACACCGAGGAGCATGGTCATGTTGAAAAAGGCAAATATGTTTCCCCCAAGACACTGCCACGAAATGCAGGAAAACAACACAAGGTTTCCCAAACCAACATTTTTGACTCCATTAAAATAGACCAATGACTAATCATTCACATGAGTTGTGAACAGATCATCCAGGGAGCAATTACCCCTTTCTAATTCGAAGGGTGTAGACTGTAGAGGCTCGAAGAAGAGGAGGAAGACATTATTTCGCAATCAAAGAATCACAGGTCTATAACAATCAATATATACTGCAGCATTAGCAAGTACTTTGTGTGATTATTAGGGTTAAGGTTAGGGTATTATTATTATTATTATTATTAAAAAACAGTCGTGATCAAAGCAAAGACAGATCCGAAGTAGGCCGTGTACAGGGGTGTCCACATACATTTGGCCCGACAGTGTAGCATCAGGGCCCGGGCAAAGCATCGACATGTTCTCCATCGCCACCCAGCCCAGTGCTGACAGACCCACGTTAGCCGTCCTGCTAGCTGCCCAGCTGGACTGTACGAACAGTTGTCGCAGGGAATGCTCGTGCTACTGTTGTCACTTCGTTCAAATCAAATGAGCTATCGTTGGAAAAAGCACATTACCTAAATATACACACGGGTCCGGCCAAGGGTTTGCTCCGTGTAAGAGTTGCCTGTCAAGTGAAAGTCTTATTCCGTGCTACGAGAGTAACGTAGTCGTGCGTGGGAAGCGTAGTAGCGTTTACGTCCTTACGTACGACGGGGTTTTTTTTAGATTCGCCCCTACCCTGCCTTATGATTGGCTTATCCTCGCATCTTGCCTGGATGCCAACCAATCATCACTCTTCTTGCCTAAACCTAAACAAATCAGAGGCAGGGTCGGTCTGTTTTGGTTCTCAGTTCACCCTTTACCTTGGAATCAGCAACTGAGAAGCTTTGAGAGTTTTCTGTCATGTCACTCAACCTTTATTGGTAGATGGAGTTTTTGCCCAGTTGCAATGGAGGGATTATGCATTTTTAGGCGCATTTAAAAGACATGTCATCCATGTTGGCTGAAAAAGTTCCCTCTATACCGGTGAAAGGAATTACATGACAAAGTATGTTTAGGACACTGTAAACTGTTAACGAACCCTTTTCTCACATTGCAAATTTAGAATTGCTTTTTATTTTAATTGAGTGTCTAGTTTAAATTTTCAGACCACTTCAGAACTCAAAATCAGGATATGAGAGTTGAAACCCTCAATGCTGATTGAGGATCCAATTCATGATGAAGGCTTGCAATCTGTCTTTAATAGGATTTTATACGGAAAAGTTACGTATACAAATGATTCAGTTTTACATTTTCAAAACTCATAAAATTACTTTGAATCAACTAAGCTTTTGTAAACATTTTTAATTTTCTTTAAAAAAAACTGTTTTCCAAGCTGAACAAACTTTAACAGATTAATAGTAGTAGCATGTTGTGTTAATGATCATAAGTCATCATTAAATCATTAACACAACATGGATAATCCTTAAATTACTCAGAATAAGAATTTAAATTGAATTTCCTCAACAACAGTTCAAACTCCATCTCTGAGTAAAAGGTCATGTGATGGGATTGAAAGAAAAAATTCCAGCTGCCAAATAGACCTCGTGGTGAGATATCTGTCTCAACACTTCCTTCCTTTTTAAAAAATGATAGACCTACAGTAGGCTTGCTGTAACAGGGTGCCTGTTGAAGTGCTGAAGTCTCAAACATGAAAATCATTTGTTTTACTTTCTCATAAATTCTATAATCACTTGATACATATACATATTGACATTTAGCATATTTTCCACTGACTATTGCTCAGATTGTGCACTCAGCTCACTGCTGGTAACAATTGTACTGTATCAGTACAACAGCTCACTTGAGTACACCTGATCTGTATTCAATATACTATGTCTTTTTATACAATACTGCAGTTTGTTTCCTTTTATTCTATTATTGTTAAGTTCAAGTGGGGCTTAAGATATTTGGATTTTAGGATTATTTTTCTTCAGGATGAATCTCATGGATATCAGTGTAGATTTTTGGTGCGTAGGAAACAGTTCTTTGCTGCAGCCTGTGTGGGACAACCTCAGGCTCAACTACAAAGACTATTTGAGGTCTCCACTCTTCCCCATTGTTCTGACTGTGTCTTCCTACTTTGTCTTGTGCCTCCCTTTCCTTGTTTGTGACATCATGGAGGACAAGTGGGCATGGATCCAGCAGTTCAAGATCCAACCCAGCCGACGGCCAACAGCATCTACGTTGCTGCACTGTGCAGGTGTCACTTTGTACAACCATGTGTTCCTTGTGCTCCCAGCATCAGTGGCCCAGTGGGTATGGAGGCCGCCTGTCGACCTCCTGGACCAGGCTCCGTTCCTGATGGAGCTGATAGCTGGAGTGATTGGAAACCTCCTACTCTTTGACTTCCAGTACTTCATCTGGCACCTGCTCCATCACAGGATCCGCTGGCTGTACGTCACTTTCCATGCCATTCATCATAATTACTCATCTCCATTTGCTCTTGCTACTCAGTGTCTCAGCGGCTGGGAGCTGGTCACAGTTGGCTTTTGGACCACCCTGAATCCTGTGATCCTGCGATGCCATCTTCTCACCACGTGGGCCTTCATGGTGTTGCATGTCTACGTTTCTATAGAGGATCACTGTGGCTATGATTTCCCCTGGTCGACATCACGTCTGATTCCATTTGGCATATACGGAGGGCCCAGCAAGCATGATGTTCACCATCAGAAACCAAACACCAACTATGCACCACACTTCAGCCACTGGGACAAAATATTTGGCACATATGCTGATGTCAGCTTCTCTGCCTCTCTGAAATAGAAGGCTGTTACACTTTTGGTAGAAACTATATAGAGATAAAGATCTGTGTCTTCAATGTGTCAGTCTTTGTTTGTTTGTTTATCCAAATCATCTGGATATTGAAACGTGAAGAGGGTTAAGTTGAAGAGAAAACTACATTTTCCTTTTCATGAAAGTGGAGGCATTTGACTGTATTGTATGTGTGAGAGTTTTCTGTAACTTTTATGATAATGTGCAAATCTGTCTATCATATCTAAAAAGAAAAAACTAAAAAAAAACTGTGCACAATCTAAATAATACCAAAATGAATGTGTCAACCATTGTGTCTGGTTTCTTTCCACTGAAAGTCATCCTGAGCTTGGGACTTGTCTTGCATTACCTTTGTCCTCATGTAAATAATCCATCCTTTTCCCCCGGACTCTTTCCAGGATCAGGACTCTTTCCAGGATCACATTTCGTGTTAGCTTATTTCAGTTTATTTAGTTTCATGTTATTAAATAATGTTTTCAGCCAAGATACAAAATCAACTTGATTACATTTCTACTTTAAATCTTCATTGCACAGATACAATTTACTCATTATAACCTAAGGGGTGAACACACATGTGGAATTATTTTCTGGAGAGGACATGAATAATTAATCATTTGTCACTAAATGTATGGCTGGCACATGATGTGCAACAATATACAGAAAAGAGTTCGTACCAACTACAACACTTGAGGGTGTCCTTTAATTCATTATTAATGATCTAAAATCTGGATTTCTGTAGAAACACCAGTATACCTCATCTTTTTGAGGTCATGTTACCTTAATCATAGTAGTCTGCTAGTGATACTCTAAATGTTTTGTGTATGAGGGACCGGAAGGTTAAAGTCAAATGACATATTCCAGCACTAGATGGCAGCAAAGCTCTCCAATTTCAGTCTCGAAGTAATTCAACATATTCATATTTAGAATGTGACTTCCTATATCGAATATAAAAGCCAGGAGCTGGCTGTAGAAACAAGTTTTAAAAGGATTGCACACAGAATATAATATAAGGTGGTTAATCGTGTGCAGAGGGGTTTGTTGTTGTCGTATTGTGTTTTGACCGGTGGTGGCGCTGCGGAGGCGCCGGTGCGGCCGGATCACAGAGTCCGGACATGGAGTGTGTGAGTGGCGGAGCTGTCCGGGACATGTCCGAGTAAAGAAAAGCCGCGTCATCCTTCCAGCGCGTACACCGACGAATCTCCGTGTTGAAGATGGGGCAGTGCGGAATCACGTCCTCGAAGACGGTGCTGGTGTTTCTCAACCTGATCTTCTGGGTAAGTCTGGAGGCTTGTGGCTGTTTTAAACATGCGTCACAAGCGCAGCAGCAGCGAGCTAGCGAGCTAGCTAGCTAGCTAGCGAAGGTCCCAGTCAGCTGTTCGGCTAGCCGAGTTAGCCTAGCTTTGTTTAACCAGGGAGTGACTAAGTTTGAGAGCATAGTCCTCCAGAGACGACACGTTGGCTCAAATGATGACGCGCTAACGGCTCCATTAAATGAAGCAACTGTCATTTCAAAGTGGAGAGGAAATGTTAGACTAACGATCACTCTCAGTGGTGAGGGGACGGTTAAGTTAGTGTCATTCCGCCAAGCAGCAGACAGATACCTGATGATGGGTTTGCTAATCTAACTGATCAAATAAATACATCGGTTTGTGCTTTAGATTTAAAAGCATGTCTCTCATTGTCTTTAAAAAAATAAAGATATCGGTATGATGTAGAAAGGGAAAAGGCATGTGGAAACAAATGAATGATAAGGTAATGTATAAGTTAAGCAATGAGCAGTTCATGATATATAAGATAACGAATCAACAGATATTGATACAAACTACATGTAATGGAGAAAAATCATTTTCTGGAGTTCTGGAATGTGACATCTCCATAATCAATGATTGAAATCAAAAGCTGGGAGACCACATCGTTTTCTACCTGGAGAGTAAAACTGTTAATTGAGCAATACTGTCTTTTTAGGCTGGAATTCATTTTACTTGTAATAAAATAATCTTGTTGTTGGTAAAATGCCCTTATGATTCTGGTAAACTGCAGGTTCAGTCGTTCTGGAGGTCAGTTTACTGGAATAATGCACATACTTTACATACTGTATGGTATTTAAATATACAATTGTTCTTTAAATTCTCAAAAGATTTCTTTGAAAAACTTACTTAGTAAGTAACTATAGCTGTCAAATTGCGTGGGTAAACAATTCTGTATTTTTCTCAGTTTAAAGTGGAAAATGGAAATACTTAAGTGAGGTCAAGTGCCTTCAGTTTGTACTTAAGGAGAGTGATGTACTTGCCATCATTGAGGATAAGTACTGTAAATTCAATAAAAAAATGCTTTTGTATTGCACCAACTCACAACATGCATGATCTCAAGGAACTTTACAGATGATGTACAGTATGCAGCTGCATCCATATTGGTTTTTCAAGGTGTTACCACTTGATTTCCCTTTATGGATAGGCTTGAATGAAATGTTGGATGTTTCTGTCACCCACAGGCCGCTGCTGGCATCCTATGCTACGTTGGAGCCTATGTCTTCATCACATACGACGACTACGATCACTTCTTTGAAGATGTGTATACGCTCATCCCAGCAGTGGTCATCATCGCAGTCGGAGCCCTGCTCTTCCTCGTTGGGCTCATTGGATGCTGCGCTACAGTGAGAGAGAGCTACTGTGGACTCACAACGGTCAGTAAACCAGTTTAACTTGAGTCAGAAGAGTAGTCTTCACACTGACTGATTAATCAAAGATTAACTTTGAAATGTTTAAAAATGCAAAGCCGGACTTCAGGATGCCATAAGAATTTTGTCAATTTTCACATTTCAGTCCAGCAGAGATTAATAGGTATGAAGGAGGTTACTTGGACATGGGGTAGTGCACGTAGTCTGTGTATCTTTATGAATATGTTTTGCATCTTTAAATCTTGAATTCAATCCACAGTTTGTGATTATTCTCCTGCTGGTTTTCGTGACGGAAGTGGCAGTGGTGGTTCTGGGATACATTTACAGAGCAAAGGTGAGGAAGTCAAATACAAATATCAGGAAATAGTTGTTTTTTCTTTGCGTTGTTCTATTCTTATAAAATTCATTATCACAGTTCTCTGATAATACTGATCCAGTAGAGAAGGAACAATCGGTCAGCCATCTGTAACATTTAACCTGCTCCATGTTGATTTGTACTGTTTAGATGTGGAGATGTGTTCACAAATGTGTAGTTTCACCCTTCACATCTGTTGACAGGTTGAAAATGAAGTTAATACCTCTATCAAGAAAGTGTATGACGAGTACAACGGCACCAATAGCAACGCCCAGAGCCGTGCCATTGACTATATTCAGAGACAGGTGAGGACAGACACCCTGTCGCCATTATTGACAGCAATTTAGAGCTTTTTTTAACCTGTGTGGCTGTGAGAATTGTTGCAAGTAGTTGACAGTAGTTTGAGTATTGAATTTTTGTCATTTTAACAGCTCCAGTGCTGTGGGATCCATAATTACTCAGACTGGCAGTATACACACTGGTATGAAGAATCCAAAAACAACAGCGTACCAATCAGTTGCTGCAAAACTAACACTGGAAGCTGCACGGGGTCCCTAACTCGTCCTGAAGATCTCTTCCAAGAAGTAAAAAGATTTTTTAAATTTGTCAAGTTTTCATACCAAAGGCTTCCTACTTAAAACATGGAAAGAATTTTCCTCCTCCTATGTTTAAACATATTCTGTGTGTGTAGGGCTGTGAGGCTCTGGTGGTGAAGAAGTTGAAGGAGATCATGATGTATATCATCTGGACTGCTCTGACATTTGCTGCCATCCAGGTATTTATCTTTCATTACCATACCTATTTCATTATACTGTACCATCACCAGCTGTCAGTATAAAACATGTTCACTTGTGTTAAGTTTTTGGACAAAACAGTCATAGTCTTTGTCACTAAAGTATCAAGAAATACTGAAGAAGTCAGTGAGACTTGGACATTTAGACAAATTCAAAGTCGATATGATCTGTTTTTACTAATTTACCACTTAAACATGTGTTTCAACTCCCTCTGAATAAAACTTTTGTCCCTTTTTGAAAACGTGGATTACTTTTTAAGATTTTTGACATTTCTGCTTCTTCAAGTAGATTAGGGGTGAGTAACGGCCCGGATGACAAGTTTCCAGCTGGATTTAGTAATCTTTTGTTTGTCACCCTTAAACCACCTTTATCTGAATATTTACAACCATTTAACCCAAAGTATGGATCCCCTTTTTCCTTTTTTTATGTTTCTGACGTCTACTGTATTTGAAGATGGCTACTCATTAATTGTCGATGCCAAGGTGCAGATGATAAAAGCTCATCAGCAGCAGTTACAAAAGTAATATATGTAAATATTCTCCTTTGCAGTATGTTACAATTCTGAGATACTGTATGTTGAGGTTGAGGAAAATGTTTCCCTATCAACTGTTGATGATTGTTTAACAGCAACAACCTCTTCTGAACAACCACTAAGATCAATAACTGTCTAAGGCCGCAGCTGGTTAGCTTAGTTAGTCTGGAAACAGGTTTATCAGAGCCAACCTTGCGGTTTTCTCTAGTCTTTGTGCTAAGCTAAGCTTACCACTCCAGCTACACATTTTCCACACAGACGGGGAATATCCAGATTCCACACCACGAGGTCCAAAACCTGTCAAGATGAAAAACACTAACGAGGTGTCTGTCTCTTTCTCCTAGTTGCTGGGCATGCTGTGTACATGTGTCGTGCTGTGCCGCAGAAGCCGAGATCCTGCTTATGAGCTTCTTATTACAGGGGCCACCTATGCATAGAGGAAAACACATTCATGACCATAACACACTTTCAGCATGAAAAAGAAATCTAGTACCACACTAACCTTAACGGATTAACCGCACTAAAGTTACACACTGTATCTTGCCAGTTTTTCATGAAAAAATACAAATAAAGAGCATATGACCAAGGTCTGTAATGGTCAATGAGAATGAGATGTGGAAATCAAGCTTTGGCTCTGAGGATGGCATCAGGGTGTTAATCATCTTTCTTAGCTAATTCATGCAGTCATGTATGGAGTAAAATATAAACAGGGTCATTTATTCCATGTATGGCTTGAAATATTTTGTATTTAAACTTGTTATGTACTTGAACGAACGAAGACTACATAATTTCACCCTGTATTACGACCAATTCCACTTTTCTTCCTACACTACTACTATTACACTTCAGGTCTGGTTAAAACTTCCACTTTCACCAGCAGTATTCAGTCTCCCCACAAAGTCAACGTTGAAGCAACTTCTTGTGTGTAAACCATTAAACCTAACTGGCTTTGGATTAGCAGATCTTTCTTTGAAGAATGGAACCTTGTAATCCACTTTTGATATGTGAGGTATTTCACGTAGTGATAGAGGACACAAGATAGATTTTGTCCTGTAGCTGCTTTGTTTGTCTTTGTCTCAACAGTATACTGAGAATTTGATTTGCTGATTAAATAAGACTCAAGAATGTAAATAAAAGTGTGAAGTGAAAGTTTGAAATGTTTTTCTAGCTTGATTATTGGTTCATGAGAATTTCATCCAATTTGACAAAACCCTTATTCAAATAATTTCACATGATAGTGGTTTGTAATGGGTTTCTGTCTAATATTTTATCTTTATATCTTTTATACAAACATGTTAATTATTATTGGATTCACTAGATTGAATTATAACTGCCTGTGAATCATTTTGTGACCACTGAATTCACTCCAGATACACTTAAACTGGTGGTAAAAGGACTCAGCTCTAGTAACTTGATAGACTTTGGTTAGCGATGCATCCAAATGCATCACTATTCTTAATGTGAATCGTGACACCAAACCACATCAATCGAAAGTACCTGTAGAGTAGCTCCGAAATGCACCTGAGCTCTGTTCTTGGGTCATGTGGCTGAGCAGTCGCAGAGTTGGGCTGGTTACTGCCCGTCTGCTACGATAAATGGGCTATACGAGACAAAGTTTTTGGCTTAAACTTGTCATTGTGATGTTAAAAAGTGATTGCGCAGTGTAATGACAATAGAAAAATGACACCATCTGCACATCGGTCCCCTATAAACCTGGCTTTCATCCTGTTATTCGTGGTTTTCGCAAAAAAAATGACAACTCGGTTTTTGGAAAAAAGGAACTGCATCACCCAGTGCCTAATCAAAACAATAGCATTCTCCAGGTGTCAACCCCTAGTGATGGAAATGGCAGATGGTGGATCAGCTGAATTGTAAAAAAAAAAAAACTCAACCTCCCTAGAGAAAAAAAGAATCATGTTGATGGAGGAAAAAAGGCAGATGAAGAAGGAGAGTGATAGAAAAAACAAATGTGACTGTCAGTCCTCAAAAGAGTTTGAAACTGAGTATTTGTTAATCATATTGAATGAATACAATTAAACATTCATGCACAAACATATATTCTTTTTAGCATTCAGAACAGAAAGAGTAACTACACAGAAATCAAACATTCTGCCCAAAATGTAGAACTTTAACTATAAAATAATTTAATTTACAACATATTAATAACCTTAATGCACTGTGACAGTTGTCATGGGTATAAGGAGCAGTCAGTAGAATGATATAAATAAATAACTTGTCATTCAACAGTGGATTATGCTTCTCTATCTTAGAACCCCTGTGCACAGTATCCGATTTTGAAATGATTAAGATTACAAAAAAATTTGGGTTGCAGTCAGCCATTCAATGTCACGGTCTGGTGATCAAATACACATACGTATTAGTTACAGTTTGTAACGTGACTTGAGAGGACAGGGCTATTTCAAAATATTATATTGAGAAGAAATTTAGTAGTCGTCAAGCCCCACATGTGACATCAGGTGAACTCATTCTTTAGCAAGGTATGAGCCAGGAACCAGTCCAGTAAGGCCGTTCCTCTCCACCATCCACCAACCGTCCTGAGCTTGATCTCTGACAACCACAACGTCCCCAACAGACACAGAGAGCTCATTTTCCCCCTGAACAAAGACAGAAAACAACAGATTATTCATAAAGTGAACAAGAGTTAGAAACCCTGAATGTGTCTGTAGAATCCAATAATGTAATAATGTCCCGATAATGTAATAACCACAGTACTGAAGTAAAACATCTACTTAACACCATCAAAGATGTAGTGGTCCCAATAATGCTATAAAATGTCTCAACCAATAATGGAATAATCTCTGTACCAAAAGTGAAATAAATAATTATGTAAGTGTGAGGTTCTTACATTATTGATTAACCATATTTTTGCAGAAACTAATAATGTCATAATTTCCCATTATTGTAATAAGTGGGCCAAATTTGCCACCAAAATGTGTTAATGTTTTAGAAATGCATTGTTTTTTGTAAATGTATCATTATTCTCAAATTAGCAAAGCTATAATTTTGGATTATGATATCAAATATGAAGAGCCAAATAAATAAATCTCGTTCATTTACTGCTGTATCTCCATATAATACTTTTTTCTAATTATTCTGTAGTGAGTATTATTACAGAAATCAAGGGATTATTTGATTATTGGTTTAGACATTTTATTACATTATTGGATATTTTTTTCATGATCAGTTTTATAAAATATTTCAATGGAGTTGTGTGAAGATTTGATATCCTATTATTGAGTTCTACATGTGTCTCGTGTACATCGGAAACAAGAAACTGACCTGTGCTTCATATTCGTACATGGCCTTATATTCCTCACAGCTCGGCTGGGACGCCTGATGTCCAGGAATGGAAGCATATACTCCTTCTGAAGTTTCTGCTGTGGAGTTTAGACAGAATTGCCGTAATAAAGAATTGGTCCAGTTATTGTGTGAAGCCACTTGATAGAGACTAAGCAGCTGACAGCTCAACATTTTAATAGATTTTTTTTATTATCTCGGATGCTATTGAACACAATTAATCACATATGGATATGGATGAAAGTGGATGCTGCACTACAAGTATCCGTCCTGCAATTATCAATGTGTTTAAGTCAACTTTGCATTTCACAACCTGTAGAGGCAGAGGCTGGACTTTTCAACCACTTTTCTCTTTACTATTTATGTCAGGTCGGTCCATGTCTATTGTCTCTATGTTTTTTCATATTGTTAGTTACCCCTGGTGGGTGTAAAGAATAATAACTAAATTGTGTATTTTATAGTTGCTTCACACCCTGTGTTGAAAGGATAAAGAAAAGATTGGAAATTGCAGCGTTACTTGAATAAATTTGGTACTTTACCATCAGATTGTGCAACTGGCTCAATGATGCTCATTCTGGAGCCAGTGGAACAATTTCCCTGCAGACGATTTGAAAACCTAAAAATGATATTTAGAGGACATGAATACACAATTAAATACTTAGAGGAGAAGAAAATCATGCAATAATCTCTGTCATCACTCTGTCATCATCTTTCACTGTCTTCATTATCATTCGTTGCTTTGAATTGTGTAACCTTTTCATGACGCCAACAAATCCAGCACTGCCATTTCTGTCAGTTGCAGCATCCCTGTTGTAATAATTCTCGTATTTAATTGGAGCTGTAAAAAAATAAAATGAAATTTACAATTGCCTCAACACACAGTGCATCATCTGTTTGCAAACGTGCCAGAGATTCTGCTTTGGCAACAGCAGAGAGATCGTATCAAAATTTCCAAGTCAGAACATATTCAAATCCAAATCAGGAAGGCTGCAGTGCCGATACCTACCTGGGGGGCTTGAGCCAGTGCTTCTCATCTCCACAAAGCAGTTGATGTCTGCGATGATTTCACATTTTTCCAATGTTTTTCTCACATCCTCGAAGCACTGAAAGAGCAGTTTGAATTGAAATTCAAATTTGCAGTACAGTGTGATCTGAAGGGTTTGATGAAGGTTTGTCTCGGACAGATGTGTAACAGCTGCACCCAGCTGTAACACATCTGGTCATACAGATGTGTAAGTGCTGCACCCACCTCATCATCTTTCACGCTCTGCATCGACAAATGGTTGCAGTGCACCCACAGAGCGTTCCTCAGTACGCTGAGGCGGTCTTCTTCCTGCTGTTGAAACAACTGCGCAACAACACTGTGATTGGAAAAATGTGTAACATCTAAACAACACTGAAGCACAGCACATTCACTGTACAGCAGGCACTATACAACACTGTCCAGTAGTGCTGTCCACACTTCTGAAATGTTTGTGTGTTTGTGTGTGTTTTGCTGAATACAGTTGTTGAAAGGTTGCCTCGGCTGTGTTAATGTAGATCATATGTAGGAAGTCTCACTCGTAGTTGCCCAAAAAACGTTTTGTAGATGAGTGACTCATTTGTTCTTAATCATAGGAAGTATTACACATCCCCACTGAAGAAAAGGGCCCCGGGTATTTCCACTCTTGGTTCAAGTCTGTACATTTTTAGGATGTATTAAGCTACTGCGTGAACTGTATACTGTAAGAGGAGCTTTCATACTTTACCTCACATGTGTTGTTGTGCGTCGATTCCCATTCTTGACGGGTCTTGTCAAGCTGTTCAATGTTTGACATGTACTGTTTCTCTAAAGACAAATTAAAAAAAAAAATGTAAACAATAGAAGGTAATATCTTCATATGTTCTATAACACAGATGTAACATTCATTGTTGCCTTTACATATGTCACACTCACAGTAGATGGGTTAATACTGTATCTAACCAAATTTCTATCCTGTACAATGCAAATGAATGTGATTACCATTCTTAAAAAAAAAATTTGTTTAAAAAAAATAATTGCAGCTTCCTACATGCAACGAATGTCTTTGGTGCCATAGTAACGCTTGTTTTTTCTGTCCTTACCAGCCTCCTCTGCAGCTTCCCTGCACTGTTTGGATTTGTTGTTCATCTGAAAAAGAAGGAAAATTACAGGACAGAAATATTGCCTGTATAACTCTTAACCTGTAGCTTTCCCAATGAATGGAAAATGTTTATAAATCCCAGAACCCCAGTTTATAAATGACTAAATTTATGTCAAAGAGAATTTCATTTCCCAATCTCTGTCAGTGTTGAGTAACTGGAATAACACAGTGTTGTCTCAGAAATGATCACTCTGCTTGCCAACAACAGCAATTTGTTCAAAATATACAAACATTCTACTCAAAGTGTGTCAAATACATCTGTATTTGATGTAAGCATTTGCTTATAACACGTATTGATAATAAGGTGCTCAAATGTTAACCAGGGACAGTGAAAGTAGAACACTGTGTCTCTGTGCTTTTTGGCCACAATAACTAGATACAAACTGGAGGACAACACACATGCACTTAGCTTCATTGCTGAATTTCACTGTCCTCAAACTTTCACGAGTCGTACCACAGCAAAGATTTACCTTCTCAATCTGTTTGGGAGTGGCTGTGGGAGTTTTGCCCATCTTCTCGGCCGTTTGCTCTGCCTCGTCTGCCTCCCTGCAGCGCTGCTCATAAGATTTTTTAGACTGGCAGGGTAACAGAGCGGAAACCATTATGTGTGTGTGTGTGTGGGTGGGTGGGTGGGGTGAGCAGGAAAACTAAGTGCATCAACCGAGACCTCACTTCCTCCTCAGTGGAGAGAAGTAAGATCTCTTCTTAAGTAGAGATCTACTTTTCTTGCTCATCGTACATGCACTAAAACTGTCTGAGGGTTAACAGCGGAAATGATTCTTTTTGTAAGAAACGTTAGAATGGGCTTCCACAAACACAAGGTCTAATCGTACAAATCATCAATGAAATAAATTTTCCATTTTTCTATTGAGCCAAATGTACAGGAAATGTAAGTCCCCCCCCAAAAAGCAATCTACTACACATTCAATGACTGAAATGTGGCAGGGAGTAGAAAATTCTTACACAGATGATATTATGAATTGACCTTACTTCTACTGTTTTCTTGTACTGGGAGACTTTTGTTTTCTGGACTTTCTCCATGATGACTTCAAACTGAAAAGTAAAGCAAACGTATTGTCACAAAAATAAGTGATTGTCGTCATCATCAGAAAACCACACAGGGTGAGAGAGATCTCCTTTTAGATTTCCTTTGTATGCAACTGAGAAGAAAAAAAAAGCTATGATGCATTTACCTTTTTCCTCTGTTCTTTTTGACGGTCTCTGAACTGCTCCATTCTCTTCGCCTCCTCCTTCAGGAGTCCAGAGAGCTGAATGTGCAAGTTTCCTATGTTCTCAATTTCTGAAAAAAAGCCAAAATATACAACTAAGAACTCAGAACAGAGAGGCTCATGCACAATATGAATGCCTAAAAAGATAAATAACAATACAGGAAACGTATCCTGTGCTTACGTGTTTTCATTTCATCGAAAGATGTTCTGAAAGTGCTGTGAAAACAAAAAGAACACAGGATATCCTTAGAAGATGCTAAATTTTTACGCAGCCATCATATCTGAATGCCTTACCCCAAGCCCTGCCCTAATCTAAACCTATCACCCTAACTGTAAAACCAAGTCTTTCTTAGGTCCTAAAACAGCCCTTTAAAAAAGTGAGTACCAACCAAAATGTCCTCACTACGTAAGGTATATACTCAACATGCGCCTCACAAAAATATAGTACAAGTACACAACAACACACTTACCAGATCTCATGTGTGCCCCCAGCCTTGCGGGCGATGGTGACCAGATCCTTGCCATATTTCTCCTCTGCCAATGACCTACATGGACATGGGCACAATGCAGCGGAACCATATTTCACTGAGGTCACTTTCCACATTGCGCAATTCACCCAAAGCTTTTGAGCCCACCTCATTTTCAAGAGCTCCTCCACGTCTTTGCATGTCCGTCGGCCATCATTAAGTCTCTGGATAATAGTCTCATACCCAATATTGCTGTTGAAGTCCACTCCCTAGTGCCACAAATACCAGATCACAATTCTAACACTTTCAGTCCTAAGGCAAAATGTTCACAGGGAATCTTATACAATGTTACATTTTGGAATAAGAATTGAAATAAATCCAAAATGTTTTTATGTCAACTGGAAAGAAGTTCTTAATTGTGCGATATTCTAAAGACCCATATGGTCACCTCTGTGCAATTGCTGATGATTTAATGATAAAAATAATATAATCATATGAATATCAAGGATTACTCGGATTACCGTGCATTTATTCCCCCACAATTATTGTGGTATCTCATCTAGAATGTAAACTGTTTTATGGTGTTGCTGGGGTTTGACTGGAAAGCTACCAGGTGGAACAAGTCTAACTCAAACAAAAGTATTACTTTCATCAAATTTGAATGATGTTGAAATAAAACGACTGGTGAAAAAATAATCTCTGATGTTCTCAGGTAATATAACTGGTTTATGTTTTACATGAGATCGCTGATAAGAGGATGAGAATATAGAGGAAAAAGGAAACACACAACATCACACAGTAAACTGATCTTCAGTAGAGTTCAACTGATTTTACTTCCTCAGTAGCCAGTTCCAGATGCTTTGTTTATGGTTACGGTATGAAATGTGTTGGTCACATTGACTTTTTGGGTTTGGTCTGATGCATTGTCACACACACACACACGCACATAATTAGGTGCTCTGTGCAGATATGAAAAGTAAACACACATAGAGGGACAAGATTAGCATGTATTTATCTGTAGACCCTCAATAATGATAAAGCCCCCAAAGTTAACTGTATTGATTTGTTATTTTGGCCTTTATACACTGTTGTACTGAGAAAGAAATCTCCAGCTCGTGTGACGCCAGGTTTCTGATAGAAAACAATGTTTGTGCGTAGGTCACTGAATAGTAACTAAGTAACTATTCAGTGAGCAAAGGGAAATAAAGCAAAGAAGATTAGAAGCCTGAAGACAGGACAAAGTTTAGATGACTGCAGTCACACATAACTAACCTAGAATGTGATACAGTCTAGACAAAATGAAAAGCATAAATGAAAGGTAAAGGTCTGCACTTCAAATAATGCACACCTTAGTCAAAAGTCAAGGTCCACTTAACAATACAACAAAAAATGTAGGGAATTGTAGCATCACGCTTACTCACCCAGAAGGCATCTTTAAATTGTAACGTCATCTTGGTAGTGGGTAAAAATAGTCCCTGATCGCAACACTCAACTCAAATTTAAGTAACTTTACTACGTACAGCAGTGTAACAGGCTGCTGCTTGGTGCAAATGAAACGGATCATGACACACTCAGGAAACCAGCTTTGACACAGCAACGCTCACATATTTGATTCAAATGAGGAAGAGCCGAAACAGGTCAGGCTGAACCTCATGTCGTTTCACTTTTTTCGGGGGAGACAAATATTAAATGTTACACAGCTGCGGTTCTTCAATTACAGTTCGGTAAATGTAAAGGAACAAACTCCAATTTCTTTGATAGTAATTAACAGGTCTGTTGGTTTGAACACAAACAAAAACTTTTCAGTACTTCTGTTCACATGTCCTTAACGAAGCGGTATGATATTGTATGATATACACATCTCTGCAACACACTCGTTTGTGCAGCCTCTCATTGTCAGTGTGAGACTGAACACCATGCTGGCCATTTTGCAATCAATGTTTCCTGTTATTTTGTCCATGTAATTTACTACTGCAAATAGATCACAGACAGATGCGGACATCTCTCTCAAGGGAGCGAATCCCATGACTAATGTTAACGTACAACATAGGAAATAAACTACATAGCACCCTACAACAAGCTAGAACGTTAAGTTATAATTCATCGTGTGATACATGCAGCTGTCTGCCATAGTCTGTCACTTCACTGTTCATGAATGTCTCTTGATTTTTCAAAACTTCAGCCTCTGAGATCTGCCCGTCTCCATCGCTGTCCATTTCCTTGATGAGGTGAAGAGCCTTTTGACGGCAGCGGAGCAAAAACAAGGAAAGAAACAAACAAAAGTAAATCAGAATAACATCATGCCATGACATCATGCAGAAAAGGAAATACAATCCTATAATCCCAGACGATAGATAGAGACCATTCTAAATTCATAATTTGCATTAAAACTCAGTCATTTTATTGTAATTGAACCTGCCTTGTATTTCAAATTTGTCTTTACCTCTTCTCTTGCTGAACCGTAGCTGTTAGGTGCTACCCAGCGAAGCTGCTCTTCTCGATCCAACTTGCCATCCTTGTCTTGATCATAAAGGTCTTTAAACCGCACTGTTTGCTCAATCTCCCACTGGGAAGGGGAGTCCTCTGATAGAAATAAATAAATAAATTTGTGTTAACACTGCATAAGGTGACAAAACTTAGGCAGAGTATCATATAGTTGCCTCTGCAGGGAGGTTACGTTTTCACCCCTGTCCATAGGAGTGTTGTTTGGTTTGTTTGTCAGCAAGATTATGCAAAAACTACTTAAGAGATTTCCATGAAACTTGGTGTAAGGATGGGACATGGGCCTGTACTGAGTGCCATTCTAGTTCTATGTTTTAAAAACGATCTCAGTGGTCTTACCATCACCACGGACATCTCCAATAAATTCACTTAGACCGATGAATCCATCTTTATCGGTGTCATATTCACTCAACACATCTTCAATGGCAAAATCCTGACAGAAAGATCGGGGAAATAATTCAAATGTGACATAAAACAGATATGGCACTCTAATAACGGGTGGAAGAGCAGGAGCTATATGTTTCTTACAGCCATGTGATCCACTTCAGACGGGTGTGTGAAGGCAAGAAACTCTGTTACATTAAGGCCCGGTGTGCCGTCCACATCAGCAAAGTCAAAGCGTCTCCTCTCCTTCAGAAGCAGCTAATGGAGATATGAGTCTATGTTAAGGTCATTTCCACAAAATTTAGAATGTGGCACTGTGTGTGTGTCTGTGTGATGATTTACAGAACAATAAAAGCGTGCCTACGTGTCTGAGAGACTCTTGTTCTGGATCCTCTAGAACGGTGCTGTCATCAAAACTGATGAGCTGATCGAGGGGATCTATCATGTTGTATTCCTCCCATGTTACAGCACCATCTTTGTCAGTGTCAAACTCAGGGAACCGCTCCTCTGCATCATCTAGGGCGTATTTCCTGTAGACGTGCTGAATCCACAGAGTAATCTCTTCTGAAGGGGAAAACAAACACTGCATGCTGAGTATGAAGTTTAATCAAATATGTTTATTCAGTTCAATTCCATTGTATTTGTATAGCGCCAAACCACAACATACATTATCCCAAGGCACTTAACATAGTAAGGTTTATCTTTTCTGTCTTTCTTAATATCGAGGGATTTACCTGGACCAAGCAGATTGTCAGCATTTGTGTCAATCTTCTTTACAATATCCATCATCTTTTCCCTCTGCTGTGCAGGGCTGAGTTTCTTAATCTCCTCTGTGTCCTACGTGTGCATAGAATCAGTAGAGCAAAGAGTGAGCAGGTGATGAATAAAGCATGGAAATCAGGATGAAGAATTTTGTTTTTTTAGCGACCTTGTCTCCCATCAGGACATTCAGGTCGTGGTCAGGGTTGTGCTGCTGGCCAATATAATGATCTTCAGGAAGATGCTTGTGAGAACTTTGTCCAAGTCCAAACTGAAGAAACAGCAATACCAACAATCCAGAGGAGGCCATCTGTCGATAAACACAACGAATTAACAGTAAAATAAAGGGAAGTTATTTTGAATTTAAAATACTTCTTTGTTATTAAATGCTTTCAGGGTAACTTGCATGTAGAAAACTCAAACGAACAGAGAGGTAAACAGAGCGACCTTGTGGCCAGCTGGTGAAAGTTTGAACAAACTAAACGCCATGCGTGTGTGAGCCGCGATCGTCCTTGCATTATTCTCAAAACCTACGAAATCTATTATAGCTTGGTAGAAACACTGGTGCTTGTCTGGTTTCGATTCGTTCCCGATGATGTTGAATATGTTTGAGAGAAAGAGCATGAAACAGATTCAGACATGCAGGCCGATCTGAGGGGTCGAAACCGACAGCGACAGCAACATGAACAGTTACAGGCAACGCAAACAGGCCAATGCTGCGGTAACTGCGGGGAAGATGAAGTTGTAGTAAATGTGAATGGAAGATGTCATTACCGTGAGAAGTTCTCCGTACAAGCGGTGACGCAGTCATGTATTCTAGAGGAAACTACTTCCGGATATGAACTTCAAAATAACCGACCTTTCCTTCCATTAGGTCTTTGAACGGCTAGACTGTGCAGCATAAGGGTGAACAGAAATGAAGCTGATATAAACATACTGCAAAGCCATGCACATTGAGGGAGGTGAATTCAATTTGTAATGTGTTTTATTTTGTCCACCCTATTTATAGCAACGATGGCCTTAGGCTATACATTATTATAAACTGTGTAGAAGTATATAGTGCAAGCATTTGACACACTAAATGTAATGTACGGTCTGTAGAACTAGTGAACAAGTACTACTGTAGCGTGTAGTTTACATGCTTTTTATTTTGGAGGCTACCTCGCTTTAGCCTTGTTCCGATAGTTCTGGTTATAGGTGACTTTACATACACAAAACACAAAACACAAAACCCCGCCCGACCGTTATGGTTGCCATGGTAGACTGCTTGAAGTCCTGCCCTATGAAAGTCAGTCCCACCCGATGGCCCAAATTTGTCTGTAGCTGATTGGCCTCAACGCTAGTCTGTAAACTGTGAACTCTAAACACTTCCTGTTAGGTTGTCCTCCACTTCCGGAACCGTTCTAAAAGTGGGCGGTCACCTCGGCGGTCACTGTTGAGCTCTATCTGCTGTGCTGTATCTTTTGTAACGTTACTCTAAACTCTTTTGTCCCCGTCAGAATCCTAAAGAATTATGACTGTCGTTACTCAGTGATGTGGTTGGTCAGTAGTTGGACAGGTGACTGGCTTTGATCTCTTATGTGCTCGAACTTCACCCGCTCCGGAGCAGGTTAGCCGTTCAGCACAGGTTGCCATGGTGATTTTTACCCCGGTAAAAGAGAATCAGCTTCGTAGGACGGAAATGCCAGAGTTAAACATGAAGTTACTGCAATGTCCGTCACTCCTGCTTCGTGGTACAGGCGTCCGCAATGTACAGAAGCTCATAACCCTCGCAACACACAATTCAACACAACGCAATACGCCTAAACAAACCAACGAGGGCGCGCAATTTTAAACCTTTGAATCACATTTCGACGCAGTCATGCATTCATGTTAACGTTCACAGATTTTTGCATGTCATTTGTTTCTCAACAAACGACCTGAATTATGCGAGCATTGTCGTTGTTTGTGTGTTGTGTTCATTTTAATAAAGTTTAAAAAAATTCGAAGCGGTCACGTGAGCGTGTGTAAGAAACGATGCGTCTGACGTCATCGGTCACGTGACTCTGATAGAGCGAATCAAGCTCCAGATACAAAGCTTCACTGAAAATCGTTTCTTCTGTTTTTGACACGCGCCTCGGAGCTTTTGGTGCCACGGCCGGGTAACATCAGTGGAAACACACCGCGGGGTCGATGTCCAAAGACAACCGCCACGATGGACGACGGCGTGGCGCTGGGCAGCACCGTCTCGGCCCGAGGGTTAGCCAAGGTGGGGACGGGAGGGAGAGGTCCGGTAGCAACAGCTCCGGCTCCTCGCATGGAGGAGGCAAAAGCAAGAATACGTCCATAACCGCTCTAAAGGTAAGTCATTTGCTGTTTGTTCTGTTGAAAACGGGAAAAAACGCACATTCCGTCCTAGCTGACCTGAGCTAAGCGACTGGATGATTGGAACCGCGCTCTGCTAGCTAACAGTTCCCACAGTACAAGAGGATTTTGGATCACCTCACCTTCCGAAGGTGTGACGTTATCAGCCTGGTGGCCTCCTGAGTTCCTGAAGTGTGTCTCCCGCCTTCCTTACCAAAGCTAAAGAACACAACGCATTGATAACCATGGGATGATAATCATCGGTTTGTGTGTAAATGTATTGTCATGTCACCGTTAAAGCATGGGTGTGACAACAGGGGGTGTGGTATGCAGGCGCACACGAGTAGTGTGGAGAGGTCTGCATCAGATGATGATGATGATGATGAGGTACCCTGCTCTCCCCGTGTGTCTCTGCTTCTTGCACAGTTTGTAAGTTTGCACAGTTTGTAGAAACTCAAACCATGTGTTTTGTCGCCCAGCAGCCTGTGAATCACCGCATGCAGAGTCCAATCAGATCCACAGCAGCACTGAGTGTGGCTAATGCACCGTGTGTGTGTGTGTGTGTGTGTGTGTGTGTGTGTGTGTGTGTGTGTGTGTGTGTGTGTGTGTGTGTGTGTGTGTGTGTGTGTGTGTGTGTGTGTGTGTGTCTCTCTCTCTCTCTGTCTGAGCCTGCAGCTCTACTCTCATCACTGGCAACACAGGATGGGGGTGCAGAGCTGCAGGCCCGCTGTGTGTACATGACTGTGCAGAGTTGTGGCAGAAGGAGAGCGAGGGATGAGAAACGGAGTGAGAGTGGTGGCTCGGATGCAGAGCAGAGGAGAGATGCTGTAAATATAGGGAGCTGCATGCAGAAGAAGAGAGTGGAGATCAGATAGACGGCGGCAGGCAGCGAGGTGGGCCGGCGAAGTGGCTGCTATCTCAGCAGAGAGCTGAAGGCTCAGGCTGGATTACAGACAGTATAGTCAAAGTTGAAGGCTCCCGGGCACTTGTCTCTCTCTCAGTCGCTTCTGGGAGAGGAGTTGACACAGCTGGGCAAGTTGCTATAGCAGTGTGGACTACACAGTAGGAATCTATTTTGGTCCCGCCGTCAGATGACGATGTCACCTTGCACAAGTGGCAGTGCTGGTGAGGGGGAACAGGTTGCCTGAAGTGGACTGCAAAAGTATGTCAGGGGTGGATAAGGACGAAGAACCTACTCACAGACTGTACTTCTACTCTGTATGTATTCTCTAATCTTTTGATTTTTCTCTGTGTCTGTCCTAATGAGCTAGTTGTCACCCGCTGTCTTACTACATGCGTCTGTTTGTAGGCCTTGCCAAAGGGAAACCTAACACTTGCCCCTTACTCAGCACAGTCCAGAAAATAAGCACGCTCTCCGGGCGCATGTAGGAGGAGGATTGCCCGGCCAGAGAATCTGAAGTTATGCTTCACAGTGTACCTTATTCCTCTACTGTGTTGACCAGGAGACAGCTTGTTTGCAGCTGATTAAGTGGATCAAGCGAATGTTGCTGTAAGCCCTCCCCCCCCCCTCTCAGGCTGCTCCACTCAGACGGCCATCAGTTGTGAGTAGGTAGGGTATTCTCACAGCACTCATCCAACGGCTGTCAATCCCAGGAAACGCAGAGTAAATATATGTAGATGCGAGCTGGTGCGCTGATGCTGACCTACCTCGCTCGTTCTCACTCATTTAAGCAGGACCTGTGTCGTTCGGTGTTCTTGTATCTCTTTGTAGCCCCTTTCTGCTCGGCAGAATGAAGCACTGGCCACTCGACATGTAAAGAATTTTTGCTCACCAAAAGTAGGTCAGCTGGATATCTCCCTTGGGGACAGTTAATAGTATCAGACCAATGCACGCATGCTGTATCTACATGTGTAATGCTAATGAGCCACATTCTCAATATTTTATTAGCCTTGAAGTGCAGTCTGGAAAGATTGTTGCATGTCATTATTTTACGTAAACATATTGCTAATTATCACTTGTTTTCTCAATGACTTTTCCCTCCATATATTCAAATGCAGTAGCTCTAGCTATTTTGCCTGAGTAGTGGTGCTTGTGAGAGACAGCCAGGAGAAGAGAACGGTTTGTTCCATGACTCATTTGCTATTAACAGTAGAACTAGCCGTTGATTTTTATGTTGGTTTCAGGTAGCACTGTGAATTTGAATCTGAAACCACATCTTGCAGTTGTCCCACCAAAATAGCAATGTTTGGTCTGGATTTTCGTCACCCTCGGATTAAATAATTTATGAACAGTACAGGAGTGGGCGGTATGGGCAGCGAGTGAAAGATCCACAATGATGAGCCTCTAGTTGTTAGCTCTGTGTTGTTATGTAACCAGATTGCCAGGAGTCAAACTGTTAAGTGACATATAACTACAAAGGATATTGGGTACATTGTGTGTTAATTGTCTTTGCCATTGCATAGGAAAATTGGATAAGCTATTTTTACCAACTTGTTATGTGAAAAAAATGTTTCTCTGTGCGATGGGGATACAGAGAAATGCTGAGGCCATGTTTCATCACAGGGCATCTTAATTTCACATTGGTAAAAAGCTGCGATGAATGACATTTATTTTAGTTCACACAGTATCTGCTTCACCCGAGGTTAAAGTCGAGTTCATTGATGCATATTCAATGCGTAGGTCAGCCCTGATGCATGATGGGAACGGAGCGCGTTTAGAGCTTCTGCCTGTAGCTGTTTCTTGTCAACTCTTTCATACAGTAAGCTTCATGCAGTATTGTGCAGCAAACTCTGGTTCACAACCTCACATAAAAGGTTGGACGGATAATTAAAACAGCATATTGGTATGCTCTTGTGTGAAACACTGTAACCAAGTATTGCTTTTTTATGGAGTGGATGGATTATGTAATTTTTAAACAATGATAAGTACTTTTTTAAGTTGACACTGTGTGAGCTGCAGTGAGGCCTAGGAGATGTAAATCCTACCTTTACCACAGACATCTGCCATATATGCCCGTATTTATGTTTGTAAAATGTACTGTGTACATTGTTTCACACTGTGTTAAACGGATGTATCCATGGCAACAATACCTGTGTTACAGACGGTGTTACCGGTTAACCCTCTAGTTAAAACAATTTGCTTTAAGGAATTGTGCTGGCCATGTTGTATATTTTCTTGGTGTCCAGAAAGCCCACGAAAAGACAAAAATCAAGAATGTGTTTGGATCGTTCCTCTCTTTGAACAATACAATCTCCTCACTCTGTCTGTGACACGGGCCTTAACTTTGTCCACTTAAGACAAAAGTCTTTGAAACAGGTCACAAACATAAAGATTTATTTTTAGAAACATACCAAGTAATTCCATACAATCGCCCAGCTCTGTAGTTTTCTAGTAAACATGACTCAGACAGGAGTTAATGGTGTGATTGATGTAGAAACTATTCAGCAGTAGATTTGATGCACTGATGTATATTTACTGCAAACAGACAGTATATGTGGCATTCAGAATTGAGTTTGAACATCACGCAGGGCATTGATGTACATTGCTATCAGAAAACGATTGATTTAAGATTTCTTTCCGGATAGCAATTGAGCTCTGTGGCTCAAAGGCATATCAGGCTGTTGCTACACATGAAATACATGTTTTGTCCTTTCATAGGGTTTGTTGACGATAATAAAAATATAAATTATGACCAGACGCATGCTTTTAACTGACCATAAACCAGGTTTCACAACCAAGATGATAATGATTTTAAGTAGCCTCCTTTCTTTCTTTGTATGGTTGAAACCCATCATTTATTCCAGTATGTCACAACAAACAAGGGAATGGACTTGGTGAACAAAAGGCCTCTAAGCCTCACGTTCCTTATTACACAGATGTCAGGGGGCACTTACTGAAAGTCAAGACACCTTGTGTTTATCTTGCAATATATCATGTTTCTCAGAATTACTGAATGTGACACAAGCCTTGATTTTGGCAGTGGACCTTATCCTTTTGAAAGTGACCTCATCAACTCAATCAGTCCCACATGAAATTGTCTCACGTGTGATGTCGTGATGATTTCCCCTGTTTCTCCTGCAGGCATCTTTTCAGCGCTCCAACAGCCATGACAAAGTGCGGAAGATAGTTGCTGAAGAGGGCCGCACTGCTCGAAACCTCATTGCGTGGAGTGTACCTCTGGAGAACAAAGAGGAGGAAGGTTAGTAGCGACATGCAAATCGCAATGGAGTGTGACATTCATGTCATTGACGTCTTCATTGTTCAGCGGCAGGTGTTTCTGCTGATTTTTTTTACTTAAGCTACTTAAGTGGAGAATGTCGAGTCATTTATCTGCTGCTTTACAGTGACCACAGTCTTTGATCTTTCTCACAGTTGTAAAACAATGTCAGCTGGAACACAATGACCATCGATCATTTCATGGTTAGACAGATAATCAAAGTTTGCTAAGAATCTCCTGCGCAGGCTAAACCATACACCCAATACATGGCCCTCTGTTATAGAGCTAATTAAATTCTCCGTGACACAGATTACTGTGCAGCATTGTCCTGTTGTTCTAGGTTTGGTTATATATTATTATGTAATAGGCTTCATAGAGCCTTATACACCTTTTCACTTTTGCTCTGGCTAACCCTCTTCTTTTTAGTTGTTATTTTATCCTTCTTTTTTTTCTGCTCTTGAGCTCATGCATTTAAAGTCAGAAATCTTCTAACTACTACACTTCAGTTTAAGGTCTTATATAGTTGTAATAGTTTTTTTCTTGCCCCTCTCTGTTATGGTACATTTATCACATTTCAATCAATGATAAACCCAAAAGCAAATGACTGCAAGTGGTAAAAATAGAAGACCTTCAGGAACTCGTTGATTTTTTAGCCGTATTATGTATTGGAACAATTGACTCTAAATAAGCTTGTTTTTTTCTTTTTCTACATAGCAAAGTCCAAAAACAACTCCAGTAGCAGTTCCAGGGTTCAGAGGATCAATGCCGGTCAACAAAGGAATAAGAAGCAGGTTGGTATATCATCTGCTTCCACTAGAGGGCGCTGTTGACCAGGCTAACTCACTTGCTGTTGTGGAAATGTGACCTACAGTATAGCATTGTGGGAGTTCATCTGGTAAAATCAGAGCAGTACACCAGTTACAGTGTGTGAAGTGAATGTTCCTTTGCTGCACCCAACAAAACTCTGTCTTGAGTCTAGTCTTTGTACTTCCTTTTCATTCCATAACTCATTTCACATTAATTGTTCCTATGTAAGGTTGCACAATTTGGAGAAAGATATGTGAGGCTGCACCAAGCTACAAGGAGAATGTGACCTGGTTGGATGTTATACTATCTAACTAAGACCATAGAACCAAGAAATTGTCTCTAGCTGCACCAGTGAAATGCTATTTTTCTTTTAGTTTTCTGTGTTTTTATGCTTTCTATTTTTAACGTTTAATACGTTTCATATTGACTCACTCTGTGAGAAACATCTAGGTCAATGCGTGAAATCCCCTAATTGCATGGTTGGTAATATATGACATGTAATAGCTGCACTTCATGTCTCAGCCAGCAGGAAAATAAATTGCTGTGGCTGTTATATATGTAAACAGTTAAAGATTTACATGACACTAATAACGTTGTCATTGTAACGATTAAAATTTGGTTTTTGCTCCGTCACCACAGAATGCTGGTGTGGAAAATAAAGGCACAGCCGGTGGCTTGTTGGACAAGGGGGCAGAAAAGAGCCCCACCAAAGTCAGACAGCCCCGTAAGGTGGACCTGCGAGCTCGCTACTGGGCGTTCCTCTTCGACAACTTGCGTCGAGCTGTGGACGAGATTTATGTCACCTGTGAATCTGATCAGAGTGTCGTAGAATGCAAGGTGAGTTTTCTTCCTTGTTTTTAAACCCTATCAGAAATGCAACTTCTAGGTCTGGCCTGACCAATCAGGACTTATTTGGGAGATTGAAAGGTGGTGTGATTTATGAACACTAGAGGGGGACATCGAGACGAGAATGACATTTGTCCAGTACAGCTCAAATTCCTTTTGATTTCTGCTTTATGTCAGAGGGGCTCTCTGAAAGCTTGCTGGCAGGAGAATTATCACAGGCCTGGCACGAACATTGATGACAGACTGTAAACAGTTTTGTAAATACATAGTGTTTCTTGTGAGGCATCTTGCTGAAATGGTGCTCGGCCATTTTGGCTACTTTTTGGTCCACATATTGCACATAAAATCAACCACATATTTGACATGATTGTCTTTGTTTTGGTCCTGCCCTGCGACGTTGCTCCAAGTCACACTGCCATGATACAGCTTCTCCTGTGTTTTATTGATTCTACTGCCATGCTGCATTATGCTGAGCATGGTTTTGGTGGCTGTCTGCGGTCAGTTCCGTTGCCCAGTTCCCTGTGGTGTGCTCGGCTTGCTGTCTGTGCCGCATCGCAGCTCCCTGTAGTCTGATCAGCATGTTGTCAGTTGGCCTGTGTCAGACTGGCTGCTACGTGTTTTTTTTCTCATACCACTGTATCTCTCCACACCCTAATGCTGTCTAATGGCAAGGGAAATCTGGGTGCTGTTCATAATCCCCCCAACCCAACCAACTAGGACTTAATGGACACTGATAGATGATGGAGTCATCTGGAGGGGAAACAGAGTGCTCTGGTAGCCCCCAGCCACAATCCCCCAGCGTAGCTGTGGGCAATCTGCATTGTGTGCTCCGCTAACAGTTTTCCACCTAAAAGCAAGTGCACATGGACATTACCATCAGGAAGTGATGCCTAATTCTCTTCTAAGGCTGTGCTACTTTAATGCTTTATGCAATTTTGAATTAAAAGCCTTAGTGCAGACCTAATATATAATATGTTTTCACGCTCAGAGGGAAATTGTTCACCCTACAGAGTGATTCATGCCTGCTTATTAATAATGCCCACACCTCTTTACCCCGTGGCCCCCAGGCTTAATTAGCTCCTATAAACTGTTCTTTTATCTCATCACCTGATTTATTAGACATATCATCTACACCAGGCAAGAAAATTACACTGTGTTCTTGTTTGCTTGGAGTCAGTTGAGGTTCTTATTTTTGTCTTAACTCTCATCGTGTTTAAAGTGAACGGAAGCAGCCTTTACTGGTTTAAAATAGTTTAAAGAAAAACAAGAAAACGTTGAAAACTGTTAATTATTTGCTCGAGGTCGGTAACAGTGACCTAGGCTGTACCTATTCATTCTTGTTCCTGTGTAAGGACCACAGGCTTTTACTGCCCATCATACTTTATGGCAATGCCACTACAAGGTTAAACATTTTGTCATTCCTCGTGAAATGTTATGTGAGGGTTGTATTTAGGTAAGTGTGCCAGTTAACATGCTGAAAGCCACTTCATGGTGCGTTCACTCACTGTTGGTTTATCTGTCAGAGGAGCAGCAAACCTCTCTCTCTCCTTCTCTCCCTCGGCCTTCATTACCAAATGAACACCGGGCCACGGCAGCGGTCTTTGCCTGTTAACCAGCTCTAATCAGCAGACCTGCTGCTGGACACATCTTTCACTGGCCTGACTTGTCTATTAACTAAAAGCACTGTGAAGCTTTACTCTCAATTACCACTCCCTTCACGCTCCACATCAATCAGCTGTGTCCGTTTCATTACAGCTCTGGGAAAAAGCTCTACACAGCCCGCCACCTCTGGAAAACCAAGACTGTGCAGATAATTTGCCATTTGATATTTCGTACATGCCTACTCTGTTCTTCCTCTGACTTCTCAATCACGTGTTTGCCTTTGCACAAAAAGGTTTTCCGCAACTTTCTTGATCATTCTCACTTTCAAACTCACAACCATTTGAAATGGGGGTTTTTTGTTAGCGTCTTTTTTGGCAAACTGACCCCAGAAATATTGAACCCGACAGACAGACCACAAGTAGCAAATACTTGAAATATATATTTATATATATGTGAGGGTTTTTCTCCTGGGTCTCCGACTTCCCCCCACAGTCCAAAGACAGGTTGAACTGGACACTCTAAATTTCCTGAAGGTTTGTCTCCATATGTCAGATGATATGTCAGCCCTGCCACAGACTGGTGACCTGTCCAGGGTCAGGGTGTACAGCACATTTCGCCCAATGTCATCTAGGAATGTCAGCCCTTAACAGACAAGCGGTATAGTTTGTAGAGTGCTTCCTTTGTTCCGACAATGTATTTGCAATTATGTGATTGCAATTTGCTGTGTAATCAGTCTCCTGCTATATCTCCTGTCTTCAGGAGGTTTTGATGATGTTGAACAACTACGTACGGGATTTCAAAGCTCTCATAGACTGGATCCAGCTGCAGGAGAAGTTGGAGAATACAGATGCCCAGAACAGGTGATCTTCTTCAGTTTGTTTTATCTCACTGTCGTTCTTTGTCTCTCACTTTCATCCACTCTCCATTTTTAATTGCTGCCTGAGGTAAAACTGGATGTGCCGGTGTCTGGTCCCTGGCTTTGAATCACAAACAGTACGGATCAATAGCTTTGGCTTTAATTCAAAGTGATCCAAGAGTTTATTGGCTTCTCTTTAACACAGTGACCACTGCGACCGTAAATTGACTCAGAAATGAAATTCCCAGTGCTGTCTCCCAATTTGTTCATTTAAAGCACACTGTAAATCAATAAAACAACCTGAAACTTTTACATGCTCCATTTATTGCATAAATTGCTGCAAGTGAATCGCCCATTTAACTTATTTGCCAAAGTGTGAGCCAAGCCTGTGTGTGTGTTTGGCAACAAGGAATTGTAATTTGTGTTAGTCAAGTAATTTTTCGCCACTTTCACTCTCAGGCCCACGTCTTTGGCCTGGGAGGTGCGTAAGATGTCTCCGGGACGTCATGTGATGCCAGGCTCCTCGGGAGACAGAATGATTCCCTCTCCAGGGGCACGTCGCACCCTTAACTTTGGGTAAGCTTTGTCTCACTCTCATGTCTTGTCTTATCATATCTTTGTTTGATTCATTGTTAATGGTGACATTCAATTTAGATTAAAGACCCAACAGAAACTTTGGTCAACAATGGCATCAGGCATCCTGTTGTTATCCAAAACCGTGTATGTAATGATGCTCTCTGCTTGTTTTTGAAGGGCTTAGAAATGCTAACTATGTTATCTATAAATGCAGTCATGGATTGCTGACGGTGAAGCATTTGTTTAATGCAATTTGTTGTGTCTCTCACTCGTTGGCCATAAAATCAGTGGAAAGTGTAGATGAAAGTGTCAGTTAAAGACTGCTGAAGCATCGGCTCAATATGTGCACGGCTCTGTAATCGGATGCTGCAGGAAATGGATATTGATCACGATGAAGGCCTGTTGCCCAATACAGGTCCAAGCTATCTCTGAATGATGCGTGATGGTGGAGGGCCACTTCCCTCAGACCATTGAAGTTTCTTAAACCAGCAGCACAGGAGAAGCTGAAACTCATAAGGTTTCAGTAAACAGGTTCACATGTGCTTGTTCTCATAAATGATGTGTCTTATCCAGTGGTCCTCCACCTACATTGGCTGCAGCCCGGTTCTCCCACTCAGGCCCCAGCTGGGCAGACCGGGTGAAGTGCACCCAGTCCCTGCCCAGTCAAACAACCACATCTGCAGTAGAAAAATCTGGTAAGATATTCCAGTAAGACTTACAGATTGTACTTCAAGAGAACATTTTTTTTCTAACATAGAGAACACTGTGACACATCTTTCTCTTCTTGATCGATAGAGTGTTTGTGTTTTCCAGGTAACAAGGATGCTGAGGGCTGGGAGACTGTCCAGCGAGGACGCACTGCCAGGCCGCGCTCTGCTGCCATGGTTGCCAAGGTCAGTCCTGTCTTGGCTCAGGTCACCCCGAAACAGGACAGCGTCAAGGATAACGGGCCACATCTGCTGCCACAGGGAGAGCAACAACTCCAACCTCAGTGTCACCCAGACAAGGACTCGACCCAGACAGACGATGAGCAGCGAGTCCCTGCGGAACCTGACCCCCTGGAGAAGGTTGGAAGTCCAGGGAACAAGCACACCTTGGAGGTACTGAGGTTCAGTACATTGTGACGTCTTTCTCCCTGAGCGGTCCCTGGGTATCAATTCTTCACGAAGAGCTGGGTAGCAGTAGACCATTTTATCAGCCACTTTTGTTTTTGTTTTTGTTTTTGGCTCCATGGTATTCATAGACACTGTCCAGACAGGCGTATCAGCTTTAAGGTGATTGATTGTACACTGACATTTTAGTGGCAGAAAAAAACATTTTCGCTCTACTGAAATAAATACACCGTCGATGCCTCGGGACACACTTGGTAAGAGTGGGTTCTAGCCATCGGTTGATTCTGAAATTCAAATCAGTATTTCTAATCTTTCTGCTTATTTTGATCATAATTGGATGTACAGGGCATGTTAGCATCAGCTTTCCTGCATGAATCGTGTTTTCAGATGTGTGTATACTGGTCTGATTGTTTGTTTTGTTTTTCTGTTGTTGCCCTCTTGAATTGCTTGAAATATGCATGTCTTTAATTGAGTTTGCGTGTGTTTGTGTGCGGCTGTCGGTGCAGCTCCCAGCAGAGAGTATACAAGACTCGGGGCAGTGTGTCGACGCACCTTGTGAAGACGCGCCTCCCCCCATAGCAGCTCATACCCCTTCCCAAGCCCCAGAGGCCAACCCATCCTCAGCAACAGTCCCACCAACAGACATTACCATATCAATCCCAGTCCCTTCTCTGGCCCACTGCTCATCCTCAGATCCAGCCCAGACGGAGGGGCTTGATGTACTGTTGGTCTTGGGGGACAGTGGGGCTGAGGGGGGCGCGTCACAGGGCATGGCCACATCTGCTCCAGGACAAGCCGAGACTCCCATGGCAGCGGTGAAACTGGAGAGTGTGCTGGACCCCACAGAGCTTTCTACTGTGAGTGCTGAGAGATGGAGGAGCAGAGGGAGGGGAGGGCGGGGGGCCAGGGATCCCCAAGGGTCCTTCACCGCCTAAACAAAGTCAATCTTAAGAAACCGCCAGACCATAATGTGCAGGCAAGACTGCATAGCTCTGTGCAGTGTTGTTATAGCACAATTCACTGTGAAGAATAGCTGTGCATAGGTGGCTTTTTTACTCAAGCAAGTGCTCCCTGGGTGTTGCCCAAAAATAATCTCAACTTGTTTAAGTCATTTTGGCCACTTGAAATTTTCCTAAATGCTGCCAAACCTATATTGAATTTCCAGTTTGTATTGAACCCAGCGTCAAGTAATTGGTAAACTTTCTCTGTCACTATTGTTTAGCATCATACATTAAGTAAAAACAGCTTAATTCACTGGATCAAGGATAACTACACAAGTAAGATGCAGTCAGCTTTTGACTGAATAAAATCCTGTGGAAAAACTTCTGCTCAACTAGAAGCTATATCACCTCAATTTTTTTCCACAGGATACTCGCGTGTGTAAGAGTTAGACCCAGAATGTTTTAGCTTTACATACCTTGTGTAAAAGATGTTAGTCAAACACTAATTATTCACAAAGCAGAACCACCAGTTGCCTCCTTCCACCATCTCTTTATCCTCACGGTAAACATGGCCTGCATGACTATGGAATGCTTCCTCACTTGTGATTCATGTGGTGATTGTGTGGTACAGACTGTGACTGGGTTGATATGGTGTTCCCCCTCAATCTTTTAATTCGTGCACCCAAGTTCGAGTCAGACCAACTGCACAAAAATATCAATCTATTGTTCCTGGTGTTACACACCAAATACTTTTTAGAATCTGTAAAATGATACACCTGCTCTCTCTCTGTGATGCACAAATCCATTGGGTTTTGCAGATTTTTTTAATCTAAAATGAACATATGGAGGAGGAAAAAAATATATATAAAAAAGATAATTTCCACAAATTAAGCATCTCACAAGACTATTGTACTGGTTTGCATTAAAATAACAGGATTTTCTGTTAGCTGCTTTGAACAACATAATATCATAATGTGTTTGTGAGATGGTGCCTGTGCCATTTGTTCAGCCCCAGTCCATGGCAGAGGTCCTAGCCAAGAAAGAGGAGCTAGCTGACCGACTAGAGAAGGCCAACGAGGAGGCGATCGCCAGTGCCATCGCCGAGGAAGAGCAGCTGACCAGAGAGATTCTGGCCGAGAACAACGAACTGGAAACTGACAACGAAAGTGACTTCTCTGTAAGCTTCAGTCATTTATTCTGTTGAAATTAAAATGTGGATGTTTTACTTAATTGTATGTTAACTTAAAAACACTGCCCCTAACAGGCTGCCATTGGCAATGGAGGTTGTGGAGCTGTGGATTGGAGTGAAATGTTGGCAGATTATGATGGTATGCAGGTCAACATCTAAATGAACACTGAACTTTCATTCTTTTAAATGGCAAATGTTACATTTAAGTTTGTAATTCTCTTTGCTTATCTTGCCTGTAGCTCGGGAGCCATGGCGTCAGAGTACTTCATGGGGGGACATTGTAGAAGAGGAACCTTCTCGGCCTCCTGGACATGGGATCCACATGCATGAGAAACTGTCCTCACCGTCACGCAAAAGGTGCAAAAAACATTTTCTGTTTGCAGGAGTTGTTTTTCATCCCTTTTTCAACTGCCTGTGTAGTTCATTTCTTGACAAACACTGACAGTATCTAAACAGTACAGTCAACTTCTCCTCTTGTTCAGTGCCTTCCTGTGCAGCACCGCAATCTATCTCTCATTTGAAATCCCCTCATCTTAATTTGACAAGGATTTAAACTAGCAGCGAGTCAAATACCCACTTACTAAGTTTGACCTCCTTTTTTTAGGTTACCACCCAGTGTGTCTGAACAGGCTGTAGTGTCTATCACATGTCTATGTCTAAGACACAGAAAGATGATGAATGATTTGTTACTATATTTTTGACAGAACGATTGCAGAGTCAAAAAAGAAACATGAGGAGAAACAGCTGAAGGCGCAGCAGCAGAGGGACAAACTTCGGGAAGAAAAGACCCTCAAACTGCAGAAGCTCTTGGAGAGGGTGAGTAAGCTGTGCCAAGTTGACGGAAAGCACCCCGAAGAAACTCCATGCATGCTTAGGCCAGTCTGGCTCACAAACGAGAGGTTCTGTCAGCGCACTGCCTGATAGAATCACTAAATATTATATCCCCCCCAGTCGCATCCAGGCCAGCTGGCCGCAGAGAGTCGTGAGAGAGACCCCCTAGCCAAAGTCAACAGCCTTTCATGAAGTTTGTTTTTGTTCTCCAGGCCATAGTGAGATGAGTGAGCTCTAGAATAAATCAGGATTAACCACATAAATGCACAAAGTGTTGTATATTTGCATTAATCCCACGGGAACACACTGGAGAGGGTGGCAACTGAGAGATCAACAATCTATTGTCTGTGGTGTCCTGGAGAATGTACTGTACTTTTTTTTTTTAAACACTCTTTCTGCAGGAGAAGGAGGTGAGGAAATGGAAGGAGGAGTTGTTGGAGCAACGTCGGCGGATGATGGATGAGAAACTGTTACATGCAGAGTTTAAGCGAGAGCTCCAGCTCCAGGCGATTGTGAAGAAGGCCCAAGAAGAAGAGGCCAAGGTAAAGTAGGGGATCCCTTGAAAAGTTGAAACAAGATGTATGTGACAACTTGTGAATTTTCTGAATTAAGTGGGACATCTACAGTCATACATATTGTTATTAAGTATTAATAATAATACATATTCACAAACAATATGTTCCTTGAAAAAGGGTGTGTGTCTTTGTATATATATGCATTCATGTTTATGTATATTTTGTACTCCTTGTATATGTTTATATCCTTATTATTATATGTCCGCACAGGTAAATGAAATTGCATTCATAAACACTCTTGAAGCCCAAAACAAGAGGCACGATGCCCTGGCCAAGTTAAACGAGTATGAGCAGCGGCTCAATGAGCTGCAGGAGGACAGACAGAGGAGACAGGAGGAGAAGCAGGCCAGAGATGAGGCTGTGCAGGTAACGCAAAAAGAAAACTCTCTACATTTTTCCACCAGAAATTACACATCGTTTTACATCCCCATTCTCTTCTGCTCCTTCCGCAGGAGCGTAAACGGGTCCTGGAAGCAGAGCGGCAGGCCAGAGTGGAGGAGCTGCTGATGCGGAGGAAGGAGCAGGAGGCTCGTATCGAGCATCAGAAGCAGGAAAAAGAGAAGGCTAGAGAAGATGCAGCCCGGGAAAGGGCCAGGTTTGTAGCCCCTCAGTATGCCAGTAAATACACGTATACACATCCTCATTATAATTTGAACAATAATTTAGATCGGTGACTAACTTGAGTTTGAATAAAGCACTTTTACACTGCCTTTGTACATCCTATCTGAAGAGACCGAGAGGAGCGTCTGGCGGCTCTTAGTGCTGCTCAACAGGAGGCCATGGAGGAGCTACAGAAGAAAATTCAGATGAAGGTAAGTTTTATACCATGACTCCTCATTTTCCCTTATGGACACTATCTAGGAATCCTCATTTCCCATATGACCTCTGGTCTCTGGTTTGTGATTTCTTCCATAGCATGACGAGAGCAGCCGTAGGCATATGGAGCAAATTGAGCAGAGGAAGGAGAAGGCTGCTGAGCTCAGCAGTGGTCGACACGCCAACACAGACTACGCCCCCAAACTGACACCATACGAGCGCAAGAAGCAGTGCTCCCTGTGTGGCGTTATGGTATGTACAGTGTTATCCCATCATTTTCAGGGCTTACTGATGTCCATCGGTGCCCTTGATTTGTAAAAACTATGTTGAATCAAATGGTACAACTTCCATGGCATCTGTCATCGTTCAGTGTGAATGTAAAAAAAAAAGAAATCCTCATAACTATCAAAAAAACTTGAATATTTATCAAACCTTTTTTACACACTGTCTTTGTTGCTCACGTATATGAGGAAAAGAAAAAAGACAGTTACTGCAGTAGAGCAGCTCATCTTCCCTGTGTTATTTGTGTGGCTGTATTTGCACAAAAAGGCTGGTAGAAAGGTGATTCGGAGGATTTTTGGGAAGAGGGCACATTTAAATGAGGATTTAACTGCATTGCATAAACATGGACTCTTAAAACAGAGATTTATGTCTGGGTATGATTATGCGTTTTCAAGCGTCGGGCAACAAATCCACATGCAGACACATTTATCTCTTCGTGGACCAGCTTCCACGGTAACAATGGTGGAACAACTCGAGTCTTCAAACCGGCATCAGATAAAAAAAAGGGGTTTGGGGGGTGATTGAAGAAATCTTGTTAAAAACGTTAGATGACCTTTGCTAGCATCTGACACCAGAGATCATGGACGGGTCAGCAGAAAGCACTTTGTTTAATGACGTTAAACACAAACCATTCTAAATGGGCTTTGTTCCAGAGATGAGAAAGCAACCCATGCCCCTTGTTGTGACCATTTCTCAGAGCTGCACTACATTTATTTATCTGTGACATCCACTGCATGTAAGACATTTTCTCTCTTATGTATGTATTTATATATATATATATATATATATATATATATATATATATATATATATAACATGTCTTTTAAAGTATTAAATGTTACACATAACGTGGCATATGTAAATCACATTTCCTCTCCTTTGGTTTAAATGTAGGTTTGGAAGAGGCAGGTCATGCCCTTGTTGTATATCGTTTCAACAGCGTCCCACGGGGCCCTGTTGACCCTGTCCTGCCTCCGTCTCCATTGTGTCCGCAGCGGTGACCTCTGACCACTGTGTTTGTGTTTGCAGATCACCTCGGAGGTGCACCTGTTCAGCCACACCAAGGGCAAAAGGCACCAACAGGCTGTGCGAGACAGTAGCAGCATCCAGGGACGGGAGCTCTCTGACGAGGAAGTGGTGCGTATCATCCACACACCCTGCCATGAGCAAACATCCACTTATCCTGTTGAGAGAACGCTGCTCTACTGCTGCTTGTGTCATGTAAAAGGACAAAGAGACGCAGTGGTTGTTGTTTATGACGTGGTCATTATTATTGTTTATGCTTCCCCTTATACACTGCTGTGGCTCCGTCGCTGGCATTGTGAGATTGCAAATGGGCCTTGAAATGTACACAGTTAGGGTTCAGTGCTTCACTGGAGGGGTGACATCACCCCCTTGTCTCCAGGCTGTTTTTGTCATCGAGTGCTTTCCATGGGAAGGCAGCTCATTAATGCAAGGTAACCTCTCAGGCTGCAATATGAGATTGGCTTTTCAGCAGTGCTCATTGTGAGGCTGACAACTGTTGGTGCTATATGCAGCACCTTTGGCCCCGACAGCTCCTTCATTCAAAGCTTTTTTCAGTGGGAAATAATTGATACCCCCTTTCCTTTCCTCTAAATCATTTTCTTTCCGAATGCAGGTCATTTTTTTTCTGTTTGACAGTATGATAAACAAGGCAGTGGAGAGAAGCACTTCACCAATATAGCCCTATAAACAGTTCATATATGAGCACCTCTTCATATACACACTGCGTCTTACTGTCAATATTGATTATTTAGAGTTTAAGCCCTTGCTGAACTCAGGTCATCCTCCTATTGCGCATTTGGCTTAACCTAAATGTCGTCATATAAACTTGACGTGTGTTATTGTTGGATCGGGCTATTGGTCATTGTACCATCTCTAATACCTGATAGTCAAATTCCCCAAACTTCTTTTTGTTCAATATGTTTATGTCTGAAGACTTAGTTTTTTGATTGATTTATGTGGCCCCTTGTTATTTATATCAAAGTTAATTTCGGTGCTCACCATTTCATTCATTCGTGCTACTGCCAACTATTTAACAGATTGCAGCTTCATAACTCTTTGTGCAATGAAAGATTTTTAATTAAAATGAAGACGGTTCAACTGTGCAGAGGTCACTCCATAACTTTTCTGTGTTCACATTAAGTCATTTTCTATCGTTCTGGACGACTTGTGAATTTTAAACACGATGATTATCAACAGGGCACCGCGGGATCAGTGTGCAAGAACACATGGGACTGCAAGCCCTCTCTTTTTTTGCTCACTGTCTGTTCTGGTTTAATATGATGCAGGTAATATCCAAGACGCATGGCTTCTGACATCAGGACATCACCTTTTAGACATGATGTCTTAAAAGAGCTGTTGGTTTCTCTCTAACAGAAGCCGATATTCCATTCAGCTTTATCTATAGTGCTTGGCAAGGACAGAGGGTATCGCAGCTGACCTCCCAAATGCACTGAACAGTCCTAAAGGTCTTGTCGTTGAAGCTCTACTGATGACAAATTGAGAACCTCGATGAAATATCCAGACTGCCAGCTGAAGCTAGTCTCTCTCTCCCCCCGCCGTCTTCAGATCTGTCATCTAGTTATAGCTGCAGAGCTGCTGTGAAGAAAGAGATCCAATGAATAGCTTTCAGTTCGTCTTTGTTTGATTTGTCCCCTGCTTAAATGTCACTGATAGGATGCAGTGTAATACAAACATGTCATGTAAACCACTGTAGTGATGGTAACCCAATCCAGCATAGTAGTATCGTATCTTAGCTCGTAGCCAACATGAAATACAGCTGTTTGCTTCACACCAAATGGAAAGCCTACCTCTCAGACCTTTTGTACGTGACACAAGAGGCAGTGAATGAATGTATCCCATTGAATTTGTATTTGTGCAGGCCGTCGTTTAGATCTGTGATAGGTCTTTTTGTGTCAGGGAAAGATGTTCAGAGTGGTATCACATTACTCCAACCAGAGGTGATCTCTGGTATTGTGCGCCAGCACTGCCCTGAGGCCAGCATCTATGCTGCTTTGTCACAGTGGTTCAGTGGTAGACACCTGTCTGTTATCACGTCTGATCGTCTCCAATGCTCAAAGTCAACGCAACTTCCATTTAGGCAAGCCTCCTAGCAACAGGAAATGGGATGTAATCACTATGTCTTTATTTGATAAAGAATCATAGTCTGTGTGTCAGCATTAGACTCTATTTGACTGCTTAGTATGTTAGGTACCTTTTAACTTACCGGTGGGATTTTTAATATTTTGGATGTGTCGCTGAAATAGTTCCACTAAGTTAGTCACTGCTAAACAGGATACCCTCTCTGAGAAATGACTGAACAGCTGCCTACCAAGCAAGGGTAGCACCTGTCATACAAACACACACATGCATCTTCCCCCATACCCTCAGATGGAGGACCCTGTTCATTTCTTAAGTTGTTATCATCCCTTCCCCTATTTCAGGGATTCTCAACTTGGGAGTTGTGGAGAAATTTATTTTTTATAATATATGAAAAAATAAATTACATATTTTAGACTAGAAAGTCTTTTCAATAAATTGTCTGTACTAGTGATAAGATCGGCTTTATGGATGATACTTAGTGGGTTTTTGATAGCCTAAGTCTGTCTGCACATGAGTAAGTGCTTGGACAAAACACAAAAAAGAGATTTTCAGGGCCATAATGTCAAAATGGTAAAGTATCATTTACATTCGGTGGACGTAATTCACGTAAGCATACTGTAGCCGAGTGAAAATCCCTATTCAGGCAGCAGGTGCAATGAAAACAATCATGACCAAAGGGGATGGCCTCCCACACACAGGTTTAGCTCGACTGCTACATGGAAAACTTTTATCTGTGAGGCCATCCTATTCTCTGGGGTGCTGGATGACAGCATAATTGTGTAATTGCTTTCTTGCACATGCATCATGTCATCCAAATTGGGTTACATTCCCCTGTCTCCTGGTAGAAATATCAGAATCATCTGACAGGAAGCAACACCTCCAGCCCTATACCGTGTCCATGGGCGGGTGGTTTTAAGAGAGCGTAGACTTGGAGGTAATTACAGGATACAATGGTGTTATTGATAGGTAGTAGGTCTGCCTGACACACAATACATTCAGATTCAGTGCCAACTTCTATAATGTTTGTGAACAAGCCTTTAAGATGGGTAATATTTACTGATGAATTGATTGTTATGCAATCTATCTTGTATCAATAAACTTTTTGACCTATTATCATAGTACATTTGTGTTTCTAGAGAAAGTAGTACGGTACATTGTCCATTTTCTTTAGTTTTCTTGGTGCCAAAAACAACATACACAGTTGTTGTGTAATAGTTATAGCATGTAATAACTAACTAAATATATGCTTGAAATTTTCCAGTGATGTTTTTAACGTGTTTTTTTTTTTTGTCTACCCTAGGAACATCTTTCTTTGAAAAAATACATTGTGGATATAGTGACGGACAGCTCGGTTTCCTCTGAGAGCATGAAGCATGTTGAGGAAAGGCAGAAGGCACGGAAGAAGGCGAAGAAACTCCGCACCAGGATGAACTCCAGGTAACGCATCCATTTCTCTCTCTCGTTCTCTCTCTCTTATTGTCTTATCCGATTGTGTCTCTCCACCTCTCCCTCTCCATCCTCTCAGAGGCACAAAACTGTGCCAATACCTTTTTTTATGAGTGACAAGGAGATGGGAAGCTGATGTTATGTGCATCATGGATGTCCTCAAGATAACTGTGATGAGCTTAATTTATGACCACTCTCTATGATTAGGGTACAAAACTGCAAATCGATGTGCAGCCCCCAGTTTTCACCTGTAAGAGCTTTCCTCCAAATTGCTGCCAGTGTTATGCCAAACCCGAAGCTTTCCTTGGTGTACAGGATGTATGTTTAACTATGTATGAACCATGCCTATTTTTCTTCTGAGTTATTGATTTTTAAATGAAGTATCAAAGAAAATCAATAGTAATCAACAAATAGGAGGCAGAGCTGCTGTGTGTCAGAACATGGACCTCAGCTCAATCAATTTAACTGGCTGTCACAACAGGGACGGACAGGAGTGGAAAGAGACACTGTTGACAGTACTCACTGTATGATGTTATTGATGCACATTATTGGAAGGATGTTACTTCAAGCAGAATGACTAACTGTAACGGAAATGTTCCATATACATAAAGTAACAATGCATACTGTAAAGAATGCATGTGTCATAAAGCAAGATCAAACTAATCGAACTCTTTCAGTGCCACAAGATGACAAACATTAACTCATTATCATAACTCTTGAACATATACATTAAAACATTTTTTAGTAAAGGCAAGCAGTACTACAGAAGTACTAAATTATATTAACAAATTCTGTCAAATTTAAACGTTGTTTTTGGCTTGTAAATGTTGTGCTGGGTGAACTTCTCAAGAACAAAAACCTGCCCTGAAAGTCAATTGAAAAATTCACTGGTATTTGTCACAAACCATATGAAAACAGCGGTGGTAATTTTATTCTATTATTAGTTTTTGCTCCAGAGCATGAACATTGGAAGAAATAAACACAGTACCAACACCACACACCTCAGCAAGAACTTACAGCCAAAATATACTCGCACAAAAAAAACATCCAACTTGATGACGTGGCTGTGGCTCAAGAAGTAGAGGAAATTGTACAAGAATCACAGGGTTGGTATTCAGTAGTTGAGCAAGACACAAATTGCCCCTAATGACCTGGTCAGCACTTTGTGTATGCTAAGGTGAATGAGAGGTATTGTAAAGTTGCTGTGTCCTGCTCAGATTGAAAAGTACAATGTATGTGCAGTCAATTTAGAATATAATGGAAGGTATACTAATAAAGTTGTCTTAAAGATAGATCAAATTTAATGTATTTCATATATTAATCAACTAATTTATGATTTCAAATTCTCAAAATGATATCTCTTTCCATGACATACAGGACAACACTTGCTCTGCATCAGTATATTCATCAACACCAGGAACAATATTATCCTGCCATTTACTAGGAAAAGACTTCTAACATTTTGTAGATATTGATGACACCTGCACTAACCATAATTTATCTTTTGCAGAACCACATGATCGATTAATGTGCAATCAGTTTTATCCTGTTATTTTCATTGTTTTGTTTAATCCATTGTGCAGAATTGTTAAGAAAGTATTGCTGAGAGGAGCAGAGTTGGTGAGCAGCCCTGTCTAGATGTCCTCTCTAGATATAAACCACAAAGTGCATCATCTTTCAGATTTGGCACCACTTTTAGGTGAATTTTTTTAATTCTCTCTTGCCAAATGAAGTCTGGCTGTGGTGGAGTCCAGGTCTTCCTTTGATATGAGTATTCTTCTGTGAGTGCAGTAGACCTAATGATCCTAACAGAGCCTCCATCTTATCATGATTGACCTGTGGATATGACTGAGTTAGATTTCGAAAAAAGGTAATGCATATTTTGCTGTGCAGGAGAAAGTATTCATTCAAAAGCGGTGTTAAGAGGTGGCTACAGGCCGAAACTCCACTTTTGCCGCTGCTTTATTCTCGGTGCTGCTGTTTTTGGCTTAGCGAGGCTCGGCGGTCCTGAGAAAGTGACAACATGATCTGTCTCTGTTCACCGTCACTCCTGCAGCAGCCCTGCTGAGGCTAGCACTCAAAGGCAGCAGGCTTTCAGAGGTCATAAATAACACAGAGCCTCAGTAAACATAAAGGTGAGCCGCTTCACCACCAGGTGGAAATGAACCGTTTTATTGGAACGCCGTATGGTGTCCGTAAAACGTGAGTGGTTCTTGCAAGACTTTTCACTAGGCCAGTATACAGCCCTTGTCTGTCGTAAAGCAGTACACACACACATTGTAGCCCACTTTTTTGTTTTTCCTTTATTGTGTCCTGGCTAACCTTCTCTAATAATAATTGTTTGGGGAGAACATTTCATGTTGGTAGCCTGTCAGTTAATGGTTGGATGAGTTCTGAACTTGAAAAGCAAAGTCTCCACTTGTGCTCTTGTACAAGCTGCCTGCTGGAAGCTGGTAGCTTGTGTTTCCCTGAGCAGGGAACAGAGTGGCCAGTGTGTTGTTGTATATGTTGTGTATGTAGACCTCAGATGGTGGTGTATACAAAGACACTCCTGTATGTGCTATAGACTACAGTATGAGGCGGGAAGCTTGGCTCTAACTCATGTCACTCTATCTGCTGCCTTTAGATTGAGGTGGAAAGTCCTGCTCATAAATGAACATACATTCTTTATAACCTTAACAGAATTTTTTGCACAAGCCTGAAAATAATGTATTTAAACTTAAAGTGCTTATGTTCTTCAACCCTGCTCTTTAAGAAGTAGCTCTTTAAGTTTTGCAACCAAAAAGTCAGAATGAGTATGAGAGATGTTGAAACAAAGTTACACTGACAAATGTGGTAGAATTTTTTTGTCTTCTTCTGGAGAGTAGAGGAACATAAGATCTGTAATTGTTCCCTTTGTGTGCTTGAAACTACTATATTTTCAATTCAATTCTCTGCTGCAGTCATATGGGGATCCTAAATGCTTTGTACAGATATAATCAGGAGACTTAAAGCTTCCAAACAATGTCTGATTTGTCATGGTTATGTGAAGACTGAGTCCAGTACAGATCAAAACACACCTTTAGTAGTCCTGCCTTCCAAAACACCCCATAGACAGAACAGTGTATTCATGCACATACAAGCCAAAACGATTGGCGTTTTAGTACAATTCTAACTACCTGTAGATTCTGCTCTTTTTTGCCTTTAAAATGATGCTTGGTCAGTGTTGTGTTCATTGTCGTCATTATTCGACTGTGTTTTTGCAGAATTGGGTGTGTCTTTTAGATGAATAATTGTACGGAATTGCAGTGAGGTTTGTTATCAATTGCTATAAGATGACTGCCCTTGAATACAAGAGATTGTGAGGAGTAGATCAGTCTTTGGTTAGACCAGGGCCGGTCTGCCGGGACAAATTCTCCCATCGTTTTCCAGGAAGTGTTTGATTCTATCAGTGTAGTGATGGGTAACTGGAAGACGCTCTATCTACCTCTGATCAATAGTTACTTATCATTACTGGGAATGCCTGATTGACAGACACCAACAGACAAAATCCCCCTACAATTTAAAGCACAACACAGACAGTTTGTGTTTCTCAGTCTGGCTCTTGGACTAACGCCACAGAGATGCCAGTCCCCTATTGACCATGACCTTTCAGGAAGTCACACATTCAAAGCAACGGCTGAGTTGCTTGAAATCTCCATTAACTATTTATTTGACAATGAGTGAGGTAAAAAACTTGAGCCCTCTCTTTTTAAATAAGACTCAAAGGCAGGAGGATTTAATGTAGAATTAGGTCTTGGTGATATATGAAACACTCGTCCCCACAGTGCCGGTGTCTGATTATTTTAAGTCAAGTTTCTTGGTAAATGGCTGACAGGCCAAATAAACAGACTCGGCTTGAACTTTTTCTTTCCCCTTCACACTGTCATTCGCTGTGATCTTAACTGACAGGCCAAACAATTTTTCTGGGATTCAAAGACTTTTTTCCTTTTTCTCCCTCTGCAGGGCAAAGGAATATGAGATGTCAATGGAGGCAAAGACACAGTTGACTGACTCCCCTTATAAGGCCAAGTAAGTGTTTTCCTTTTCAGAACTGTAAATTTCCCTTTTGTCTTCATTTTTTTAATGTTTTACTGTAATGATTAAAAAGCTGTGCTGTAGGGCAGCAACTAATAGTTATACTCAGAATTGTTATTCATTGTATCTGCTTCTTGTTAATGATTTAATTGCTTAAGCTTTTGGTCTGTATAATCAGCAAAAGTTTCAAAGTTTTCCAAAATGCAAGCTGAATTTTAGGTCTGACCAACAGTCTCAAAACCCACAATATTGTTTACCAAAATCATTGTAGATTCATTTTTTAAATCATTATTATTCAAATACTCTTTTCAACTCTATTCGGATTGTTTTGTCAACATATTTGAAATAACAATTGACTCCTGTATGTTCAGATTGCAGCGCCTGGTGAAGGACCTGCTGAAGCAGTTGCAGGGCCAGGACAGCGGCCAGTGGGCCAACAACAAGGTGTCTGGTCTGGACCGAACCCTGGGAGAGATCTCTCGCATCTTAGAGAAACAGGTACAGCAACAATTGGATCATATAGACAAAGTCGACAGTGTGATTGAGTGTAGTTTTTAATGCACCTATACTTTTCTTCAATGAAGATGTATATTACAGTGGTTTGACATTTACCTGGTACCTGCTCGTATCGGTGTCCTACTCTGTTGCTTTGCTGTCGACTCAACAGTCTGCAGCGGCGCACAGGCCATGGTAGCCCTGTGGCATGTCTCTTCAGTGAGAGTTGTGTTTGGCCGTGGCCCACTCTGTCTCACCCTCCCCAATGTAGAGTATCACTTACTCTAAACCAACGTGCCTTTGGTTATTGGCTAATGAAGACCAGATTAACTGTGTTTTCATTGTCCACATGGTACCAATAGAGGAGCTTCCTAGCACGAGAGCGTGCATTGTCTCGTGTCTCTGTGGCTTGTGCGACTCAGATGTCACTAGTTTAGACAATGGTAAATTGGATTTGCGGATGAAATGCACAACGCTTGATTGAACAAAGGCAGGGAAAATACTTTTTTCGAGAGAGAGATTTAGCCTTTTTTTCTTACACTTCTTTACAGCTGTATAAATACATATAATTGCCAGATATAATGGCAGACATTTATAACTATAGTTGATTTGAAATGTCTGTCCCAGAGGTTTTGTTGCATTATGTTTTTTACAGTAGAACTCACATCAACTTCAGCCTGGGGGGGTGGTGGATTATAACACCTGCCACCGTGTTTATGATGAGGAGAATATACAGCCCACTTCCTGTAATGAGGCATAAATTTCCTGTGACGTTGTGGTTCAAGCCATCATAACATCCCACTGTGCATGCCTCTGGGTGTGAGGAGGGAGAGATTATGGTGTCCCATCAGTGACGAGGGGGACGGCTGAAAAGGCTATTACCGAATTTCCCCAGAGAGGGAAAGAAAAAAGTGGCTGAGGTGGGTGGCACAGCGTCCTGTAAGGAGAGAGGAGAAGACCAGTGTGATTTGAGTAGCTCACAAGCTGTCACTACATGACGGCTCCTCCCCGTAACTCCACATACTCCCAGTGGGAGGTCAGAGGTCAGCAGGCCACGGGAGATGTGCGGTCGCTGGCCAAGAGGGAGATCAGTGTTTTTCGCATGCTTTGGCTTTGTCGTTTACTTCACTTTAAAAGCACATTTTTTATAGCTGTTTTGTCAAGCTCCACTTTATCAGCTTTTTATAGAAACAACCCCAAAGCTAAGTGGAACAATGTGATTGGCTAATGAGGCAGTCGGTAGAACACCTCCCTCTCTAATCCCTGCACAAAGTCAAATAAATAGAGTCTCCGTCAGCATGGCTGTCTGGCCCCTGAGTCTCTTCAAGTCAGGACCGTTTGGATTATTTGACCTAACAAGCATCTCTCATGTCATTGACTCACCTAAAGATTTGTTTTCCTCCCCCATATCTGATTCAGTCTCCACTTTCTCTGCTAATTCCTTAGACAACACCCTGCTGCACTGCTGCTTGGGTCCGGCCCCCCCTACTCCCCCTCTCCCCCTGCTTTCTAGGCTGCGTCTAGACTCTGACCTCAGTGTGTTTCTCCCTCTGTGGCCTCTAATGGTTTATTTTGTGTCAAACCAGATTTTTGCTTTACTTTGGGTGATTGAGAAGAGCAATTTTTCCCAGTGTGCCGTACTTTTCTTTTTGCTGCACACTTTCATGATTAAGCACCTGTGTGTGTGTGTGTGTGTGTGTGTGTGTGTGTGTGTGTGTGTGTGTGTCTGTGTGTGTGTGTGTGTGTGTGTGTGTGTGTGTGTGTGTGTGTGTGTGTGTGTGTGTGTGTGTGTGTGTGTGTGTGTGTGTGTGTGTGTGTGTGTGTGTGTGTGTGTGTGTGTGTGTGTGTGTGTGTTGCCCAAAGATTTTACCACTGCGACCTGGGTAAAGCTGTTTGACTGGTCATGAAAAGTATGGTATGAATGCAATCCATTTACATTTTCCTTTGCCAGCCGTTGGGCCAAAAAGTGGGACTGGTGGGAAATGTATCTGGGACATGGGGCAAGGTGATCAGTAGAGAGGCAGGATACAGGGGTTTCTCACCTGGGCCTCCAGCAGACTGACAGATGCAACTTTGAATAGATTCTCTATGTTAGAAATTGGCAGGAAATTGGCAATCTTTCTGTCGAGAATTGCTTCCTTTTTAAACTTTATATAAATGGTTTTTCATGTGTTAAGGGGTCTCTATACAGCACTACCCAATATGTAACCAACTCTACACAAAAGGTAGGATGTACACTGAAAGACAGACACATGGCATTTTAAACATTTAGGATGAGGAGGGATAAACCATCTTTTCTCATAGAATATATTCCATTGATAAAACTACTGCTACACTCCTAATTTTACAAATTTACGTCAGACTGAAAATTGATATACCGGTTCTGTACATAAATCTCTTGGATGCTGTCATTTGGTTAATCAACAGATTATAAATTGAAACATTTCTGATATATAAATGGAAAATAAAAATCGTGTATTAGTTTCACCTCTAACTATATTCTGTTATTCTAGGCTGTCATTTCTTCCCAAACAGCCTCACTCTTTTCCTCACCACGAGACCAATTGGATGTGAAATGGTTCTGTGCTTCTCGTGTATTAGTTTACAACAAGAGGCTGTCTGTGGTTTCTGTGGCAGCTTTGATTTTGCACCACACTGGCCTTTGATTAATCTTGGTTCGAGTATAGAATAAACAGACGTTTGTAGAATTCTCCATTTCCATATTTGCTCTGCATTCACACAAATCATATGCTAGTATATCATGTAAACACACAAGTTTATATTCGACCCTAAAATGTTTACTCCAGCAGCCTTGTTGTGGTTTGCAGTCAACTCGGCCCACAGAGCTTTGTTTACCACTCTCAGGTCTGTTCTGTAAGACTGTATAATGACTAAACTCGTGCGAGAAGAGGCCGATCCGTCATACTCTGCCATTGGTAGGTCATAGATGTGAATGAGTGAACTCGTGACTTGAAGGTTCCAGATCAGAGTTGAAGCCAGTCCTTAATGAACTCTGACAGTTGTTGCCCATCTGTTGATGGGGCAGGACAACCAAGGCTGTGCCCTCCTCTCTGCCTTAATTAAAGTGTGGAGTGGGAGGAGACTACAAAGTGCAATCTGGCTGGTCTGCGGACACTGTCTCAGGAATTACCAGCTGCTTCAGCCTTCCTATCAGCTGGCGTAACAATGGTCACCCTGGACAGTAATTAGATAAGATTCCCCCTGTTGTATAATTCAGTAGCCATCCATCTCACTTGTGTTGTAATGCCCAGCCCTTGGTGCGCTACTTTTGGTCTGTCGTCGTTTCATCCTTTTCTGTTTTTATCTCTTTCTTTGAGGGAGAATTGTTTGTATATTATGTTTCGTTGCAGCTTCTTCTAGGTCGTGGCCACAGACTGGAAACTTAAAGGAACACTGCTACACTCTGTCTTTCACGTTTCAGTTCAGACTAACTGTTTGTCTGTCAGCAGAGCACTTTGTCCAGACCACAGAAGATGGTATATACCTGTTGTTTCAAGTAGTGTGCCTTATAACCATGAAATTGACTTTGACATTTAACATTTTGGAGTGACCCTTTAAAGGTGAAACGAGACAAACAAGAGTCAATAGCCATGGTTGTGTCTCTCTGAGTCTGTACTGACCAAGTGGCAACCAACCTTGATGTCAACAATGACCATCAGTTTGTGAACTGCTGTTTTGAAGCCTTGAGTTTAGCATTTTGAACAGCGTCTTCTTGGGGGGTTTTTGCAACCAGACATAGGACCGGGGGTTGGTCTGATTGACAGCTTGTCCACTAACCAACCAAATCTCTACAACCACATTGCTAGCAATGGTTAAAAATATGTACTCTCTAATATGTTGTCAGTCAGCAATCCAAGAATCTCTTTACTATGACTGAACATTGAAGATGCTGCATGCAGCTAGTTTTCCCAACGTTTCTTCCTTTGCTTCCAATCTTTGAGCTAAGGTAGCCTCAGTGCATAAGGAGGGGACATTAAATCCTTCTTCTCATATAAATTAGGTTAACCCTGCAAACGAGTGTCTTTCCCAAAAGGCAAGAGTATCTATTTAAGAACACTGGGTGGAGGATCTCTTTTCCAAGTGTGTCTTGGGAATGCAGTTTGTGAATCCTTGCCGCTATTATAGAAACGGAAACATTGTTTTGATCCTATTAAGTTTGTATGCAAATTCAGCGTACTTTGTGTGTATATGCTGTCACTGCAATTATATACAAACATGATTTCTGTTGCCCTGCATGGTTACGTTTGTTGAAAGGGTATATCGTCACCAGATGCTTTTTCCATTTGCTCAGAATGTCAGCTGCTATGCACGGCACTAGGATCAACATTTGCAAAGCGCCGCAAATCTGTTAACATACAGAACAAGCCTTCATTTTAAACATTAAGTTTTTGGTGAAATGTGTGTCCTGACAGTAATACTTTGGTGCCATTTTGTTTTCTGTGGTCCATTGCAAGTGTAGACCACCTAAAGATAGTATGTCAGGTAGTTTGAACTTAATCCTCTTCACCGGTATTGTTCCATCATCACAACAGATGAATCTGTCAGCAGAGCAGAAAGGCACGGACTAGTCAAGCAACCCTTGTCTGGTTTTCTCAGGCGACAGCCAGGACTGGGCAGGTCCCAATTACCCCCTTTAATACCGTTTGATAAGCTGCTATGAAAGAGCTGCCTTTTTTTTTTCATTTAGCCTAGAGGCTTTTAGGTAGGTGTGTTGATGGGAGGGTTAAGAGAGGGGTTAAGCCAAGCTCACTGACTGAGACCCAATTGATTAGGCATGGAAACTGCTGGCAACTTGCAGAAAGAAAGTCATAATGAGATCTTTATACAAACCCTGCTTCAACAGACATTTTTCATTATGTTGATGGTAAAGCGTGTTTGACTTGTTTGTTAATGTTTTTGTTCCAAACCCAAAATTATTGTACAGTGCGTCTCCTGTGTGCGTCTAACATCGGAAACGAGGAGCAGTTACCTCAGCAGCGGGCAGCAATGACAGATGAAGAGCTTATCTGTAATTTGGTAAAGCGCTTCTTTCTCAATGTGTTCAGGCTTGTTGTCAACTTCCCATACGCGGAACAAAAGCGCTGTGAAGTGGCTGGATTTTCGTGCCGTCACAGCAGCGAGGAGGCTGTAACCTCTTATAGGTGGAGGGGTGACCTGCAGTGAAACACGGGCCCTCCGCAGTTGCGTGAAGAAACCCCTCCATCAACAGCTCCCCTCCAGCTCCTTTCCTCCCGTTCAACCCAGGCACAAACATGCCTGATAGTCAGCACACACTCCTGGCTTTGTACTTGTTGATTTATAAGCTCTGTAGCAACAGCATCTGACCTGCTACCAATTACAATATCATCACAGGAGGGCAGGACCCAACTATTTACATGTGTTCATAAATCTAATGCGCTGCAATGATATATTTTTTACTCAGCCATTCGTATTCTATTTTTATATTGTAATTCAAAAAGAGAAAAAGAATAGAACTTAGGATATTTAAATAAAAAAATTTAAAAAGTCTTTATTTTACTTACTGACTTGATTTTTAACCAATATCTTTGTCTAGGATTACTGCTGACTAGATGTATTTTTGTTTATTACGCATTTGTTTGGAAATAGCAGTTTAGTTTCCTCATGGTCCGAAGCAACTGCAGGAACATTACCCTCTCCCATTTTCAACAAGTTATTTTTCAAGTTTAAAATGCCATAGAGCACATTTGGAGGTATTAAAACATATAAATTTAACCATTACAAAGTAATTTTTTTGACACATAAGAAATTTTTGTATGGGGGGGGGGAGAAAATACACTTTTTTCAAATACAGTTGTAGTTCCATTTGACAATTTTTTTTATGAACAACAGTTGGCCTCTGCATGATGTGATTGTCCACACAATCAGGAGAAATGGAAGGTATTGGTCTGGGAGCTTTCAACTGTCAGATACTTGCCCCCTCAATTGACAACCTTCAGTCCAACACGACCTGCCCTAAGAAATTAAGTCCAAAATAAAATTAATAAGACAATGACACTGCTTGGAGATGTCAGAAAAGTCTGCTATAAGTGCAAAACTCTCCGGTCTAAAGTAATTGTGTGAGATGTGAACAGGATCACATGAATCTTTAATCCCTGTCAATGCTGACACGAGGTGAAGAAATGTATGTGCAGAACCATTCTTACCCCAGAAGATCTGAGTCATTATTAGTTCTGCTCTGATTATAACAAGAATCTAATGTTTGGAGGGTTTTAAATGTTTTATTTATAATCGCCTTTTATTGTTTTTTTATTTCACAGTTTATTTCTCCAATTGTCTCCAAGTGGCATTTTCTCAGTTTCACTTAGTCTGCGGTCGTCCGTCGAGACCACCCTGGTGCAAACTGGAGCCTGCACAGCATTTGCCTTCCACTGAAACTTGACTGTTGTGGGGCGGAGTTGGGTTGTGCACTTTTGAGATTAAACAGGAATACTTTAGGGATCACTTTGTTTCAGGTTTCAATCCCTTGCCCCTGCTGGAGAAAGAGAGGTTCTCTCCCTGGTGAGAGCCATGTAATCCCCCGTCCAGCTGGTGTCTCGTCGTCCCCTCACTGTACCTCTGTTTCTCTGTCTGTCCCTGCCTCGACAGAACAATGCAGACCAAGTTGCCTTCCAAGTGGGCGGCGGCCTGTCGGCTCTGGAACAAATTCTGCATGTCATCACTGCTGCTTCCACACCCACCGCAGTTCCTCGTATTCCTCTCAAGTGAGTACCGTCACCGAATTGAAATATTTATTTATTTTTCATAATGATACACGTGAATGCATAAAAGCAGATAGCAAGTTCAAGTCTTTTTTCTATTATTTAATACACAGTTCAACACACACAAAATCTGTTGCTGTGCCCTTGTGTTTTTCATCATGACTTTAATCAAGTTTATGATTCGAGCCAGCAGGGTGAGCTGTCTCTTAAGTTTATGATTGACACAATTTGATTTTGGAAATGCCGAGCACTTGTTGTTGTTGTTGTTGTTGTTGCTGCTGCTGTGACCAGTGCTGATGTTATCATTAGATGAGTGTGATCTTGTTGAGTCGGATTATATCTAAACTGAGATTCCTTGTCAGAACAGGTGTGGAGTGATTTTTCTGCAATGGCAAAAAAAAGGTGAATGAATCATATGGGTTACAATAGATTTACTTAGTGTATATACTCATCTATGTGGAAGGAGTTGCCCCAGTGCTTTTGTGCTATTTTTGTATCTCTGAATAAAGAGTTTAAAATTTTGGGTTAAGAAATATATCCTGCTTATTAAGAATACAATACATTTTATTTTTTAGAATTAACCACTTGATTACAAATGCTTTGTCACAAAGCTGAAAATTATCTGCTTTCTTAGTTCATGAAAAGTTGATGTTTTGGAGATATACATGGTTTTCTTAGGACAGTGACAAAACATATCAAAGAAACAATTTCTGTGTACATTGATCACTGGCAAAAAGGTAATTCATGTTCTTCAAAATCTCACTTTGACTGACATAATACCCAAAGAAAAAACATAGTGATGGACGAATAGAGATAACACTAACAATTTTTACAGAAACCCATCTGAACAATACGTACAATCAATGTGGACCCGGCTGAATATTCACAAGGTCGTGAACAGCTGTTACACTCAATGACTTTCTTTAATCCCAATTAGTTATTGTTTATACAGTTGCATAAAGTGAGTAACTGTTCAGTTGCTTCATCTCAATAGAAAATCTAAAAACGAGAAACGGCACTGCCCTTCTAGAAATGGAAAGCGCTTCTATTTTCGTAATCGGTTTGTGTTCATTCTTTTCTGTAGAAACGCGAAAAGCACACGTGTCCCATCTATCATTTATAGTGCAGGGTATTTTTGAGTTGTGGGCTTGACGTTTGCATGGGCTGCCAGTAGATAACCTTAAAGAGGCTGCCGTACTCACTAGTGGGACTCTGTAATGGACTCGAATGGCCTTGCGCTCCCATTCATTAGCATTTTCTGGTCTCTGAATCTCTGCTAATGGACAAATGCTTCTTATATTTATAAGGCTTTTAAGGGGCATCACATGTATATTGATTTTTTGGTACTCTCTCTTCCTCAATCATTGTAATCTGAGGGAATTTTAAGCAGACCTCTGAATTGGAAGAAATGTTATTATCTTAAATGGGGGAGATTCACTCTTCTTGTGCTAAGCGTTTGTTTGCTGAGTTTGTTGGCTCATCTGTGCATGACGTTCTGTCGGGCTCAGAGCAGAATTCCTCCTTTGCTTGACGTCTTCTTAACATGCTGTGATGATGTGATGGAAGAGGAGGTGAAGATTAGGCTCATGTGTTTTTATCCTCCACACACAAACTCTAATCCAACTCTGAAGTCAGTTATGAATAGTGAGAAAATAATGGTCTGTTCACATGGCTAAACCGGTTTTACACAAGCATGAAATTAGTACAGTGACACACAAACCCTTCATTGTGTCCAAGGCCTAAAAGGTACATTTAGTAGCTTGATTAGAATTGAGCGTGATGCCTCGGTTCTCCATCTTGCATTTCAGTTAGTTCTGTGCAGCTAATGCTGCTGAAACCTCTGGAGCTTCGCCAGCTGAGAAATGAACTGCAGATAAGCCCCTGATGAACATATCAACCCAGGCCCATGTACACATTTATCCCTACTCAAACAGCTCGTCCAGCAGCTTGTAGAATATACCTCAATAAAAAGAACGCAGTTTTCAGATTAAAATCTGTGTAGGCTGCAGCCGTGTATGCAAACAACAGGCTGTCACAATTGTACTCACACATATCTCTCTTTGAAACATAAGAGAAGTCACTCTTAAACCTTGTGATGTAGCTCAGTCAGGTCTGTGTTGTCGGTAGCTGGTGACGAAATGCAACACAAAGACGCAGCACGGCTGTCTACTTATCACTATACGTCATCTAGATGGCTGTGTGGCCTAATGGACTGCTATACAAACGCAAGCCCCAGAGTGCGCCGCATTATCTGTTTACAGTGATGCTGCTGTATTGATCACCTCCTCCTACCAGATAAGCAGAGTGATTTACAAAAAAAAAAGCAGCCGCGGAGATGCTCCTGCCGTATCTCTCCCCAGGGAGGCTGATTCCATCTTGTTACCATTATATTAATGAGCTAATTCCTCTACGAGGCTCTGCTAATGTCCTGGTGAAACCCTGTGGTCACTGGAACTTCGAGATCAAAGTTTATGCAGAGATGAAATCTCAAAACTCATAATAAAATCCTAAGTGTTAGTTTATAGTTTTTTTAAGGAACACGATTCTTCTTCATCACTTCTTTAGTTAATTAAATTGATTCCCATTATGGCAAATATTTTGCTCAGTAAATATTCCCATCTGAGACACAGGAACAAAACAAATTGGGGAATTTTTACTTAAATAACTAACTTAATGTTGTGTAAATAACATTTTGCTTGAATAATCTCCCAAATTTTTTTTTAGATTAACATGTCTGAAAATGTACAAATCCATTCATAGAAAAATATCTACAGCTCTGATATTTTATTTTATTTTACTTTAATATAAAATAACACTTGTAAATGGAAATGTAACTATATGTAACATTGTACTATGTGAAAAAACCTATTACCTGTGCTAGAAGTATTAAGTTCACTGTATACAGTATAATTACTATTATGTAGTTGAAACAGTTTTGGCCCAAAGTGTTTAACTAGCATGACAATAAATTAAATGGCACAGCTATTTGGGTTTCAAAAGTTGGTGTGGATGGAGGAAACCTTTTTTTTTTTTTCTTTCAACCCAAACCGGTGTCAAAGATGTCAAGTATTTATTTATCTATTTCTTTTTTGGTCCCGTGGCCTCTCTTCCAATAGGGGTCACTGGAGAGAGGAGGGTAAGACTTGTGTACTGCTTGTGAATGGTCTCTGCCAGTTCACAGCTTTTAAAAACCAAAAGTGCCGAAGTACTCATCTATGTTAATTTGGGTTGCAAAAATTGAAATCAAAACTTTATATTCTACTGTTTTCATCATCTGTTGGCAATTATCATTAATTTAAAAAGAAAGGCAGAGCTATGAAGGGAATTTAATGTTAACTCCATGTGTTAACCCAATTTGTATTTCCACCTCTGTCTCACATGACCTGTTGTATCCTGTGAAATCAGATCTGCTGCCTGTGGTTTGTATTTCAGGATGTTTTCCGCCATTTGAAGGCGTGTGTGTGTGTGTGTGTGTGTGTGTGTGTGAATACACGCACTCATGCTCCTGTGCATGATGCTGTGTGACGGCTCATCAGATTTCCCCCGCCTTCATACCTGGCCAGTGTGGCACGACAGCCAGGGTAGATGTCTTGGAAGCACTCAGGGTATCGGAGAGATCAACAGCAGAATCAAATTAAATGTCATTTAGATAGCAGTGAATGAAGGGATTGTTTGACAGCACAAGGAAGTGGATTTGCTCCTCACCTTTTATTTTGGCTTAGGATTCCTTTTCTTCCCCTGGACACAAATTTGCACTGTTTAAGAGGCAGGGACTCAACCCGATCTGGAAGTTGGTCAGATTTCCGCAGCGTTGCTCCAGTCAGGCTTCACTGTGCACATAGGAAACGCTGAGAGAGGGCGAGAAATGTGAGACTCTGGTCGAGGAGCCACCGATCGAGAGCCCGATAACTCGAGGCAGTGACAAAAAGCATAAAGAGCTTTTTACATGTTTGTTGTCAACTCAAATGAGAGTTGGCTCTTTACTATAATAAATGGCATTCTGTTGATAAATAGACAAAATTCATGACCCCTCTATCTCTCTGCTTGTTTGAAGTCCAGATTCTATTTTTTAGCAACAAAATTTGTTCTTTTATTCTTTTTTTCCCTCTCCTTGTTTGTCAGTGTTGACCTAAAAATAAGTAATTTTTATAAAATGTTAGAACATTAAATGTAGAGGTGTGTTGCACTCTCAACTCCCCCCCGCCCTCAACCCTATCGTGTGTTGGCCTGTTGGCCACCCAGGTAGAGACACAGAGGGCTGCAGGGTGGCGACACAGGATCAGGTGTGCTCCATCCCTCTGCCTCTTGGGCTCACTTCTCTTTGGATTTGTGTAGCTTTACCTGTAAAATGATTTTCCCTGGCGGAGTGAGGTTAAGCTGTTTAGTGGAGGTGTGCAGATTACATCGCTCATTATTAACCCCTTACTTTCTAAATTTCACTTTTTCTTTATCAGCGTCAGTGCCCACTGGTACGTCCACCAGCTAAAATGTGTGACGATAGTTTAATGCTCCTATGTTCAAAGTCAAATGTCCTAAAAGTGACAATGCACAATGTGGGTGGAGATGGATGGCGGCTGTGGTCATTTTAGCAACATGTGAAGCATGTGTAATATAATAAGAAGAACCCTATATTGGTGTAGGTGGAGGAATGTTGCCAGTTTGGATAAAGGGGACATGTCAGTCCCTGCAAAAAAAATGTGTGCAACATGAGACAAGCTGGCGTGGCACTTCACTAAATTGTTCCAGAAAATCTTTGACTGGAGCTGTCACTGAGGGGTATTGAGTCCGAGCGATTCCCAGAGAGGGCGGACTATCAGGTGTCATGCTCATCAAGCACAATTAGGTGGGAGGAAACCAAAGACAGATCTCTGTGGCGGTTCATTGTACAAGCTGGTGTAAGGGCATAACTCAGACATGTCTTTTACAGGCTCCTCGTTTGTTCAGAGATGACCAAAGACAAGCCCGATTAGCTGTGTTACAAAGCAATTGCATGCTCATTACGTGAGCAGTTGAGTGAGTCGAATTGTGAAGCCAGGGGCCCAGATCTGTCCTGCCTGTCCTGTAGTCAAGTGATTTAATTAGTATGTGATTGTCAATTTTGGGGAGAATACAGCCATGCTGAGAAGTTTTTTATTTTTTTTATTTTTTTTTGTTACAACTTTCACAGCACTGCGTTTTATGCCAGGGAGGTTATGTTTTCACCCCTGTCTGTTTATTTTGGTTTGTTTGTTTGTCAGCAGAATTACGCAAAAAAACCCGCAACAAATGTCCAAAAAAATTGATGGGAGGATGTCACATGGGCCAAGAAAGAACCCAATCAATCTATTTGTGTATCTGGACGAAGGGGAGGATCCAGCAACTTTTTTTCCCACTTTCTCTTACATTATGAGACAGTGTAGTATTTTGAGATTTTCACAGATTTCCCTGGGAATAATGCATGGATCTTGATGAAAATGTTCTCATTGTCACCACGTGATTTGTATCTTAACCGCCCGGCTACCAGGACACCCTGATGAGTTGTGACTTTTGTTTCAGTGTGTCCTCTTAACCACATGGTATTGTGCGTTTTCTGTGGGGAAAAAAACCCAAGAGTGGTTTCATGAACTTTAAGAAGGAGTCAGAAGTTTTGCATGGCTTCACCATTCCCCTGATCTAAAACTTCTTCCTTCTTCCTCTTTGAAGCAATGAATAAATATCCCATTACACACAGTTTAGGATTTGCATGGCAGAATTCCAAGGAGCTGCTCTGAATGCACTGGTGATACTATTGCTTCTGAGATTTTTTTTCTTTATATATATTCATGCAAGAAACATTTGGCTGGAAGAGTGAACCAGATCTCAGTTGTCACCGGTGTAACCAACAGGGACATGATCTTAAAAACCACAATAGTGACTTAAGGCACCTAAAGTAACTCTTGTCCTTTGCAGGAATTTACATGGCAGCTACCACAGTTTGAATTTCATAAGCTGCTTGAAGCATATAATTTTACAATAGTATTTGAAAACAGGTATTTGAGTTGTCGTTTTAGTATTTGCATAGAGGCTGATCTGTGTCTCATGTTCGCCAGGGACTCACACAAAGTATAGTTTGACAGGATCTCATGTTACATCACATCTTCAGTGCACTTAACCATTATGGCTCAACTTTTTATACCATCTTTATGCTGTAATAGAATTACTGTCAATATAGCTGGCAGACATGACTGGAATGATTTGCAAGAAAGCTAATTTTATGGTTGTTTATTTATTTGTTTTAGAAAGTGCTGTGTTGATGTATTCAGGTGGACGAATGTACGTTTCGATGTCAGATTTGGACACTTTCCCATTGGACAAAATATAAGGTTTCTCACATTAACACCACATTCCATGTCTGACAGCTTTATATTGCAATGTCAATAATGATACGGCAAAGCGACTGATCTGCCCACGAGCAAATGCAAAGCACAGAAATAGAGGAAGTTATTGACAGACTGGGGTCTGCCTCGGGCTAATCTATTTTCCTTTACTATGCCAGCATGGTTTGACCGAAAACGCACAGCAGATGTGAAGGTTTCGGTAGATATCAAAATGTTTACCACTAGAAATAAACATGGCCTACTTTAGGCACTGGAGAGGCAGATTCCATTCTTTCAGTGAGCAGATAGGACACGCCATTCTGCCAATGGCTAAAATATACAGTTGTCAAAAAATATTAACTGATGAAACGGGGGTGAGGGGGAGTAGCAGTCACAGCAGAACGATTGGTCAGTTATCTGAAGCATTAATCTTCTCTGGGGCTTGTCTCAGAGCAGACATAGTACAGAGGCTTGCTGGCTGGCTCAGCGCTGGCTGCTGCCTGGCGGCGGTGAGGAGCTGCTGAGAGGAAAAGTTTTATCTCTCCAGAGGAAATGCTGCACCATCTCAGCCAAGATGGGTATGAGATAGTGTTCAGCTCCTCTGAAGGTGGCTCTGGTGAGGGGAGTCTTCGCACAAGTAGCTGATATGAGTGTTTTATTCCCCAAATCGGTTTCCGTACTCGCGCTGTCAGTGAGATACGCTTTTTGACTTGTGAAGACAAACTGCGCCCTTAAGGAACCACAAATACAGGAGAGTGTGTTTGGTTTCCCGATGACTGCAGATAGTCTTGTCAGTGCCCGGGGCTAGACATTTAAACTCGCAGTCGTAGTGTTTCTGTAATGAATTGCGAGGGGAGTATCGGCGTGACTTGAGGTGTTTCTAAACTTGTGATTAATAATACTTTGTCATCTTTCTGTCAGATCTCTCTGTGCTGCTGTAAACACCTACTACCTGGCATGTTCCTGTTGCCCTCTCAACTGCTCCTACGTGCTGTTCAGCAACAAGATAGCGCTTCTCATGGACCTGCTGCTGCATCAGCTCACCGTAAGTCTGTGCACCTCAGCACATGAACACGACCTGAATTAGCATCACAGACAACATACTTAATGTAATATCCAACGAGTCAGTATTTTTGCTGTTAATTTGTGTCAACAGCATTTTTTTTGTAGGTTGTATAAAGTCCTGTAAAGGTAGACAGGCAGAAAATGCATTCGAAGAACTTTGGTGTTTTCTTTATTCTTTATTGATATATTCGTTGCTTGGACCACAGAGAAAAAAGCCATCTCATTTTACTGGTGTTTGTTCCTGCCGCATTCTTACTGAAAGACGGAGTGAGACAAAAGCTAGCGAGTACCAGACCATTGCTCAAGCCCTCCACAGAAGTGCCCCAACTGAGGGAATGTGAGAGCGCAGGCAGGCAGGCTGCACTGTGGCGACATGTCAGCCCATATCCTTCAGCACTCTGTAAGGAGGACTGTAAACATCAGCCCACTCCAAACATCTAAAGGTGGCGGCTCGCTGGGGCCGACTACACTCACAACACAGACGGGACAAGGTACAGGCGCAGGGTTGTGGTACATGCATGAACTCTACTGGGGCTTCCTTCTCCAGTGCCGAGTTCCAATCCAAAGCAGTCATATTTCCTAAGGGCGCACAGGGATAGGTTAGCCCCGTATGTTTTAGTTTATATAAAACGTATCCCAGCAGCTGCTCTGCTGACTGACAAATCCAAAAACACCGCAGGAGACAAACTAACTGTTCTCCATGTGTTCAATGCAGATTAGGCATTGAACAAACCCATGCTCCTGCACACCCCTCTTTGATGAGCTGTGATTTTAAATTACAATTTCTAAATGTGTGTGTCTGTGTTCTGGTATGCGTGAGCAATAGAGTAAAGCAGTGGGGGTAGTGCCGCCTCATGAGCATGTCCACTTTTAATTAGATTTGTGGAGAATGTCGGTGGATTTACCTTTGCTGTCAGCATTCACCCCAACCATTAGACCAAATGAGAAGGTTTTAGCAGCAGCACTATATTTTAAACCTGGACTTGTGCTTGTGTATTTCATGAAATGTGAATAAGCAAAATGGTCATCTAATTGCACTGTCTAATTTCTTCTGCCGTATTTTTATTTTAATCCATCTAGTCACGATGTCCATAGTACATTATTACTTGTCTACACCAGCTTTTAATAATAATAATATATTTAATTTATAAAGCGCTTTTCATGGACCCAAAGCGCCTTCATGTGGTGTGCCTCAACTATATACCATAATTGCAGTCATTATATATCACAAGGATTCTACCAACCTTTGGCCTAAAGCTTTGAAATAATTAATCACTAAATTCTATAATGAAGCAAAACTGTAGGAAAAGCCCAGCATGCCTCTGCATTTGCTGTAATCCGCATGTTGAAGGTTAAATTGCCCTGTTTCTGTTTATCTCTCTGCACTGTAGATATTTTGTCTAATGTCTTTCGGATGTTCTCATATTTCTGTATCAGCCTGTCGGCATCAGGGTTTATCACAGAAGCAGTAACCCAAGTTATGCAAATAACACGGGTGTATTAATTACTCAATATTTTGTTAGTAGTCCACCTTGTTTTAAGTCTTTTTTTTTTCTTTTTTTTTTTGCAGCTCTATGTCCCAGACAACGAGTCAATTTTTGGGCGCAGTGTGAACAAACAGGTCTTTGAGGGTTTGACGACAGGCCTGCTACAGACCATCGCGACCATCCTGGGGTCCCTGTGGCCATATCTCTCAGAGTCTGGACAAGGCGAAAACACATGGATTTCCTCCCCGGATGCCAAGGTCAAGACTGCCACAGAGTCCTTCAACACGCGCACGCAAGACCTAATCAGGTATTTTCCTTCCAGTGCTACTCCCAAACTGCTTCTCCTCCTCCTACATGGCACCTCTCTTTCTCATAGCATTACATCCCTCCTCCACTCCTCTTCACTGGGTTGAGAGTTGGTCAACCTCTGTTTCCCTCAACGGCCGACCTAATGTAAAGAATAGGCTGACAAAATGTCAAATCTCTTGGAAATGGTCCAACTGGTTTTCTCATTAGAATGGGAGTTGTGTGAGAATGACGGTGTGTTCTGGCATCCTTCCAGCTTCTACTTTTTCCACACATTTAGTTCCACATTTCAAGTAAAATCCGTTATGGGGGGGTACAAAGTAGCATAAACAAAGATCACTTCCAAAGCTTTGAAAGGTCCCCTTGAACCTGGTGTTTGAGCGAGCTATGAGGCTATGTAGGCTGTAGGAGTCGGTGCTGTGTCGCAGAAATGTGGACTGTGAGGAAAGGCAGGCCCAGCCTGTTGAAGCCTCGTGGAAGAGTGCAGTCTCTCCACCATCCCTCCCACAAGCAATGATTCATCTGGACGGAGCAGCTGCACAGGCCCACCACTCTCATCCACTGACCCAGTCGTAACCCTGGAGACAGGGGAGGGCCTGAGAAAAATGGTATCGTCAGGCTGGTAATCCCAAGTACGAGCTCAAGATTTACCTCAACTGCCTTGTATAATGTATACGCCAGTGCGGAAGGACAAAAGATCAAAACATTTTTTTGCTTTTGCAACACTCTCCCATTATATCAACCCATATATCACAAAGAAAGAGTTTCATCATTTCCTCTCCTCTCATTACCAGTTTCTCAGTTTGGCTTTCAGTGCTTTTAGTCCCCCATCCTTGTCATTAATGTTTCCAATCCACGCTCAAATGTTGAGATGTGAAGGAATGAGTTCGACCACCAAGCCGGTTGTCAAATGGGCGAGCAGGCATTTAACAGAGCAGTCAGTGTGAGGAAAGATCCTTTCAACCCAAGAAAAGCTGTGGAAGAGGATCGAGTCTAAACAATGGGACTTGGTTCAAGTGTCAGATGACCTGCAGTGGCTTGTGGAAATGGTCATAATCACCTGTTTTGAGAGGACGAGGACTCGGTGAGTGATAGCTCTAGCAAAAAAGGTATGTGAAAGAGGCAAATAGTCTAGACAGTTAAAAGATGAGGAACAGTGTCCATATCGGCGACTCGAAAAGCTTTGATTGGCAACTGCGGCACTCGCTGGATTTTGTGCCTGAGCTCAGCCTGGAGGTGCAGGCACACCTGAGCTGTATAAAGAAGGTCCCAGGTCAGCAGACTGTCAAGGGCCTAGAGCTGGTCTGGCACAGGGGCCAAAACAGCACTCTAATGACACTATTAGCAGTGATTTGTGACTGAAAGACTACAGGGAACATGATCATGAGACCTGTCATTGGCAAAGACAAATTGGAGATATCACAGTAATAGAAGGGGGTGGAAGGCTTAGGTAAGGTATCTGCCTACAGCTGCAGTGCTGTGGAAGTACGCACAGTAAAGGCCTTTGTTTGCCTGTGAGATGAGCTTTTTTATAAAGTAAGTCACCCGTGGTAAATTTGTTTCAACATTTTCGGAAAGAAGAAGAAAAAAAAACCCCGCTATTGACCACTGCATGTTTTTCTCTTTCTTGCAGCTATGTAGTAAACATGGGTCTGATTGACAAGTTGTACGGGTGCTTCCTGTCGGTCCAAAGTCCTGTAGACGAGCAGCCCAAGATGTCTGCTTTCCTCCAGCAGGCCTCGACTCTGCTGCACAGCATGTGTAAGCTGTGTTTTGTCGTGACCGGACGGTGAGCATGTCTCTTATTTTATACACTTTTAAACGTCTCTGTGATCTTTTTGATCTTCCTCTGAAAAAATACACACCAGCCTCTCTTTGCATCTAATGACCGAGACTCAGTCACTGTCAGTTCTTAAATGTCACAAGGATCCATAAAGACTGGCTCACGGTTACTCAAACAAAGACTGTGGTTCCTCTGCAATCAGCCAGCAGGTCGTTTCCTCCAGCCAGCTAGCTGGCTAAGCTGTCGTTACTGCACATAGAGATAGGTATCTACTTGACCCAGCGCTCTGTCACTCACCATAAACCTTAGCCTGCAGCGGGAGGTGGGGGGGGGGGGGCCCACCCATGTGTGCTACGGTGACCTCCACTAAGAGAGGTTCAGTGGCGCCGCTGACAGAGGCTAAGCACACAGACACGCTGAGGGACATTAGCACCACAATTCCTCACCTAAAAGGAAAATAAATGTTGACCATGGTAGCTGATCCAGATATGCTTTTATGTCACGCATTACAATAAAAGTTGAAGTGGAATAACCTTTACGCATGTAATTCTTACAATGGATCGAGGTAGCCATAAAAACCGAACTTCTTAACATTTCATTATTCCAAGACCTTGCCAGTGCTTTTTACGTTTCACCCACTGTGCTGCTGCACCAGCCGCAAGGTGCTTCAGGAACAGCCCGGTAGAAAACGGCTACAGTTGAACTATGTTTGTCACTGAATATCTGTGAGAAAACACATTGTCTGATCTCGCAGGTCTAAAGAAACCACGGTCAACACAGCAGCCAACAAGCCTCGTTCTGCCAACTTTCTCTGTATGTCATTTATAAGAGCGCTCAATGCGCTTGTAGAATACTTTGGCCATGCCAGTTGCTCTGTCAGGGGATTATAATGGCATTAGGAGGCTGTGTTCTAGCCTAGCAGCATATTTCACGCAGAGCCTGTTGGCTAACATCAAGTATCGGCATGCACTGTAGCTTCCATCCAGAGGTCACACGCCCTGCGTTCTAAAGGGCTGCAAATCATTGCTGGTGCTGCTGCGGTAGTCCTGAGTTATGTGTCTGAACTAGCCCAGTGTTTTCACAGGAGTCTTCTGCATTGTGACCTAAAATTTGATTATTGGATTAATTACTTACATTTTCTGTGGCGTTTCATCCTTCCTCTTTCTGAGGTCAAATAATGCCTTACTGCCGAATGTGTTGTCACATCAACCCTGCTGACACTAAAGTGTTTGGATATTAATTTACAGATTCATCATCTAAATGTTAATATTTTGGACCTCCTACCATGACAAATTCACTTTTTAAACAAAGAAAACGCTCCTGCCTGGATGCCAGACTGGTTGGTTTTATGTCACTTATTGAGTTGAGCCGTTTCTCCATACTGTCAAGCTTGTAATTCCTCTCTTTCGAATCAGCGGTATCCTTTGCTTTGTTGTTAAACGTGAGGTACAAAGAAAGGATGATGTTACCAATCCCTTCAACCAACAGGGTTGCATCTTGTCGGAGCCAGACAAACACCTTGAATCCTTTCAGGCGGCTTTGATTAAATGCGCCCAGGCACTCAGCACCTTGTCAGGCGGCTCAATATGATCTGCCAGCTTTGAGTCGGTGCCATGAACTTCACGTCATGGCTTTACTATGTTTACTGTAGCTGCAGTGGGGAGTGGAAGACGCGATTTTGACGGTTCCACTCTTCATCTGCAGCCATAAACTGGCTGGCAGTGGCTTTTACCAGTAGAGTCGAAAAGTGAAACGTATTGGAAGCCCCCCTTGCATGCGAAGAAGAAGATGGTTATTCTATAAGTAAAAGAGAAGCACGTGAAGAGTGAACCTAAGAGGTGATGTCAATATGCAACAGATTTTAAACCTGGTGCACTTCCACCCGCAGCAGTAAACAAAGTCAGTCTCTCTTGACAACTGCCGAACGGCACAAAATAAAGACATAAATGCTACAAAGTGTTTTTACAATAATATCTGTGTATTTGTAAATGTTTTTTTTCCCACTTATTTTTGGTTTTGACCATTAACAACCCTCCCACCTTACTCTGCAGTGCTCCCAGTATATTTGACAATAAACGCCAGGACCCGACTGGACTGACGGCCTTGTTGCAGTCCACAGACCTGGTGGGAGTGGTGCACACACTGTATTGTATCCTGCTGCACAGCTTCTCGCCAGAGTCTGCTTCCCAGAGTCAGGAGCCCTACGGCCCTGGGGTCATCCAGGTGGCTGTGCAAGGCATCCGCTTCCTCAACAGTTTTGCCCTGCTTGACCTATCTGCCTTCCAGGTATTTGTAATAAATGCTAAATATTATCTATTTTCACCTGGCACAAATAAAAAAAACATTCCTTAGATCGAGCAGAGCTTGTGCATTGGTGACAGAAGATTAGACATAAATTTTTTTGTATTCTGCATTTGATCTTTGTTCGTAGGTAGAAGAGCTGATAGCCTTGAATAAACAGCTAAAAGAGCAGTTTAAGGGACTTGACTCTGATCACAAATGGCTACAAATATTTTAATCATTCTTCCTGGATTTAATAAATCTGTATATACGATCAAATAGATGCTAGTTCCTTTGTTGAGATCCATTAGAAGAGGAGTTACCCTCCTCGGGACAAGGCTGACCTGTGGACATAAACGCCGGTGCCCTTTGACCCCAGGTCAGTTGCTGGGGTTGAATAGATCCTGGTGGGTCAGCCTTTAGGATGAAGCGCGGGGTGATTATCACTGTACGCTGGGCTGTACATTACCCACCCCGAGGAGGAGAGGGCAACAGCTTCACAGTGCTAAGTCACCGCATGGACGGAAAGCCACAAGAGCAAGCGTTAATTATTTTAATGTCTCGCGGTAATTACTTTGAAGCGGCTTCCTCTCTCTGACCTGGCACACTCGGGCAACTCAAAACAGCTGGATATGAAAGCTTTCGCTGCAGGAGTTTTATGAACATTTTAAATAACGTGTCTTTTCTTTTTTTTGTCCAGGAGCTATAATCACCTTGTGTTTCACATTACCTCACGGCACAGACTAAAACTTATTGTAGTGAGTGTATGCTTAGAATTCAGAGCATTAATTCACTTTTCTGCCGCATCAGCTCATAATGAGACATTTAGACTGGAATCTCAAAAGGGTCCTTTGCAGTTTACACAACTTGTATTTGGTTTGTTGCATGTTGGCAGAAGATACTGCAACAAATCTGTGATCCTTGAAAATAACTGGAAAAGGAAGTTTTTCCTTCCGAGCTCGGAGTGGTTTTGCTGTTTGTCCTTTCAGACTGTGACATGATTTTTTTTTTTTTTATCTAAATATATGAAATCATTCTTAAATACATTTAGTTTTTGTTTTTTAGTTTGACACCTCACATGGTCCATGAAATGTTGTTAATTTCTGGTATGGGTAGATTTTAATTCTTGAAAATAATGTGTAGCTTCTCAGGTACTGTGTTTATGGATGTTCAATGCTAACACACCCAAACTTCAAGTGCAGTTGTGGTGATCTTATGGTGCTCTGTCACACTGACGTGTTTAATAAATACTGTCTGTGAGCTGCGTCTAGCATCTCATCTCTAAGCGGGATTTGGGTGTTTTATGGTGGGACACCGCTTGAATTGCTTATTCTGTTAGACCATGTATGTTCCCACCAGCAAAACATACAACAGTTTATTACTTTGTAATATTGTTGCTCTTTGAAATCCCAATCATAGACAATTTATGGTTATTTCACTGTGGAACGCACTGACATGCTACATCTGTGACTTGCCAGTCTGTTCTAGGAGCTGAGGGCCTGTCTCTAGCTTTCCGGCACATTGTCAGCTCCCTGCTCTGGTACTGTTCCCAGCATTCCTCTGAAGAGCTGCTGCATGAAGTCATCACCTGTGTGGGATACTTCACCGTCAACCACCCAGACAACCAGGTAAACCACATTGAACCATGCGATGACTGCACAAAAATGTAAAATATTTCACTTTAACCAAACCAAGCAACTCTAAACATTGAAATATATATTATAATTATATATATATATATATATATATATATATATTTATACAACTTACAATTGTTTTTGTTATTAACCAGTCTGCAAGATTTGTCAATTGATTGTTGTATTCAACAGTGTGTAAAATGCCAAAAGTTCTCAATTACCAAAAGAGGTGTATTTTATTTGTCTTTATTTCGAAGGGCAACAGTCAAAAACATTAATATTAATTGTAAACATAAGGTAACATAGATTATTTAATTATTAAATTTCACTTGATAAATGACTAAACGCAACTGCTGCTAATTGCAACATTTTGTTAAAGAAATGATGTATTATATTTTTCCATAGGTAAATTTGATGTCTTCAAATTAATTGTTTTATCAAAACAATCCAAATATATATTTGATTTATTATCATATAACTGAGAAATACATCCTCATATTTTTGGAGGATGGACTCCAATATTGGACTCACTATTTAATATTTTTTCCCAAAAAAAATACTGAAATGATTGTTCCGTTATCTGAATAATTGCCTGTAAATTTTCTGTCATTCTACTCAACTAATATATTTGTTTCGGCACTACTTAACACAATTAATCAACTGCTTCAACAGGAGTTTAATGTTCTGTCAGTCTACTAATCGTCTAATTGTTGCAGCACAAGTTGTATTTAATGCTCTCCAGTATGAAAAGCGGTCTGTTGAATTAACGGGGCCTGGTCGTGTCATCTTACTTTTGTTTTGCTCATGTATTATTTGTCAGAAAAAGGGGTGTAGTTTTGTAATGGCAACAAAAAGCACCTGTTTAAAGAGTCATGCCGTGGCACCTTCCTGCTTTCGACGTTCGTGTGTCGTCTTTTGTCCTACAGAGTGAGCCATTGTTCGATCGTGGTAAAGCAGGGCTGCGTGCCGTCCCCGGTGTTACAAATACTTATGGGGCTTGATTGAAGTGAGCTGGATGTGAAGAAGCAGACCTGGCTGCTGTGTAATTGGCTGTCATGCATGGCCCGTCTACCGGGCCTCTGATTAGCCATGCTACAGTTGACTGGGCTTTGATTATGTTAAACCTGACCCACACAGGCAGCAGCCACAGCTTCATGCTCAAACCTATGATATTTTATTTAAGTTCGTGGCGTCGCAGCCAACTGCGATCGCAACAATTTATGGGCTGATTACTTATTCTAATTTGCTGAATTTTTTTGACTTCTAATTAAAGGTTCCTCGTCCGATCTATGGCACTTAAGCTCTCCTCTCTGCTCCTGTCCAATTTAATTATTATGATGTACAGAATTAGCATTTGTTGGTCATCGTAGATACAATTTGCATATTATATTGAATGATTAAATGAAGACCGATGATTAAATTACGTCGGTGATAGATGATTTGTCTTTGTGCTGCCACAGCAGCATTGAAAGAGCAGCCGTGGTTGCCTAAAAACATTTGCTTGTTGCTAATTTGATGCAAAATCCGTCATTCCTCTGCAACCTTGGTACTGCCGAGAACAATATATAGAGAAAAGCACCAAAAAATCACATACCTTGCTTTGGGGTTTAAAAATGTAATTTAGTAAAAAAAAAAAAAACAAGAAAGAGAGAGAAGGTCAGGAAACAAGATCCTACACAACCTCCACACGAAGTTGATCTGTGCCAGTGGTCCAGTTCCTGGAATTTGTCCATTCGGTTCTGCACCAAGATGGACAGCGTTAAGGAGAATATTTGGAGCAGCTTGAGCTTTTCTCAAGCTAATGTAAGCATTGGCAGGACACAAAAGCAAACCGACCCGAGGCTTGTGCGGACGTAGAGACTGCTGCTGATTCACTGTCGGCACACCAGCTATAGGAACATGAATCTCTAAATATATCTATTTTTATAATATGCTTAAAAATGCCTTCTCAAAGTAGAAATTTGAAGCAGACCATAGCATACCATACGTATTGATGTATTCCCTTTGCTCCGTGGGCATGAATAATTCACCTAATGACACAAAAAGCTATTGGGAGAGTGACATATGTAGGCTTGTGTGTTTTTCAAGTGTCTCTGCTCATGGGGGTCACAGCCATGTTGCCATATGTCTCATTGTCTGTTGGGTGCGCCTAAAGAAACATACAAAAAAAAAATAGAAGAAATAAATCCTCTTCTTTTAACTGACGTGTAACAGGTTGATTTTTTTTTCCCCGCGAAGAGATATGTTCCGGTAATCTCCTTGTCTTTAGATACAGTGATTCATTTGTGATTCATCCCCACTCCCAGTGATGATCTGGTGAGTCTTTGAACTGACGGAACTGTAATTTTAAAACTGTTGACATGTTAACCCGCCTGACTTCCCACTTGCTTTTCAGAGAAACGCGAGCAATTTCCGAGTGTGGAAAACCTTAAGAAAACTAACTTTTGGTACATGGAAAATAGGACCACACCTGCCAGCAGACTGAGCTACACATGCAAAACACACACATGCAGTTGTCCTCATAACACACACACACACACACAGAAACGGGTGTAATTTCAGGTAGTGTATTGACCTTTTCCCTGCACCGACTCCTGATATTACCAGACTCCTCTGTGACTAAATTTAATAAGCTGTTTTCTTTATATCAACAAGCATCTCATGAACTTTGAATTGTCTCTGGACTAAACATCCCACACGCACACCTCCAGAGCCTGATATGTGGGGGTCATTCCTCTTCTTCCCCTTCTCTACGAGGGCGTTTCCTCTGCCCCGCAGGCCCAAGCCAAGCTTTGGGCCTGTAATTCCTGTTAACCTGATGTTGAAACGCTCCCTTCAGCAGTCCATTACTGCCAAGACAACCAAGCGCTCACTGCCTGCAGGGTAAGTGCAGCTCGTGCAGACCATGGGGAGCCAGCGTTGGGGAATGCACACTCTGGATCACCCAGCAGAGTAAACAGAGGCAGAGTAACGCAGACAGACGCACTCTGCTGCGCTGACTGGCAGCAGCGGTCCTGATTGTTAGCTCGGTTGATGATTTACACTCTGCTTCAAGGTTGAACGCAGGTCCAACACACTCAAATTGAAGCGGAGGACACTTTTATCCACGCAGAGCTTTCAGTGAGAAGTTTCCATTTGTCTGCGCTGTTGTTGTCAGTTAGTTTTAGAGCAGAATTATCTGCAGTACGATCTGCGGTGGAATGACAGCGTCAGCTCACAGAGATAAATAAAGAGTTATTAAGCTTTAATGTGTAAACAGCAGGTTTTTATTAGTTGGGGGTTTTTTTGGATAACCAACAGTCAAGTTGGTGTGTCTATGTCAATGTCTGCTTCGCGAGCATCCCCTTGTCCAAAGGCAATTTACATGTGTCCTGTTGCGTGACTCAATGAGCCATTGTAGATGTTGTAAAGAAGCACTAAACAGTTGTTTGTCTGCCGCTCTGCTCGTCTTATCAGTGAGGCCGTTCTACTGCGACAGATCTGGTTTATATTGTAGATGGATGGAGCGTCTGCTCTGATGTTGGTGCGTGCTGAGGTGTTTGACCTGTCTAGACGCTACAATAACTCTCCTTTAAAAAAAATGTATATATAATCTGATAAAAAAAATTTATATCAGACAGTTATATCTTACAGTTGATTATTAATAAAAAAAAATTACCTCATGCAGCAGTGCTTTAGTCTCTTGCATCCAAACTAATTCTGCTTATTTGTGATTTATTCTTTATTGCGTGGCTGGATGACAACTTTTTTCCCCCCGCTCTCGCTCTCAAATCTGCTTTAACTTTAGTTTCCGATTCAACACTGGGTTTTCCCAGGAATTTTGTTTGCGTTTCAGAACATTAACTTTACACACTCTTTGTTGTAATTGTGGACAGTGAGGATGTTATGTAATGGAAGCGTCATAAAAACTCGGCACTGTTTAAAAAAAAAAAGTGCCAGGCCTCTGAACTTAAGGAAGAACAGAGCAGCTCAGGACACTTGAGTTTTTACAGGGCCTGTGTTCTACGCGGGCCAGATGTATGTGTTCAGATGCTTGTTGTTAGTTTTATGATGTCAGGCTTTGAGCTGCAGATACTTCAGCTGGACTGGGAGAAGTAACGCCGCGGCAAAATTTCTCGTTGGAAACCATTTCGGGCTCTGGTGCTGATCTTCACCTGGTAGAGGCGTGGAAAGTTGGCGGGGGACTCATTTTCTTTTGTTGCCTCCAGACCCTCGCCGCTGCCACCAGGCGTTGTTTTATGTCCTCCTACGTCAGGCACTTGAGAGTGGACAATTTGTTTAGGCAGATGGAAGATGGAACTGTGCAAAGTCGAGGATTATGAGATCGCTGGGTGATTTGTGGGTTGGATCTCGTCAGAGCCCCGGCTCGAACATCCAACACTTGCTAGTGTTAAATTATGACACCTAAACCATAAATGTCCCGTATTAAAACACATGAATGATTCTTTAGCTTTTGCAGAATCATGATTTTGGCTCTCTAATCAATTTAGCTGCATACATTTAGGACCCCCCCCCCCCCATCGCCGGTTTGTCTTTTTGCAGTGTTGCAATAGACAAGACAAATATGATATTGTAGGACTTAGTGGAAAATAGCATGAACAAGCTAAAACTACATGCGCTGAAAATAAGCAGCTCTACCTTGAAAACAACCAGAGCCCCCCCCCCCCCCCCCCCCCCTTCCTTCGCTGGATGACTTTGTCCAGTGAGTCCCACATTCCTTTGTGAAAAACACTCATTGAGTCAGTGAAACTTGGGATTTTGTCCTTCCACTGTTACACTCATGTATTTATAGCGTATTCAAGACGATTGCTATACCGTTATCACCAGAGCGGAAATGATTCTCACAGATTCAAAAATTAATACTTCCATTACAGGCTGACAAATGCGCTGCTCTCCACGCTTTTAAGTGTTTGTAATGTATTACCGTTGAGTTTGTTTTGATCTGTTCATATGGATTCTTTAAACAAACGATGATGGGAAATGACACTGTTTTGTGTCGCTTTGAACGCCGCTGTAGAGGGCAGCTCTGAGAAGCTTCACCTTGAACTGATAAAAGCAGAGAATTATCGCTTTGTTTATCCCGCTGCTAAAAGTTGGAGTGCACTATCAAAGGGGAAGCCAATGGAAGAGTATTAGAGAGCATGTTTTTAAAATCTTGTAAATCTTGGAAAATTTATGTCACCGTGACCCGGGGACCTCACTCTGCCCTTCTGCTTTCCATTGGCGTTAAGCCTCCCGGCCTGTACTCGGTACCTGTAAAGTAGCGTTCTGGTGTTCTTGCTTTGTTTCACTTCCGAGCCTCTTGCTCTCAGAGAGGTACTTGGTCCTCGGTCCTCTAAAAGGCTTAGGAGAGACGACCGGAGCATGAGTCTGGGACACCGTCCTTTGCAGCAGTCCCCTTTCAAATCAAACGAGTCTGGGACAGATGTGGTTTTAATACTGGTGGCCCGGCTGTGACGGGCTGTGATGGAGAGCAGGATGTCACCGAGGTGAAAATACCATTAATGGTATTGCTCATTTCTTGAAGTGGGGGTGGCCAGACTGTTGCTCACTCTGCCTTTTCACCTACCACCCCTGTTGCACAAAGATTGTCCTTTCAACCTGAGCTTCACTCCTGCATCAGCTCTGTGATTTTTTTTTTCCCCCAGCCGAGTGTTGCTTAAAGAGCTTAACACAAAACTTGAAAGTGAGGTTTTCACCTCTGATAATGACATGAGTTCACATTTCTCATTTCCCCTCTTATGTTACAGAAGCTCTGCTATTGCTGTTGGTACAAAGGCAGAACAAAACATCCCATCAATGTGTTTTATAGCCTGTAATTGTGCGGTGGGAGGCTGTGCCCCCCAGGTCTCCTCCTAATGGCTTTTTGTGTGTTGTTTTAGTGGCAGATTTACATGTGGGAGGGGCACAGGCCGGTGATTTACAACCAGCAGTGCCACTGACTGGCCCAGTGACTGACTGGCCCTGCTCCCTGTGTGTTCCAGGTGATAGTGCAGTCTGGCCGCCAGCCCAGCGTGCTGCAGAAACTGTGTCAGCTACCCTTCCAGTACTTCAGCCACCCGCGCCTCATCAAAGTGCTCTTCCCCTCCCTCATCTCGGCCTGCTACAACAACCCTCAGAACAAGGTCATCCTGCAGCAGGAGATGAGCTGCGTGCTGCTGGCTACGTTCATTCAGGTAAACACAGGAGCATTGCCTCAAATACAGTATATGGACGCACATGTTCTGTGTGTTAGGACACATTTACATACTAAACATAATCCAGTGATTAAAATATCAGGACCACAAAACTTGGGAGTGTTGCAGCCCAATTAAAAATAGGTGTCTTTCTTTCAATGCTAATGTTAATAATGGATTCAAAAACATACTAATAATCGATTTCATCCTCTTTGGCCTCAACAGTTTAATACCTTTTTAAATAAAACTAAGTCTAGAGGGAAACTTGTCTGTGAAAGCTGATGAACGTGGTGACTTTGTAACAGGCAGGTTGGCTTCCTTCACAGTGGATTTACCTGCCACCGGTTCAACCCCCAGTAAACAGCTTGTCTCCTTCATCTTCTTCCACCAACACGCCCCCTCACCGCCCCGCAACCACCACTGTTTAGACACCGATTAACTTCCATTCAAAGGGAGACGAGCCATTGTCATTTCTTTCAAACAAAGCAATAATGCATGGCGTCCTGCTCCGCTGCCCTCATTGTTGAGTTGACCTCAGGAGCATTCCTGGGAGTGAAACAACGCGATCCGGGACGGTTCGATATCACTCATTCTGCTAAGTAAACTTGTTTGTACAAGTTTGATTGGTAAACAATTTAATCTGTGATGGCGGCTGTAAATTTTGGTCTAAATAAAATTAATAAAAAATTGTTGTTTGGGTTTTTTTTCCCCTCAATAGTTTTATTTAATCTTAAATAAGACTATTAAAATTGTACACACATTACGTCTGTTAGCATTAATGCCTCTTGTTACTTCACCCAGGATTGTGCCGCAAATGAGAAAGAGTCGGACAACAAAAAAAAGCAAGGAGGTACGTTGTTCTGATGAATTCATCAAATGCATGACAAAAAGAACGGATGGCTTGTATTGATTTCATATTTTGAATTCTATGAAGATATTTACGATGGCTAATTTTCACATGTAGGTTATCCAGTTAATTCCAGTAATATTGTTATTTAATTGAGTAATGCATGAATAACAATTTTTCGTCATGAAGTTTATCTTTCAACCCATGTTGACCTTACTCCGGTGAATTTTTGTGAGATTTTTATTTATTTTTTGCTTGTTTAAGGATTAAGGATCTGTGTTGAACACGCTGTATAACATAGATGTTGTTTTCTGTCTGTGCAAAGTTTCCCAGATGCTGGACTTCTGCGAGTTGTCCAACCGCTTTCCACGAGATCAGTGGGACTCGGCGCTGCAGTTTTTTCTCAAGAAGCAGGAGGAGTGATGCACGGCCCACTGTCCTCAGAGTGGACCAGCACAGTGTAAACACTACGGGGGGGGGGAGAGACTGCGATGTGGAGATGTTGATGAGGAATTTGTTCTTTTGTTTTCTGATTGGACACATGGGTAAATTGTGTTGTGTTCTTCAGACTTTGTCAAATGTTAGGATTGTGAAGCCGATACCCATGTTGGTTCATCCGTTTAGATTGATGAGGAATTTGCACATAATGTCTTATTTTGTTATTATTTTGTTGTTCGAGCACACACACATCTCTTCCGTGTAATATCTAGACAAAACTTGTTTGTGTTGTAGATAGAAATGGATCGGTTTTCACAGGAGTGACAAAATAATGTAATCCTACTGTAATTCAGTTTGCTTAACATTTTCATCAGTAATATTTGTGTTAATTTATTGTATTTCTCTCAGTTTTGAATGTGAATAACTGGGATGTTATCTCTTGTTAACGTTATGTCAGGTATGTTACATGACCTGCCTTGATTGCAATTTATACAGTTGTGTTTTCACTTTTTGCTTCCCTGCTAAGAGGCACTTGAAATTGATATAATTTTTGAGTTATTTGCCTTTTACCGTGTAAAGTAATATACTGATGGTTATTGCATTGTTGTTCCTCGATTTTCACAAAGTTGGCTTTGTAGCGAGTTTCTTTCCATCAGGTCCTCATTAACCCTTGATGTTGAAGACATGTGCTGAGTTGATGGATTTCTATAAATTGTAGTAAAAAAAAAGAAATGCCTTGATTGGATCTCAATCTTGTGTGACTTTTACATTTGAACCACACTGACGCCCTTGCAGTCTGACCGCCTGAAGGAAAATATGTTTTTCAGATGTAAACAATTAAGAAACTTTTCACAGTCTGTGTTTGGACACCAACAATTTAAATCGAGCGGCTCTAAGGAAGCCATTAGCCCCTGTACCTGCCCTGTGCTGATCACTGGATTAGTGTATAGTCTACATTCAAAAAAGAGTGGTAAAGGTTGAAATGTAAATTGGTCCACCGCAAAAGCATCAATTCGGCCTTTAGTTCTGCGCATATGAGGTCAACCTGTAAATGTAGGCAGCTTTTAGAAGCAGGATTAGGTTTGGCCTGATGGAAAATCACTTCCAGCCCCTGATAAGATCCGAGTGTTTATTTGAGGCTTTATGCTGATTTTATATGTCACCTAGAGGCCTCCACTGTCTTGTTATTCTTCATTTAACATTTTCCTTTTAAATACCTTGTTGCCACTCCTGTTATCCCCCTGTTCACCCGTGTTAAAGATGCAGTGTATCAGCGCGGGAGCGTGATCTCAGCGCGACTCCCCACGTCCTTCGCTGATAGAAGCCGATCCTCCTCCAACAAATTGCCGAGGTGTCGAGTGTCGGTCCCAGCTTGACCCTGCGCGCTCCCCTTGTCCAGCGGCTGTTTGCCGGTCAGGATTCCGACTGCAAGGAAAATAAACCCGAGACTCGCCGGGATGCGTCCTCGGGCTGGGAGTCCCCTCGTCGTGTTGTGGGTCCATTCAGCGCGTCCTCTGTCCGCAGGCGATGCCAGATGCAGATAAGGGGCCGCCGCTGCCTGTCCCCTGTCTAGACCTGCCACCGTGGGCCCCGGGTCGGGGAAGGGCATCGGGACTTTTGTTTGGAGGAGACCAAATTTCATCGGGTTCTCACTATGACCGGGCTGAATTTGGTCTGAATATATAAGCTGCAGGCTACGGCACTTACAGGCCATGATGATGATGATGATGATGATAATCACATGAGGAGGCGCTTTAAACGGGCCCGGGGCCATTGTTTCTGATCCGGTGACCTATGACAGTTACTAATATCTTGTACGGTGAGGCTCTTTTGATCTGAGCAACTGAACACTTCACTGAAATGTTTCATATCTGATTGCGTCTTTAGGCAATAGGCCTTTTTATTTGGTTGATCCAGCTCCAACCTCCATTTATTTATATATATATATATATTAAAGAAAACGTCAAACATATGCAGTAATTTCCATTTACCTCAACACTGATTTATTTTCCCGAGGTTAAAATGCCTCTGAAAGTTTATGGAACAAATGTGTTTTTGCATGCAACAATCAGAACTATGTTTTTTTTTATTTATTATTACTATTATTATTGTTGATAAGTTCGGCTATGTCTGTCCTCGTAATAAATATTTAATAAGTTATTCTTCTGGAGAGAACGCGAGCAGTGCGCATCACTCTCCGGTTTCAGTTCATTTACAAGAGTCGAGATTGAAACTTACAAATCATGCACATCTACACAGTTTGGGTTTTCCTGATGACACACACCGATGAGCAGTAACGCTCAGACGTCGCGTGCCGGCCGACGATGCCGTTTGAATCCCACGACACGTTCCCCACGGCGTGTCCTGTCCCACTGGCGTCAGAAGGTGGCGAGGTGTCCCGCGAAAAGAAGCAACATAACGTCCCATCAGCAGCCGCGAGTCCTGCCGAAGTGTCCTTGAGCAAGGCGGGGGTAAAAGGGAACAGCCAGACCTCCATGTCTGTATCCTCGAACATAATCCATCCTGGTCCCTCGTTCTTTTTTTTTCTTCTTCTTCTTTTTCTTGATTGGACATCACGGAGGTCTCTGCGCCTCCTCCCGCGCGCTCTCGGCGTGACCCAGCTGACCTCCGGTCCAGGCCTCCCCCTCCTCACGTGTCCACGGGACTCGGCACCATGCTGTTCGGTGTGTCCGGTAACTGCGACGACAGGGAGGTCACGTCGCTGCCCGACGAGTTTCCCAGAGAGCCCGACTCCGAGAAGGACACCTGCCGGAGGAGACAGAGGGAGTCGCTGGTAACCAGGCTCATACTGCAATTTGAACATGCTTATATATTATAAGTATTAGGCCTATCTATTAAAAACAATGAAAACATCACTTCATCAGACTTATAAAACATATCAAGTGGCCACGCGAGGTTCAAAACATTTGGCCCAATAATCACATTTTTTTCCCTATGGAAAATTAAAGGATTCTAATATATACCTTCGGGATTACTGTAAGATTCTTTTATTTTTTTATTTTTAACTGAATGCATGCCATCACCATCATCATCATCATCATCATCATCATCATTATCATTATTACCATTTTCATCATCATTTGTGCATCCAAATTATTCTGCATCATAAATTCAATTTAACAACTGTGTGTGTGTGTGTGTGAGAGTGTGTGAGAGAGAGAGAGAGAGAGAGAGAGAGAGAGAGAGAGAGAGAGAGAGAGAGAGAGAGTGAGAGTGTGAGTGTGAGAGAGAGAGACTCTAAGACTCTTTGTGTATTTAATAGATACATTTCTTGTACTGTACTAAATGAATAATTGAATGTGGCCCACCAGTTGTTGGAAGGCGGGCTGGTCCAGGTCGCTCTGCAGGGCGAAGTCGCTGAGGGTCTTCCACGGGGGCTGGTAGGTCTGCACCTCCACAGGATTCCCCTGCACGCCGTTGTCGTGCCGGATGGGACTGCCCGCCACCAGGTGTGTGCCCGTCAGGCCCTGTAGATTCTGCACGAGAGGAAGGGGAACAAATACTAACTCTCGGTTCAAATCTTGGCTGCTGATGTGTGGACGAGGTGTTGAGTCATGTGCAGCAACAGGGATCCTCATGCTGGGTGAATGATGCAGGGATAAATAAAGAAAACAACAAACCAAATCAAACCAACCGTTGCTGGGAAAAAACATTTAACTTTATGATCATTAACTAACCATAAATCAGTAAAAATGCATAATAAACATTAGTATAAATTGAGCCTGTGATTCTCATTCCACAATAAAGTGTGTTCAAATCAAATCAGTCCTCTCCACCAAATCATCTGCCCCAAAAGCACAATACGACCACTCCATTTAAAAAACAAAATCTAATTTTACAATTATTAAGATAACATACCATCCGAATATTTAGAAAGAAGCTGAGACGAGAATGGAAAAAAACGATGACAAGCAGTTGTCCGATCTGAAAGACTGACGTGTCTCTTTTTGAAAGAATTCACAAAGATCAATCTCGCATTGTGGCCCTGGTTTTTCGGTCTATCGCCATTATTATAATTATTATTCTTTCTTCATCTTATGACGTAAACATGCGGCGACAACGCTGCATGGACATCATTTAGTTCTGGTCCTTCACACAGACTGTTGCTGCAGTTTTCACATTTGTATTCTCAAATGAGCGACGGAATTGATCAACATGTTTTACGCGTAAAAAAAAAAATAATAATCTGTACAAGTCGAGAGAGATAAATAACAATAATGTTGCACCACTATAATAAATTACGGGCATGAAGACTTCATGAGCTCACGGTCTTGTCGCTGTGCGCCTGCTGCTGCAGCTGCTTCATCAGGATGGACCTCTTCTTGTCTTTGCAGCGCTTGTTCTGGAACCACACGCGGATGACCCGGGGGCTCAGGCCGGTCATCTCCACCAGCTGCTCCTTCATCAGAGCGTCCGGCCGCGGGTTGGCGTTGTAGCAGGTCCGCAGGGTGTGGAGCTGCTTCTCGTTCAGCACCGTGCGGATGCGGGTGGTCTTCTCCGACTGCTTGTGGACGTGGTTCCGGTGGTGAGGAGGGTGCCGGGCCGAAACCGGGTCTGAGCAGGAGGCGAGAATTGGGTTATGTTCCCATGAAGAAAATGTTCCGTATTAATAGGCCTCGATCATAAATGAATGAATGCGTGTTTAACACAGATAAGTCCATACTAAATCACATGCAATAGTTTCTATACAATTAACACCGTCTGTAATTTATGTAATTTAATAAAATGTTGGGCTGTAAATTCCAAACATCATCAGGCTGTAAGGTCACACATTTTTAGGCATATGAGAAAAACAAAAAAAAATTGAAATATAATGACGTCTGACTTTATGTATGCCTCTAAATAATTTTCAGAGTGTAGGACTTTACGCGCACAAAATATAATTAGAGAGAAAACAAGACAGAGAAACAGGCCTGTCAATAATAATAATAACAACAACAACAATAATAATAATCACCATCATGTCATAATAATCATAATCCAGCCCTGTACCTGAGATGTGCAGCGGTCTGGTGTGGACGTTGCCCGGGCTGAGCGGGCTCCCTGCGGAGGCCCGCTCCACCAGCAGACCGTGGTCCGCCCGACACAGCAGCTCGTCGTCCCGCAGGGAGAACTCGTCTCCCGGCAGGAGGTGTCGACTGCACACCGAGCACCGAAAGCACTCCATGTGGTACACGCTGTCCCGGGCCCTCATCACCAGGTCGCTGCTGCAGAAGCCCATGTTACACTTTGCACATTTGATGCCAAACAGCCTGAAAGGGAGCGCAGAGTCACGTTGGTCCCATGTAATCATTATCCCCTAAAATTATCCCTCTGTCTGAATCCAGTTAAATGACACGCTGAGCTGCACTTTTTGGTCCAAATCAAAAGAGGCTCAGGAAAATACTTATTAAACAAAAAGTAATCCTGCATGCAACGCAAATCTGATGGAGGCCTGCAGTTCATGACGCACAGTCTTGCACACACTTTCATTTGCACATTTGCCACTGAAAGGGACATTCATTATGGAAAATATTATGGAAATATGTTTATTACTATTTTTATATCTCATGCTCCTTAACTTTGCGTTAAGCACAGAACAGCACATGGCCTCTGGCGTTTAGGAAAGTTAAAACAAAACGATTAAATGAAATAATGATAATAAAAATTAAAAAATAAAATATATCCTGGTGACGGTTGAACTCCTACCTGGCATAGTCTCTCTTACAGTAAGTCTTTCCGTCTCGGACGAAGCAAGTGCAGCTCTCGTCCAGGTACTGGCTGCACTCTGCACACTTGAGGCAGGCTGCGTGCCACTCCAGGTCCGGGGAGACTCTCAGGATGTACTGGTCGTGTATCTGACTTCCACAGCCCACACACATTGCGATTCCCGACTTCTCTGTGTGAGAGTGTGTGTGTGTGGGGGGGAGGAGGAGGAGGAGGATTGCATTAATGCAACACCGACTTTGCGCTCTTTTTAATCCCCATGACATGCCCGTTAAACCCCCGACACCCCGTCACCTTCAAGGAGAGAAACTGTTGTGCGCGTATCACAACAAACACGTCGAGTCATTCCGAGAGCACTGGTGAATTATTATAATAAGGCCACGACAGCTAAAAATACCTCCAACGGAATGAGCGCGAGGACTATAAGTTAATATAAGGACATTGTATTTATGTTAGTGTTGATCGTTCGGATCAAATTGTCTAGTTGCTGTTTTCTATATTATTCTGTAGACTTCGAAATTAATCGAGCGATTTATCATGGAACTCAAAGAGACTATACACGCCGGTCAGGTTATAGCACCTAAAAGAAGAAGAAGAAGAAGAAGAAGAAGAAGAAAAAAAACCTCTGAAAAATGAGCAGAAAGAGGAGCATCTTACTTTTTGAATGATCCCCCATATCATCCAAGAAAGAAGTGTTGAGCAGGATATCCACCATACAGGAGAAAGTAGCCCGGTGCAGCACGACGGGTGGAGGAGAGGAGCGGCAGAGGAGACCGTCCCGTCTCTGGCTGGATGATAAACTTGTATTCCTCCACCGAGAGGTGGAGAGAAAACAAAGATCCTCGACCAGTGACGTGTGTAAACCTGGACCTCTCCGAGTCCGGGGAGAGGGTGTCATGCAAATCTTCTGCAGGACCCTCGCTCTTTTTTTTCCCTTTTGGCTTCTAAGACTGGCTGTGAAGTATAGTGTGTGTGTATGTGTGTGTGTGTGTGTGTGTGTTAGTGTGCTTTATTTCTTATATACTGTATATATTTTTTGTTATCGTTTAGTCCATGCAGCACTGCCTGTCCATCTCAATTCCTTCAGTAATTCCCCTGTTAACTCGCTTCACAAGTATATTAGATTTATTGTGACATCAAGTGTGAGTTTAGATTATATTGTTATTATTCCCTTTGCTAATATCTAATTCCCTTAATATTAATGTGGGGGCTCACAGTAAGAGCTTTTGTGGTCATCTAATCCTACAGTATCAACATATCTCCAGATTATGTCAATATACAGGAATTTATTGTGTTTTACAGTTTTTAAGTCCCCCCCCTAATATCCGTAATACATACATTGTTGAAAATGTCAAAAAATAGTTTAATGTCACTGGTTATTATTATATTACTTTTATAAATGATTATGGTTGTGATGATTATTATCGTTATTATTAACAATTTTAATTTTTTGTTATTGTCATTAGTCAGTTTAAAATCTGGTCGTTTATTGTAGATAAATAAATAATTGAAACATGTTTTGTTTTCTTTAAGTGACTATTCGGTTATCCACCGTGTGCACAGTAGAGCGCCCTCTACTGGAGGAAGTCTCAAATATTACTCCGAGACCCATGGAGCCTTTTCTCTTGTACATGAAGCTTATATAAAGGTGTGACAAAAAATACATTAATAAACTAATATAAACTAAATGTATACATTTATTAGCGTCAGTAAATGTTAAAAACATCCGTTAGTGTGTATTCGTTGTCAAAAGGAGGAAAGTTGAAGAAACTGACTGTAACAGTGGCAATTGTTGCCTATAATTAAGAAAATGGCTGAGGAGCATGAGAGACCCACAGATGTTGTTTGTTTAACTAGTGTCATCATAAAGAAAAGTATCAAATCAAACTCCTGTTTATTCAGAAATGTAATTTTTGTAAAGGTTGAAAATGTATTGCAGTGAGAGAAAAAGAGAAAGAGAGAGAGAGACACACACAGACAGACAGACAGACAGACAGACAGACGGACAGACAGAGAGAGAGACAGACAGAGAGAGAGAGAGAGAGGGAGAGAGACACACACAGACAGACAGACAGAGAGAGAGAGAGAGGGAGGGGGGGGGTGTCTTTCGTAAGTTCTCGTTTTTGATCGGTATATCTCGCGAGAAGTCGTCCCGACGTCAGATCACCTTTGACACACTTTGCTCCCCGTAGCAGCGCTGAAGAACAGACACAAGGATCCAAGATGAACCGAGCGTTCAACAGAACGAGTCTGAAACGCCTGGTAAGTGTGTGACACTCACAGACGAACAGTTTCACTTCACGCAGACGTCGCGTCGCTCTGCTATCGCGGACTAAAAGCACGAAACAACGTCACTTGGCGAACTTGTTTTCTTTTTGCAGCTGCTGCTAGCTAGCTAGCTAGCTGGCTAGCTGACCTGAGTTAGCTAGCTAGCTAACTCGGGTCATGCTCGTGTGTCACGTCGCGGTCCTTTTCGGAGTTCGAGTATGTGACAGGGTAGTTCGACTTTGATTCCACACATACATCGCGTCATAACCAGGATGCAAGTTGACAGTTTCGTTTTTTAAGCTAATGCCAGTTGCCGCGAGCCCGTGAGCCCAGGAGCTAGCCGAGGTGTTATGGAACCTGTTGACGTCGAACAACAGTTACGAAAGGAGCGTGTTACCAAACTGACACCTCAATGTTATGAAATGTGTTTTCTGTCTCTCGCTTCCATCTTCTATGAAACGACAGTACATGTCACGTTACAAACTAGGATCTGGTGTTTTTCATTTTTTCCCCCGTTTGCTTGATTTTATCAGAGTGACCTTTTCATAGCTGTTAGTGTTCAGTCATATCCAGATGTGTCCTGCTCGACTCAAACCTTGTTTGTCCACCAGCCAGTGATTATTCTTAAATCCATCAGTAGTATGCTTCTGAATCCATGTGTGCTATTGGTTGCTCTTGAGTTCAGACCAATACCGTGAACAGTGCTTAAGTATATATTAGGGCTGCAACTAATTATTTTCATTATCGATTAATCTGTCGATTATTTTCTCGATTATTCGATGGGTCCATAAAATGTCATAGTGGTAAAAAAAAATGTGGATCGTGATTCCCAAACCTCAATATGATGTTTTGTTTGTCCACACACCAAAGACATTTAGTGTACTGTCATAGAGGAGCAAGGAAACTAGACAATATTCACATTCAAGAAGCTGAAATCAGAGAATTTTGACTATTTCTTCATAAAAACTACTTGAATCGGTTAATCGATGATCAAAATAGTTGGCGATTAGCGTAATTAATACACACATTCAGTGGTAAATACACAGCTCCAGCCTTCTTCCTTTTTATTTTTATTAACTGAATACTATTAACAGTGTGTGTAGACTATCTTGACCGGCAGCAACACCAGATTTGTGTGTTTCTGTCTTGATGTCTACTGAGATGTCGACATCTTCTCCAACAGACCGGCCTCCTCCAAAGGTTTCAGAGCACCTTGGTGGTTGCAGAGCACAACAATGACAAGCTGACTCCCATCACTCTCAACGCAATCACTGCTGCCAGCAAACTGGGCGGAGACGTGTCATGTCTGGTCGCTGGAACAAACTGTGCAAAGGTAAAGGCACATCTTTTGTGGTGGATCTGCTTCATGGACAACGTGTTGTATTTGTGACAGTATTTTGATGTTACTCTGGCTATTACCACATTGCATGACTATATGGTTAAGTTAATACACAAGACACCTACGGATGTAGAAAAGTGTATTGGGAAACTGCAGTAGTCATGGAGATAAGGCAATCTTCACCAGGAAACCTCGTCACGTCAGATGCTTTTTGTTTCTCTTCAGGTTGTGGAGCAAATTAGCACAGTACACGGAGTGAAGACGATCCTGGTGTCTCAACATGATTCCTATAAAGGTTCCTTGCCAGGTATGTAACACTAAAGAAGTGTGATGCTTTTGGTTTATTTAACCTTCATGGTCAGGGGAAAACATACTGATCTTTACTACTTTAACCTGCTTCAGATTTGCACAGTCCCACATGTTCACAGCTGGAGGATTTTGTTCAGTAGTAACTGAAAGAGGAGAGACTTGTTTTCATTGGATTTCCCTGCATTAATGTTTATGTTGTCTACTGTCTTACTCTAATTTTTGGTTGAGTTGACACCTGCTGTTCTCTTCTTCCCTCAGAGGAGTTGACTCCCCTGATCTTGGCGATACAAAAACAATTCAGCTTCACTCACATCTGTGCCGGTGCATCTGCCTTCGGAAAGGTAAACCACAGACCAGAGCTGTGCCTGTATAATATATACTCACATGTCTTGAAATGCACCTTAAACCTGTTCAGAAGAGTCAAAATCTATGATTTCAAAATTTGATTTTGACTTAATTGATATTGACCTAAATTGTCTATATCTACAGTACTTTCTCCTCTTCATACTTTAAATACACACGTGTAATTGGTGCACATTTCTCAGCTAATTCATCATTTTGTCTGCAGAACCTGCTTCCAAGAGTAGCTGCCAAGTTGGATGTGGCCCCAGTTTCAGAAATTATTGAGATCAAGTCTCCAGACACTTTTGTCAGAACCATTTATGCAGGTGAGTGATTATCGTAAAAAAAGTAACAAAGGATTTTGATCTTCTCTTTAATTCTTTGTTAGTTTTGACACACCTTAGTAGAATTGTTAAGTCACGTTACCTGGCATTGGTGAAGCTTTGATATATGCCTGCAAGTTAATAATATTTTAATTTGATAGGAAATGCTCTCAGCACTGTGAAATGTAATGAGGCGGTCAAGGTCCTCACCTTCAGAGGGACATCCTTTGAGCCAGCTCCAACGGAGGGAGGAAGTGCCGCGTCAGAAGATGGTAAGAAGCTATCTGATATTTTGGATGTTATTTTATACCATTAAAAAAGCAAAGATGCATTTATCTACAAACCTTATTTGCAGTTGTCAGTTTTAATTCTTTCTGCCTGTTGATGATCTCTAAACCGCAGTGGCTTCATCTTCACCCACTGGAGTATCTGAGTGGCTAGAGCAGACTCTGACAAAGAGTGACCGCCCAGAGCTGACAAGCGCCAAGGTTGTGGTGTCAGGAGGTATGAGTCAACTGTTTTATCTTCAAGATCTACCTAAGTCATCAAAATTTGCTTTATTCTCGTGTTTTGTTCAGCAGGGGTTGGAGAGTTCAGTAGCATAAATGTCACATTTTTGTTTTGTTTCTTTTCCTCAGGAAGGGGCTTGAAGAGTGGGGACAACTTCAAGCTGCTTTATAACCTTGCAGACAAAATGAATGCTGCAGGTGTGGTGGGATTATTATTTTGTGTTATAAATGAACAGGCTACTTATTTTTATAAAGGTAGATTTTAAATTTCAAAATAATATTTTTTCTCAGTCGGTGCATCCAGAGCTGCAGTGGATGCTGGGTATGTCCCGAACGACATGCAGGTTGGACAGACTGGCAAAATTGTAGCACCGGTAAGTCATTTCTTTTCTGAGGTGGTTATTTAGATTTGGTAAAGAGCGAGAGAAAGGCCAGCAAAACTTGACGGGACAGCAGGAACACAACAAACCTTCCATCGCAGTTTGAAAACCCACCTGTTCAGGCTGCACCTTAGTCCATTAATCATTAAAACAGAAAAAAAAGAATTCTCAAATGGAGCATTGATACATTTTATGTACTCGCATGATTCTTGCACTTTTTGGGTAATATCTTCAGGGTTGAATATACTTATTGTAAGTCACTTTGGACAAATGCATCAGCTAAATTCAAGTAATGTCAAAACATAATCATATTAAAATGTGAATAGTTACATTCCAAAATATGTTTGAACCCAGCGCGCACTTGAACTCAGTTGCACTTATGAGTGTATACAAACCTCCTGTGTTCGACTAATGCCTGTTAGCCTTCGCCGCGTCTGCAATCCAGTATCATCAGGATGTCTGCTCTGCCCTTTTAAAACGGTTAAGTTCCCATTACGTGATTCAGCGGGGGTGAGCCCGGCTGTGATTATCCACACATTAGGCCCTGCAGGATGCTCGTGATGGCACATTTAGGCCCCTAAATGATTTAGCTGATCCATTAAAGCAGAGTGCACTGGATGCCCGGTCGGAGCCTCAGACTAGGGCAGACCATCCAAATTGGATTTCCAAATGTTATGACAAGCTTGTGGAATTCTGCTAAGTTTATGAAATATAATTTAAATCTGTTTTTTCACCCTTCCAAACTTTAAAAAAAAAATGTTTAGTGTAGTCAGTGAAATTTAAGATTCACATTGTATTCACTTGTGTGCATGTTGGGTCTTCTCAACGGATTTTAATGAGGGTTAGTCTGTGGTTGTGTCTGAAGTCACTCACTCATTCACTGCTCCCTGCTCACTGTCTAAAGAATTCTATGTAAAGGACTATTTAAGATAAGATAAGATATTACTTTATTGGTCCCACAACAGGGAAATTATTTCGTTACATCATTGGCAAATTGAAAAAAACACTTTGAAACCTGCCACATCAACATCAAAAAAATGAATGCATGCACCAAATTATTGAATCCAGTGACTTTTTATAGATTTGATTGATCCACAGGAAACAGTTTTCAGTTACTATAATCTGATGGGCGCATGTTACACGTTACAAACTGATAATGTCTAAGTGGAAACTTGCAGATTCTGTGGTCATCTTTGGGTTGTATTTTCTGGAGAAACTTCTATGTTCATAAGTTGGTGCTACATTAAATAATCATTGAAACATGTTTTTTGTTAGTGCTAGTGAGAAGGATTTCCTAGCAGGTTTGGGGAGATGCAAGAATAGCTGACCCTTTTTTCCCCAGCACCCTCTGAAAGATTACACACACATACCGGGATAATTTTACCACCAGTTAGCTTTGATCTGTCGTAGTTCTGAGATTACACTTCTTGTCAACAAGAAAGTGACACTTGTCTGGTTGTGTTCTCGTCGTGTCCACAGGAGTTGTACATTGCTGTCGGTATCTCGGGAGCTATTCAACACCTGGCTGGAATGAAAGATAGCAAGGTAACATCACCGGAGAGAAGGATTTTCTTACTGTTTTCTATTTTTCTTTTCTTTTTTTTCATGGGCCACATGTAATTAGTGTTCATGAAGTCTCATTACATCTAAAAGCCTTGCGTTCCTTGGCATCATATGTAAAAAATAGTTGTTCCACTGCAACAAAAGAATTAGTCCCAAGACATTTTTAAGTTACAGTATTTTCTGCATACAATCATCTTACTCACGATTAGTACACAGCACCCACAACTATAACTGATCACCGTCCCCTCTTCATATGTTGGATGGATTTTTCTGTATCTTTTACAAATAAGAACCAAATTTCAGGCTGTTGCAAAAAAAAGGTAATTAACAACGTATCTGTGTTTTTAGCTTGTACTCTGTGGTATATGAATTCTAATTGTTTTTTTTTTATAAATTTAGACTATTGTTGCCATCAACAAAGACCCGGAGGCTCCCATTTTCCAGGTGGCTGACTATGGCCTGGTGGCCGATCTTTTTAAGGTGAGCGTCGGGGATTGATGTTGCGACAGCAATGAGAGTAATTCCTCTTACTTTAGGAAAACACTGAGCAATTAACAGTAAATAACATTTGCTTTTCTCACTGATACATTTTGAACAATGCCTTATTCCACCGAATGGAAATATGCATGTGTTGAATTATGAAGTTCTTGAAAAGATAAGATAATAATTTATTTAGCCCATGTCGGGAAAATTAAATTCTTATAGCAGCAGCAAAAGCCAAAAAGGCATTAGGGAAGAGGTAGAAAATATAACAAAATATAGCAAATTATACAATCAAAACTATAAAAAAAGACTGTTAAAAGCTAAATACATTTTAAACAGAGTAAGATAGAGCTTGATGCCTTGTAGATGCTCACATTAGCATCCCAGAAAATATAAAAAATGATCAGTATTCACAAAACGGAAGCAAATGGTTACGTCAGGTTTGTATTCGGCCTCGTCTTGCCAGGCCTTTTATACGCTCAGCTGCTCTCGTGTATCAGTCTGGTACGAGAGGACAGTGAGCTGGGAGGGTTGGCACTGCAAACACTGGATTCCGGTGCTGCCTGAGAAGTAGCTAGTAGGTTATAATTTCATGTGTGTCCCGTTGGTCATATTTTATTTAGCCCCGGAGCAGCTCATGAGCCACGCAGGTGTCCTGACCAACTCTGTCGAAGTGATTAGTAATAATAGCCAGTGGCAGGAGAGTTGTGACCCACTGGGCGAGATCACCTTACATGTGATCACTCCTCAGATAGCTGATTAAAATGGATGGGCTTTCTACTTTTTCCCCAAACGGACAATTGATACCTCAGACCGACACAGGCAGTGACTGATGATTCGGTGCTGAAGTTGCTTGCCTCCCAAGCAGAGCCATTTGAATAATGTTGTACTCATATTTATCACAGAATGCTCTTGAATTTGTCTTCTTTAAATCTGACTGGCAATATTAGCGCAATTTATTTATGGTCTAACCTGCCTCATATGTAGAATGTGCCTCTGCACTTGTCAACCTTACAAACACCGTCACAAATGTTTGTATGATTCCCGCATGCTGCGGTCTCCATAAATCTCAGTGTGCTCATTTATATTTTGGGCACCGGCTGTCTCGATGGTTTGTGTAATAAACTCATGAATCTTAATACGTGAAATTTGCTGGGAATTAAAATGACAGACGCAGGCGAACATTTGTCCCCACATGCAAGGCTTGAAAAATTTCAAATGGTTGCAGCAGTTATATTAAGTGCAGAATCAATTTAACTTAATTTTTATGCCTTAACTATTCCTACAGTTTGTATTTGGTAGAGTCCGATCAATAGGGATTTTCAGGAACTAATACCGATGTCGATATCAGGAAGTACAAAAATGTGCAAATCAAAATGAATATATATATATATATATATATATATAGATTAGCTATGATCAAACCCTTATGGTAAAGAAATGTAATTGAGGCTTGATATCTTACAGTTGAACCGTTTGGACCATTAAACTTGAACATTAACAAGAATTAAATAAAAACACAACACATTTGAACTTGGCTTAAAAAACAACAACAATTTTTTAATGTAAAATTTTTAACATAAACATCTTTTCTGCATTGTTTATTCTGTAGAATAAAAGTTTCCATATCTTCGGCAAAACAACGCCGACACAGACACAACTCTGAAAGGCTCATATCGGCCGATAGAACCGGCCAACAGGTGAATTGGTCGGGCTCTGGTATTTAGTTCTTTTGGGTTTTGTTAAGAATTCATTAATTTAAAAGTACACTGGAATGATAAAAAAAAAACATGTTGTGACCATAATGTAATATATTTAAGAATGTTTTCTCTGTTTTCTCTTCAGGCTGTTCCCGAGATGACCGACGCGCTGAACAAGTGAGGAGAGAAACAAAAGGTCCAACTAAACTACCACTGCGAAGCTGTGAGAGTGACCTCACGAACTGACAGCCTCTGTCACTGTGAGCTTCTGTGTGTAGAAATGATTTCATCATCTCTCTGAGCATTATCAGAAGATCACTCTCAATATGGGAACCAATTGCCAGTTTTAAATACACTTTACAAGCGTTAAAGCATCAGTGACTAAGCTTGTACTTGCCTTTGGCAAGAGTTTATTTTGTGCCTCCAGTAGTCCACATGATTAAGGTACAGTAAAGGGCTGCTTCGGGGAATGCTTACCTTGTCCTCTGATTTGTGACGATGTACAGTAGCTGTTCATACTAACCTAAAGGATGTAATTACTGAGATGCTCTTTGAAAATGATGTATTAAATTGACAAGTCATAACCGGCTTTCTCATTTTGTCATGACATCCCTTTATTGGATTCATTTTTGTAATGCCCTCTTTCCATGATCAAGATAGAAAAAGCCTATTGACAGTAAAACAAACAGGGTTAGTTTGCTGTATTTAGGTGGCAAATCTGAATAATTCATGCTATAATCTCACTTTCCAACGTTTTACTGTAGGTCCAGTCCCTCAATATTTTTTCACTGACGATGATGATCATAACCCATCCTTAAATATATTTACAAAGCTTCCAAACATTAAAATCATAAAAAGGTAGTACTTTAGACCTGGATGATATGAAATCTTATCATATGCAGGTAGATTTTTATTTATTAATTTGGTATGTGGGGGACACGCTGTGGTGAACTCTAAACTCATCTTTTGGTCGCCTTCCAGTCATGGCACCTGGATTGAAAATGAATCACCTCAGTTGTCCACCAGTCAAAAAGATTTCCTCACTCTTTCCACTTGTAGAATTTAGATAAAAATGTTAACACTGATAATATAGAAAGACAAAGGTTTAGTAAGAAGTTGAAACTGATCCAATGTACCCTGCAGCAGTCCATCAAAGAGGACTGTTCATGGTGAGTTTGAAAACACTAGACTGACAAAACAGCCGACACACCTGCACTTGTGATAAATCCACTGATCCCAGTCTGTCGCTCTCCAGTAAAATCAGTCCAGGAAAATCCTACAAAGTGTATCCGAGGAAATTTACATATCAAAAGCCAGATTTTCTGCACAGACAAGTTGTCTGAAAATGTTGGGCTCGAGCCCTGTTGCTGGTTTCTTTGAGTAATTTTCTCTTTTTTTTTTTTTTTCTCCGTCAAACTCAAGTGTTTCTGTGAGTGTAACTTCCTGATAAGTGGTTCCTGATAACAAGTCCTCTGTCCTCTGTTTGTGCTGCTCCGGCAAGTTCATCCTCTCAGCTCCATCAGCACGAAGAGGACGACAGACATGGACTTTATGTGCCAGTGACTCCCAACAACATTGGAGTTGAGTAAAGCGTTAATTTTTTCTGTTGATCTGAAGAACGCTTGCGAGTGTCAAGACAAGTGTCATGCCTCTGACAGACGGTTGACCGGAGCATCTCCTGGCTCCATCATCCTGTACTTCTCCTCCAGAAGAGGCTCGTTGCCCTGCAGGTGGATGAGCGGCTTGGAGTGGAGCCCCGCTCGAATGTCCTGGTTCCTCTTGTTGTAGATATTGACCCTGTGATCCAGCTCGGGGCTGGTCTTGGTGGAACCGGCTGGGCTGGGCGGTTTGAGGTTGACGGGGTCCAGGCCCTTCTGTGTGAGACACGAGTCCTCGCGCAGAGAGGAGAGCAGCTCCTGCACCACGGCGCTGGGGCTGCCTCGTGGCTGAGTGCCCAGGGCCAGGGGGCTGCTGTAGGGCGGAGGGTAGCAGCGCTGGTCGCTGTAGTCCGTTGAGGTGGAGGCCTCCCGCACCGTGGAGCTGCAGTCTGTGGTGGAGCCAAGAGTCTGGCTGCTGATGCTGTGCTGGTGGGCACTGAAGCTGGTGCGGGACACTGTGGTCGTGGAGGCCTCGCTGACCGAGCTGCCGGTCCGCCGCAAGCGGCTGGACAGCACTGCGTCGGCGCTCACCAGAGAGGGGGGAAGCTGGCTGGGGTTGTTGGGCAGGTGCACGTCTATGGCTGCAGTGGTGATGACGCGCGCCGGGTCTGGGATCCCCATATCTGTGAGAACGACACAAGCCTTTTGAATATTGTGGAGCAACATGGGCTGTAGAAAATGTCTGAAGCAAAATGTTGCTGATGCTCACCACTGCTCGCCTCGCTGTAGTACTGGCTGATGTAGTTATTCATGTCATCTTGGCCATGGTGATCTGAGGAGGATACAAATGGCCAATTAATGGACTTTTGCCTCAGATGTAATAAAAGTAAATCCAGTATGAATTAAGATGTACAGATAGTGTACAAAAACTTAGAGAACACATTAGTTTTACAGTGGATTCGAGACATTTTGAACTACTTTAAGTCAATATACCCCTTGCTAGGATTTGAAATATATGAATCTTTTATTTAAAAATGGTGACAAACACCTATTGTGTTTTTCTGAGCCTACGGTGATGTTTTCAAGTTGCTCATTTTGTCTTACCAAGAGTCCAAAACCCCAGAGAGATAATTTTACCATCATATAAAACAGAGAAGCAGCAAATCTTGTCGACATGAAGATGAAATGAGTAAATGTTGCTTGATAAATTACTCAAACAACTAATCAATCGAATTATGTCGTCGCTTTTGCTGTTCTTATAGATTAAATCAACCAATTACTTGAGTATTACCTTAATGAGCAACACTTGGTGTGAATCTGTTTCACAGATCCGAGAGCGCTCCAGCGTCTCACAGGACTGTCAGACGGCCTATATATATTCACTTATAGTTTTTTTATGAATGTCCCAGAAGAAGCCACGCATTGTTTGGCCCAAAACGTGACAGGGGACGTTTCCAGATGATCAATACCACATGAGTGTACGAGACGCAGGCCAGGTTTAAAGGACGTCTGACTAGAACCACTGTGGCTCAGATGATTTATAGCTTTGATAAAGGAAAAGCCTCACTGTTTTAAGCCCTGGCAGCACTTTGCCGCTCTAAATCCTGTAAGTTATGACCTGTCACTGCGTGAAAGGTTTACAGTCCATCTAGATGTGGCCCAGGAGTTTTAGATGTGGATTGTGCGATGAATGTATTTAAGAAGAGGACACGGACCCTCCACCATTAACACACAGTCGTACCTGCAGCAAGTGGTGACTATGATATGTGTTGTTCTGTGCCATATTTTCTGTTAATCGTCTTTTTAATTTATCTTTTTTTGTTCCTTTTGGCAACCGGGAAACTTTGAAAGACCAGCCCGACATTTGTTATGTTCCTCTCAAATGTTAACACGCCATTTCCAACACTTCAGTGCTGCTGCGTAGGATGAGGCAGGACTTCTCATTCAACCAATCCAAAGAATTTAAATCGGAAACCTTCTAGTCACAAGCCAACGTCTTTTCCTCAAGCCCACCACTTGCCCAGCAACGCTCTGATCATCTCAACAGAGGTCTTTGAGAGCCTGTTATACAAAAACTGTTGGGTGTTCCAGACGGTTACCTGCAGGCCTCCTGGGCTCTCTAGCTTTAGCTGGGCCCTGATGCTCAGAGGCCCCAGGGGCCAGTCCGTCCACCTCCTGGAAAGCGCTGCTGCTTTGTTTACCCCACATGTGGTGGATCTGCATCGCTGCCTCGCGCTCTGCCACCAGATCCAGGTCCTGCTGGGCCAGGTGGGCCCTCAGCTGTCTGATCTCAAACTGTAAAGGAAAGAGGGTCAAATGGGAGAAAACTCATTATTTCTCCTTTAAGAAACACACACACACAACGAGTGTTTTAAGGAGTATTTGACATGAACTAAATACTACTCATTCTCACTGATATGCCATCCAACATTTTGTTGGCATATTCCAAACTGCAGTATAACTGTCAGACATACAGCATAGACACTTCTGAGATACATAGAGCACTTAGTCGATGCACTTTTAGTTTCACTATTTTATTACATTTGTAAATTGAGCGCTGGATATCTGAGATGCACATGATGGCTATAAAAGTGTTAATCTGGTGACAGTGTTAGATGTGGCAGGCACGCCGAATCATTTTCTTGTTTAGTGCTTTGCCGCCCTCTGCTGGTGAAATGCAGAGAGATAAACTATTTGTCGACTGTAAGCAGGTATAGGTAGATGTGAGACAGATAAGAGGACGTACTGCTTGTTCCTGACAGATCTGAGTGAGGCGGTCAAGCTGCTCCTCCCTCACCGCCTTGGCCTTCTCGTACTGCTGGATCTCCAGCTCCATGTCCACCTTCACCTGCAGCACAAAGGCTGGAACGACAGGGCGTATTATAGTCAAGAAACATTCCATCTTGGGCCTTTATCCACTCTAACATCAACTAAATACTAAGTCGATGTATGTTCATTTTTGGGTCTACAATAAATCTGATCAATCGGTCACAAATATGCCCAAAGACATTTAAATGTAATGACAAACCTCTGACTTACATGGTTAATTCTACAATCATTATTGGTAAATTTCACATTCATAAGGCATAAGTCCTTCCCAAACAAGTATATGATAGAATTTAATTTATACATGGAGACATTAACCCTTACCAAAAACCAAAAAAAAGGGAGCACACACTGTTTTACTTTGAATAATTATTTTCTATGACCCTGGATTAAGTATGACCAGTTATTAGTTATTAGAATCTGAAATTTCATTTACTTATTTTGATCTTGTTATCTCCTGTTTATAACTGATTGTCTTCCTTGTTCTGTATTACATGAACTTTGTACTTTAACAGTAAAGTAAAAAAAAAAAAATACAAAAAAACATTGTATGGCTTCAGTCCTGTTTAGTTTTTGTTGAGGTTTGTATAATTTTTACGTTTTTTGCCAAAAGTTTGTGGTGTTGTATTGGATTGTGTTTTACTGTGTTAACATCTTTTGATCAGCTTGTGTGGAGGTGACAACAGAGTTCACACTCACCATCCATTTCTTCTCTACACGCTATTATGTTCTGAAACCACCAGGGGGAGCAACATGGTTTAAAAAAGCATTTTCTACAATAAATTAACTGCTGTGCATGCACCTATATGGTTGAATAATATTTATCTAGCACCTATTGTGCAAATATTGAAACCACAGGTTCATCATGGCAAATGATGTCCAGCCATGTCTCCATGTGAAAAATTATTATTATTATTACCAAAAAAACAAACAAGCTCAAGACTTGATGTAATACCGCACACAGCAGTATCCATCTCTGTGGCCTGACAGTAAAGGACAAGAGACACAAGGGACAAGAGCCCCCCCCCCTCACCATCAATGATCCTCTTGACCCTCCAGATGCGCAGCGTGATGATGAGACCAATAGCATCCCAGGGGCTGCTGGGGCCGTTGGCCACTGTGGAGGCCACCATGGGGGCCAGAGATAGGACGATGACAGCTCCATCAAACACCTGACACACACACGCACGCACGCACGCACCAGGTTACTGTTGTGCCTGTGGCTTCCACAGTACCCACACTGAGGTATGACATTGAGGGAATGACGACACTGCAGTGAGAGGGGGCTCGAGTCAGGACTAATGGGTCCCGTGGGAGCTTACCTCTACTTTGTTCTCTATGTAATCCCATATCCCCAACACCACGATCCTGAACACCGTCTGCAACACACACACACAGACAGAGATGGAGACAGAGAGCAGGTTACTCACAGGGTGATATGGAAGAAAAGAAGGACAGCTCAACTGAGAGAGACCGGATGATGCAGGCAGAGCACAGAGGGTAGTAAATGGCATTTGTGGTTGCGATTCCGATTTCCTTTGTCCCCACCGCTGATAATTCATCACTGACACAATATTCATACCCCTCACAGATGGCACGGTGGGTTTTTCATCTGAACAAGTAGAGACACCCCACATTTAGCTCCTTCTGCTGACACAGCAGGGCCTGCAGAGGGCAAACAGCTCTCTCCCCTCTCTCCCTGTTCCTTCCCCGCCGTCCCCTCACCCCCATCCTCACTTCAGATATTCAAGGCTGCAGAAACCAGCCTCCCTGCCGCTCACACCCACATCGCGCTTTTATTGATACTTAAAATTCCAGCTTAAAAAGGAAAAGGAGTTAGCGGTGGGGTGATCAAGTGTGGGAACTAAGACAAATGTAGCTGACTGTGAAGAAAATCCTGATCAATAAGACAAACCTGAGGCCCCAAAAATAATTTAAAAAACTTGTGGCACAGAACAGCTCCATCTGCATTAAAGTGTCTCTGCTGCAGATCAATTGAATGACCTGAGAGGGACCGACGCTGCCAACTTTAACAACAGGAAGTCAAAGAGGTTTTATTCTTTCTAAATGCTGATGTAGATCTTCGTCGTATGATCTCCTGAGCAAGGTAAACTATCAACAGAGCGGTAAACGAGTTCACCTTATCGGGATCTACGCGTCCGACGACAGAGGGCACGGTGCGTTTCAGTGTTGTGAGTGTTATGATGCGCCGTCGCCGCATACTGCAAAACGAAGCATTAATCCAAAGGCCGCCGCATCAGCTGTAAGTGAGCCGTGCTCTTGTGTTGAGCGACGAGGAGACTCACCTCGGTGAAGAACACGGAGAGGACAGCCAGGCTGATCCAGTGGATGATGCTGGCGAACTGCGACGCATTATTAACTGTAGGGACGAAGCAGAACAACTGGTTGCGGTTGTCGTTTTGTTTTTTAAAAACAATGACACACACACACACACACACACACACACACCTTCACTACATAAACGCACAGGCAGGCATGAACTCATCACACACTGTGCATGTGTCTGTATCTTCCCATCTATTCACTACCCAGGCTAATTGTGGTTGGCCTCAAACAGCGCTCGGCTGTCAGCAGAGGAATCCCCCCCCCCCCCCCCCCACCCCCCTCCATCTGTCTTTGTTTGCCGTGTTCACTGATCTGTCCATCAGTCCGTTCATCTTCCCCCTGTCCTCCCCGCACTCGTCCAAGCAGCGTCTGTATTGCCTGATTTCTTCCTCTGCTAATCTCCCGTCACACATTTGTCTCACTTTGCCCAGCCTCTCCAGTCAGTCTTGTCCCAGAGGAAACAGTGAAAGACGCTATTTTAGATACTGTAGGCGCGACTCCGGCGGCATGTGTGTGTGTGTGTGTGTGTGTGTTCTTCACCCAGCTCCCTGACATCAAACAGGTCACGACCCCTGACTCTCTGCTTATGATGGATGAGGATGTATTCACCGAGCCGGATCATGTGGATGCAAGCGATACTGGGGTGACGTGGGTCACACTGGTATTTCGACCACCTGACATCTTGTGTTCACAGTGGAATACTAATGGGAGGGTTATATATTCCCCGGCCCACGATTGATCGGACCCTCGGGTCCCAGAACAGATGAGCAGTGACATTATACAGTAGATGTATGCGAGCAGGTTAGCAGCTAATGATCATATACATGTTGCATATTTGATTTATCTCATTTCAGACAAAAACACAGTCCTTAATCAAATTAAAATGTCTTTTTTTTCCTCGACCGGTTCTTGTTACACTGTGAGTAAAAGTGTAAAAGTATTTGTAGTTCACTCTTTCTTTATTGCTGAAACCTCTGTGGGTGCATAGTTTTTCCCCGTAGCACAGCTCCTGTGCTGATTAAGGTCTTGAGAACTTGCTCCTCTGTGTTCCGTCTTTATTGGAGTCCATACATTGATCCAGCGCCTTTGTACAGCAATTAGTGAAAATTGTGCTGAGCAGTCGACCCCCCCCCCCATTTCCAAGAAGGCTATTGGTGACCAAGACTGCATACAAAGAGTGTAACAATCCTTAAAGCCAGCAGCATATGACATTGGTAATCTCATCAGACACCTGGTACTCACACTGCAGCAGCTTGGTGTCTATGAGCACCTCCAGCGTCAGCAGCAGCACCACCAGGATGACACAGGCCACCAGGAAACAGTTGAAGCCCGCCGACAGCAGGCAGACCTGCCACAGCGCTGCCCTTCTCCCACAGCACGGCTTCAGCCAGTTGGACCTGAACGTTGGGAGAGAGGGGGGAGAAGGAGGGCGGAGAAGACGGTTAGAAGAGCTGTGGGTACGGAGACAAACGGAGGCTCTTGCGGTGTTACCTTTAATATGTTGTGCTGGTGCAGAGGTCAGATCTGACAGCCCTGCCTCGCGAGGGGCAAATCAATAAAAACACAAGAAACATCAAGATGCACAAATCGTGAGGAGTACTCAACCTTGGCTTTGGTCAATGCTGAATCATTCTCAGCAGAGGGCACTGTTCCGCATAGAAAATGCAGCGTATGCATGCTAGAATTTATTTACAGTTAAGTTCAATGCACATTATGAATACATGTTCTGCTGGCACCTATAGAGAGAGTGATTACGTTTATGAGTTCATGGGTGTCATTTCTTCTTTGCCCCCTTTCTTCATGTTCTAATGAAACCGTTCATTCGTGACTGTCCATTAGTGCCTTCCCTTTAAAACACCATCAGGTCATATAATCTACTGACGACTACAGCCACTACATTTGTCTGTGCCTATTTTTGGAAACAGCTTACATGACATCTGTTGAAATCCACATTCAAGCATGAAATAATTTGCTTTCGTCTCATCAGAATATGCGTACATACATGAAGCACCAGCAGATTTAATGCCTGACATATCAGAACAGCCACAGACGAGGTGTCGGCCACGTTCTCTACTCTCACATGTTGAGCCTTTGAGTCAGTAAAGTGTGGTTATGGCGAGATTAGAGTCCTGTGTTCTTAATTCTCCTGCCTGCTGCTTCACTAGGTGACGGGACGGGTCTCTGGGTGGAACTGACTGGCTGACGGATTTTTCCATGACAACGTTTGCACCCTCATACCCGATGGTTGTTGGGACATCGCCAGACTGAAAAAAACTTGCATCATTCACAGTTCTGGTATCCAAAATTGTTGCATCATATGTGCTGTCATTCCCACAGGGTTTGTCCGCTTATGCTTATACATCTCCCTTCACATTGCAATATATATTTTCCATTAGTCTGGAGTGGGCCAGTGTCCTGGTGCGCTCGCTCCCTGTCCAGGTAACACTGTGCCTGAAGACGTGGGTGTCAGACGTGTCCCGTCTGTCCTCACTCGCTGCTGCAAATTCTGCTAATCAGAGACTGCGACTGTCACAGACTCCTGGGGATGTTTGGTCAATAAATAATGACAAATCCTCAGGAGGCACACAGGGCTTTCCCTTCCTGTCAAAGCTTTGCATTGCGCGCTCGCACACACACACACACACACACACACACACACACACTACTCAGAGAGTGTGTGTGTGTGTGTGTGTGTGTGTGCGTGTTGCCTCCTATAAAGGACACCCCCCCCCCACACAGAGGAAAGACAGTATGTTCCCTCGAAAATAGCAGCTATCAGTTGTCGCCTGTCCCCCATAGGAGGAAAGCTTTGGGCAATATCTGTCAGACGACAAGAGAGGATGCAATTTTACTCTCCTCTCCTCTCCGCTTCTACTCAGAATGAAGGTGGCAAACACTGAGAGAGGAAGCGGGTTGCAGTGGGTTCAAAGGCACTGGGACTCATCCAGAAAGTGAACTGGAGAGCGAGAGCCAGAGAGGAAGGACGGGTGGCTGGAGATGGAAGAACGAGAAAGGGAGAACAGAGGAAGCTGCTGATTGATTTAAAGAATGATTTCAGCTCATTAGAACTTTGCCCATCACGCTCATGATGGCACTGTGCTCGGAATGTGCAAGCGATCAGAAGATCATACATGTTGCAACAAACCCCAGGTTTGTTAAACTTATTTGGAATTAGGGCTGTGAAACAGTGAAAAATGCTTATGCCACAATTTTGACGTGCTGAAATGTCTTGTTTAGTACAAGCATCAATCCAAAGCGCAAAGATACTCACTATCAAAGAAAAGCAGTTATTCCTAATACAAATAGTTGACAAAATGAATTATCAGAACAGATGCTGAAACTAATAATTTCTCCTGGGAAAAGAAAGTTGAATGGTTACGTTATTACCCAAACTCTGCGTCAAAAATAAATCAAAAGAAAAAAAACCGAGAACAGTTTATGTAGCGACTCTCTGGTGCACTTGTGACTTGCTGTGCTTGTGCAATGGAAGGTTTTCATTAATATTTTTGGCCACGATTTTACCTCAAATAACAACTGGCTTGTTTACAACTTGTCCCAGTGGTCTCATGTTTGGCCAGCTGGACCGCACTGAAGTGATGTCCCTGTGTTTTTAGATCAATACATTTGGTGACAACCATTACCAATAGGGATCATGGCCAATTTATAAAAAAAAAAACCCAAACAACTAAAATGTAATAAACTGATGCTTCGAGGTGCTAAAGAGAGGGGTGGTGTCATTTCACAGGAGGAGCCGAGCCCCTGGTGAAGCCCTGCGGCACGTCCTCTCCCTCCTTCACCAAGGTCAGCGGAGAGGTGGGCGCTCCGCCATGCTGTGTCGATGCTCTCCCAGAGGCTAACAGTCGTGCACTCGGCCCTCCGCGGCAAGCCCTCTGTGCCGGCCAATGCTAACAGATTAGGAGCTCAACACCTGGGGTGGCAAAGATGTGGTGGAGGGTAATGGCATCATTAGCAGAGAGACTCTTTCCCGCAGCACCGATCTGTTTCCAAGGAACAATGTCGAACCCCATCTGCCGGTGGAGTGGAGCCAAGAAAAAGAAACATTTACCTAATGATACGCCTTACACACAAGTCACCAGACATTTGTGGACCATTAGTTGAAAGATGGAATGGAGACACCTCACTTACCTCTGGGATTGAAAAGCATGATTTAACTCCCGCCGTGTGGATTCATAATACATTCAGACCTCTCCCGTAAGCCGGGCAGAAAAGGTATTAATTTAATAAAGCTGTAAAGAAAAACCCTATCTGGAAGCGGAGTGAATGGTAGTGATGGATTACTCCGAGCTCAGAAACTTAATTTTAGGCAAATCACTTTAAACCTTGAACGCTGAGGACCTGAAGTATTTATGAGAAAGTGAGGCCGCTTCAGTGGTGCTGGAGCAAGCCAAGGGTGGAAATCACCTCACCCTCTCCCAGGGTCACAGCTGGGTAGGATCGAATGGGCGATACCTCAAGGGTTGGTCATGCATGCATAGGTGCACGCACACAAATCCTCCCACACACACACACACACACACACAGTTACGTATGGTGAGGAGAGGTTCATAAAGACATCAACAGTCCAGTGGAAACACACTGAGGGAAGATCGAAGTGACCCCCGACAGCAGTGCAGAGAGAGAGAGAGAGAGAGAGGGGGGATTAGATCATGAGACTGATCAATAGTGGCCTGAGATGGAAGTGAAGGCGTGCTGTACATGACACCGGCTGCATGCCGCCGCCGCCACCCGCCTCCTGCAGAACGGCCAGACAACGACATCAGGCCGAGGGGACCGGCACAGAGGACGGTGTCTGGTCGCTCCGTCGGGGCCCATTCACACACTCACACAGGACAGAGCTTTGGCTGCAGCCCAATGCAGCTAAGTAACTATCACAAGGAGCATCTCTTTCATTATAGTGTCTCCGGTAATTGAAACAGGATAAAATACAATGTAAACTCATTAAGGTGCAAGTTAAATGGAAATTAAATCAGAGAGGTGCTGCTCGGTTTGTGTGTGTGTTTTGGGAGTGAGAGGGCAGATGGGAAGAGTGGGAAAAGGGGATATTCATTCAGAGGTAATGAGTCTGAAAGACTATCAACTCTTCTGAGGTATCGATTATAACACGCACGCACGCACGCACGCACACAGACACAAACACACTGAACTGCAAACACCAACCTCTCCTTGAAAATGCTTGTAAAGTAAAGTCTAAAATAATGTCCCTGTGAACGACTTGCTGTGCCAGTCCTCTAAATAATTGATCGGAGCTCTTGATCAATGTCTTGATTACACATTCACAACAGAGCGACATTGCTTGAAAAAAAAAAAAAATACCTCCAGCACATTAGGGTCCAGATCTGTGGCATTCGACCCCTAATAACATTTGCTTCCAAAACAGTTGAAGGTTCCATGAGAGTAAAAAAATACATTAATAACATGAAGGCAGCCAGTCAGTTCTCTACAGAAAGATTTATGGATAATGGAAAAAACCATTAAACATGATTTGGGAGCATTTCCCTTTGATTTCTTTTTCGAGAGCTTTGAACAGCCGAAAGTATCCAGACCTGAACCAAAACAAATATTATATAGGGAAAAAAGGAAACATGACCTTGTGTGACAGAAACAAGCTTTGTCACATTGTGTTCTTTTGCCAGAATCAGATAGCACATGGATCTCTTTGAACAGTCAGTGAGCAACTTTTGAATCGATTGTACTACGTGCTCTGTCAAGGTACAAGCGGCAATTGTCAGATTCACACTACTTGACTCGAGTTTTCCGCTTCTTCTCAGTTTCTCTCTCTGTATTGATACAGTAACCAAACAATTTAGCCCCGTGGTTCCTCGAGTGAACGCTTCAGCCAATTCACAACAATCTGCTGAACTCAGCATGTCCGTGCCGGGGAAAACGGACGACAACTGTGTGCCTGCAGGCTGCTGAACAGCAAAGGTGGGGGGACTTCATCCCATTCAGGCGGCTCAATGACACAAATGCTCCTAACTTACTTTGTCAACTTGAAAAGGCCTTTTACTTTAATCCCTTCATTTTCCATTTTTATGTTGAAACTTGACAGTGTCCGATTCTTGAGAAATCCCTGCTGCAGCAACCTCTTAGATCTACTTGAAAATAAAGACAATTGCCAACATAACAATTGGCTAAAAAAGGAAAAGAGGAAAACCTGCTAAGCAGTAAATCATCATAGATAATCAATGGTGCATATCAGACATTCCATGTCTCCTTGCAGTTAACCTCTTATGGTCTCACATCTGGGAATTAGCAAACATCCTTGCAGTAAATTAAAAAATGAAAATCAAAACCAAGTCTTGGTCATGTAGTTGCATCCCCTTTGGTTAATAGTAAACTTAAAAACACATTTTTAATCTTCTTTATGAAAATGCAAGCAGCTTTCTTGTATAACCACACCATTGAAGATCAAGCTGTCATCTCTCTCCTCCTCTAGCATCCTACACAATGGCACAACCAGCAGAGGAGACTCAGAACTGGTCTTTGCCAGAGGATCGGGCCACAGATACTGAGCAAATGGAGACGGATGGGGCTCCATGTGCAGAGCAGCAGACAAGCTGTCCCTGATAAATGGGTTTTCACCAGGACACTTGATCTCCCTCGCTCTCAGCCTAAAAAGCAATCTCGCACTTTGCATGTCTGTGAATATTAACAAACCCTCAAACCCTGCACTCAAATGTCATCCATTGTGTCGCGTGGTGCCAGGCAAGAGAGCCAATTTGATGGAGAGGACTGTTCCTCTGTGTGTTTGAAATAGAGTCAGAAGAGGGGGTAGAGAAATCCTGCCTTCTTTTCAGACATCCATCAACACGGAACAGGTAAAGTGGAGGCTCTGGTTCTAAATCCCCATGAAATATCGCTGCTGCCAAGATTCATACTAGAGTCTGGCAAGGTCCTTCAGATATATATTCTACGTTTTCGATTTTTTCTAATTATTCCATCTGAATTCAGCCGTGAGCATTTTCAGTCCAGGTTTGATTATGTGCACTGCTGACATGCTCCTATATTAATGTGCTCTAGCGAATGAAAAGTGGCCAGAGAACGTTTTTTTTTCTCCGGGGGAGGTCTGAGCACCAGCATCATGTTGAGTGATGTAATTAACAGGCTGGGCATATCTTGGCATATTTTAATATGAACTAATAGCCAAGATTTCTCCCAACATGGTACCAACTGTGCCCATCACAATGCAACACAGCACGTGTATGTCCAACATGGGCATATATATATATATATATATATATATATATATATATATATATATATATATATAACATTCATCAAACGGAGCATTTTCTTTATGATCTGCAGCTTTGTGAACGAAAGCATGGGAGAGGGGTTGTCTGTTCCATTCCCTCCGTCCATCCTTCTCTTCATCCCCTCTGCCTCCACTCTCCTCCAGTCGAAGCAGCAGGTTGACCCATAAGGACCATCTGTCATTGCTGCAGCAGCGCCTCACACCTCTCAGTCTGGCCCCTGGAGATCAACGGCATATGCTACTACTGCTGCTGCTGCTGCTGATGATGATGATAACCTATAGGACAAGAGCAGGATGTGCAGCTGTCGGCTCTACAGACTGAGGGCAGGGAGGGAGACACTCTCCAGGAGCCAGAGTTCCACCCAGCCTCTCAATACTGGTGCATTGGTCTCAATACATACAAGCCAGTAACACATACTTGGTTTTATTTTTGTCTACAAAAACTTAAAATAGTTTACTCTAAAATGATATAAAACTCCCTTCTGTAATGATTGTATGGTAGTGATAGTGATGATACATCCAAAATAAACTGTATTATAAAAGGAAATTAAAATTAACCTTTGATCAGTAGATGCACACTCCACAATGTTGCCATAGTTTATTACAACCGAAAATAATCTAAATGCCAATATATTTTGACAGTGATTTTGGTGTTTGCTCTTTACACATAAACACAACCAGATGTTTTTACTGATACTAATCAGACACACGTCCATTAAGTCCCTGCTTCTCTATTTTGCTATCAAATAAACGCAAATGAAATAAAATAATATACAATTTGGTACAGATAAATAGGTATCCACGATGGAACAAGCTGAATTTCAAAATAATACACTCATACAAATGGGACAGTGATTACTGTTATTTTTATGTATTTGATGTTGATGTGAAAAATACACCACCCTCATCATGGACTCTCCAGCAAGTTTCTGGAGAAGATGGTCAAATCTATTAATAATAATCCACCCAGCTCACCACAGCACAGAATCTGCATGTACTGCATGTGCCCCCTCGTAGTCGGCAAGAACATCCACCTCCTACACAACCGCCCACGTCTCCTCTTAAAGAGCCACGAGAAGCTGCCGTGCAAGACTAAATGTGTGCTTCTCTGGTGCATATTCTTCTGCCCTGTTTGTTTTTTTACCCAATGCAAAAAAATAATACCATGGCCTCATCACCAAATATTTTGGGCTGAGTTCACAAGTAATGAGCTTTTTCCTTTCCCATCTCTGGCCACTGGTTTAACCTCATTAACCTCAATGCTTTTCCTTACACCTCGTCCCAATCCAAACCTGAGTAGTGAGCAAAAATTAGGATAAACTTTCCAAATTGAACATTTCTATGATCAAATTAAATTTAGATCGCACCTTCCCATGGACCTACTACCACGTAATCATAAAGATCATCTAGAAAAAAAACATGACTAGGATACAGTATGTAGGGCATCTCAGAAATGTAAGTCATAGTACTCTGTGAAAACAAACTGTCCTGCTTATCGGCAAAATCGAAGCAAAGAGCCACCGCAACAGCCGCAGCAAGGCAAGGAAAGTGGGTTTACTTCTGCACAGTCATTTACCAGCTAAAATTAGCCTACAGTATGTGGAGGAGGTGAACATACATTCCAACAAACAAGAGACAGACGCTTCAAAGAGCCGCCAGAGCAACATAGATCAGTCAGTCCACTGCTCTGTCATCAGGGCCTCTGATAGTCTTGACTGATTTTAAAAATCTTGCAGCACACAACACGTCCCACTATTGCGTCGTTCTCTGATGTTAAACATGAGTCACAAAGGCAACCAGAACCTGCGATGACAGACTAGCTCTGAGGATTTTTTCCAAAAGCACTACCAAACAACGGACGTGTGCGTATGAAACTGTGATGACAGGTACGCCTCGCAATGCCTGTGACGGGAAAATCCGGAATTCCAATCTAATAAGTCCGCTGGACAAGCTGTGACCCTTGCATGACAGACGACAGAGAGTTTACCGTTTTCATTACTTTGCTTAATATTTCTAGACCCTTATAGTATCTAAAATGTTGCTTTGACAGATCTGCCAGATAAATGTCTTGGCAATGCATGACTTTTCCACTGCACAGTGCCAAATCCCAGGGGACCAGGGTGTCGTGTGGGGCCATATGAGAGTGGACGCTGTGATGATAATTTTGCTGGGCTGCCAGATCCTGCCCTCTGCTGTGACATTGCTATGTGTGTTTTTTGTCCTTTTTGTGACCAAGAGGCAGTGACAAAGATACAAGGGTAAGATGAGAGAGAGTGGGTGTTGTTCGGGACAGGACCCATCTGTCCCTGCACCCTGTCCCACAGAGACATGGGCCGAGCTGGGCCGAGCTGGGCCGAGCTGGGCCGAGCTGGGCCGGACCAGGCAAAGTCCAGCCGGACATGGTCAGCTGACACACCGGGGCATGGATGGCAAAATGCCGGACGCTCTAATTAAGCTTATGCCGTTTGTCGACTCTCTCTGCGTGGATGCCAGCATCTCAGCAAGTCAAGGGGGTGAGTCACACTTCCTGAGTGGAGAGCCATGGACACTTGCTACAGGGGCGCTCTAGGCGGGACGTCCTGTCCTGAGAGCACCGGGCCTGCAGCATGCCGATATTGGCGATAAGAACAACAACATGAAACCCAGGACAAGCAGACTTCATGGGCAGAGACAGCGCGCCACAAGGCGCTGACATTTCAGGAAAGCTGTGGTGCTAACGACACTCCTCGTTTACCACCAGAACTCAACGTTATGAACAGAAGCCCGTCTGGTGGCGAGAAATTGCCGTGTCATTGAACTGAAATGAGCACATCAGTAGAGACACTGTCCATTTAAAATGGTGACACTAATAAATTCATCGGCAAATACCCCCGACACCTGGACTCTAATATAAAATGAGGGGTGATTCAATACGTCAAGCGTAATTACAATGTGCAATAACGAGCAATGGAGAGAGTGACGGCAGAGCCATTCTCTGCCAGGGTAGATTATAGATTAGTACTAATTGCAATTCTGCCTTAATTATGGATGTCGCGCTTTTCAAGCAACAAGCAGAGACAATGTGTCAGACACCGTATCTCCAGTATCTTCTTGGCTGTGGTGGCCAACATCAGTCAATATGTAATTACATTTTGGGGTTTGTAGTAGACAAATTAATTATGGACAGATTTCATTGATAATCATACAACTCGTTTGTTTGCAGCGTCCTAAAAATGTAGGATCGTTGATACCCTGTGAATGATGAAAATTAAAGTGTTCAGTTTGATGTAGGAGTAAATCATGAGCTTCACAATCCTTGAATACGGCGCCTCTCTCTCTACATGAACACACTCAAGTTACTGTTTCAGGAAGGACACACCACTCATGACTAACCAAAAAAAGAAGATCATGTCTTAAGTTTGATTTCCATATGGTCAAGCAAAACAGTCGAGCAAAAGCAGAGAAGTGAAGGGACGTACCCATCTCTGTTGTCCTCTTCGTCTGGGTTTGAGATGAGCTGGGATCCGGCAAGGGATATGTCCAGGGCAGCCAGAGGCAAGTCTCTGTAGGCGAAACCCACCAGTTGGACAGGGGCCACGCACTGGTTGTCCTCCTCCACCTGCTGGGAGATCACCTCCAGCTCTGAGGCTCCAGCCCGTGGAGGAGCGCTGTGACACACACACACACACACACACACACACACACACACACACACAAACACACAAACACACACACGAGGAGCAACATTACAGTCACAGAGTGGACGTGTGAGCCATGAGTGTCATCCATGGGTGCATGACATGGTGTGAAATTCCTTGTTTCCAGTGTTTACTGACACCTTCATCTGGCAAGCCATGACATGTTCATCTACATTTCTCATAAGCAGAGTGCAGTAAGTCTCGACCCACAATAAAAATTTAAAACAGGATATTGATTATATTATAACAGATATTGGTTTTGATCAAAAAATAGCAGTGCATTCATGAATGAGTATTCATAAAAGCGCATTTCTGAACTCATAAATTAATACTTTGGCCCTTGGTTTCCATTCATCTCCATAGAGTGAAAATCTAACGTTAAATTTGCTTGAGATGAGTGAGAGAGAATGGGCTGTGATAGCCCAGTTCCCAATTGGGTAACAGTGACAATTTAAAAATATATCTATAAATGCAATCAAGTAGGTTCAAACGCCTGATATTTCAGAGTCAGCTGGAAGAGAGAGCAAGAAATGATCAAAACGGACATTTTAATCAAAGCGTCCATTAGATTGTTGTTTAAGCGTTGCCCGTCAGTTCAATTCATCACAGTGGCCATTAAATGAAGTTTATAACTTGTAAAATAAAGGACAGTTTGTGTTCTCTGAAACTTCATCAGTGTTTTAATCTCATCAAATACTAAATCGAATGGAAAACAATATAGATGTTCTTTTAGAAAATGGAAAAAAAACAAACCACTATTGTATACCTGGTTGGGCAAAATCATAAACAACTACCAATACTGTCATATAGCCACACTAAATTTTTAGTAAAATGACATGGGAGGGGGGGGGGGGGGGGGGGGCAAGGAGAAGTCACCCTGGAACAGGAGACTCATGCAGCTTGGCAGCCGTCCCAGAGCAGCCATTGTGGAGACATCAATAACCCCAGTGCTTAACGATGGAGGAAGGCATCGATTACAAGATACAGGGAACAAACGCCACTGGGTTGGTGGATTCTACAACCTCTGTGCTGGGGGTGAAACACGGTGGGAGGAAACAGTTGGTGGACGATCACCGAGCTGACCCACCTTCCTGTTAAATGGCAAGTGGGCAGTCATGGATGGAAAATAGGTCTTTGTTTCTCCTGACTTACTTTGTGAGTAGTGGCTATTAATAGACTTGTCTTGGAGCGTATTTGTTTTTCTTTCAGCAAATAAAGAATCGCTTATACATTACAATATTTTCTTAACATGGCAAAACAGAACTATGCAGCACAAACTCGCTTTTATTCTCATGGCTCACGCCACTACTTAAAATGTCTTGCCCTTCCACCTTTTAACATCTCTTTTCCTTTGTTTATCGGAGCCCTGCTGGATGTGTTGTTGAGCCTGAGGTTCAAATGCCCATATATTAACATGCTCGCCACAAAACAGGGCCGTGCGCGCCAGTGTTATCTGTGGACTTGGCACCAGGCTCCGACCGACCGCAACAAGGACGCTAATCAGTCGTGACAGACACAAACTGTTTAGTGCATCAAAATCACATTTCCAGACAATCACGGAGCGGGCCAGGAGCCATGATGTGCAGAGCCCAGTGGAGTGGCTGGTTGCCATCCTGGGCAAGGCAGTGGAGGCTTCACATCTGAACACTGCACCCTTCAACGGCTCAGGCAAGGACAGCCGGTGGCATGCTAAAGGCTGGGATCTTTTTCAGAGGCATGCAACATTAGCAAACGCCACGAGGAAGCAAAAAGGTTAACATGGACCTTCATGGCTGGGGGCGAAATCTCCCACTCACACAGGGTAAGAGCTACGGCTAAGCATGAAGCTCAAAATAAGCACACAGTTCCTTTCCGTTTGACACGCTGTTGTTCTTGCTGTACATCGATGTGTAAAGGCTGTAGCCCAACTTTTCTAAAAATGGTCATCTATTCAGGACAGATATTTCAATAATTGCACTGTCATAATATCTGCAGCAACTACTTCTTCTGCCCGATAAAAAGGGCAAGACGTTTAGTTGGTACTGTTAATTAAGTGTGTATTAGTCAAAGATATAATATATTCTTAGGACATTGTGGTATATGTAATCATAAATTTGTGTTCTAGCAGGTACAGCAGTTGTAAGATCTAATTCGTGTTTTATTCGTATAATAACTGCCAGGAATCGGCTCCTACAGATTTACAGCGATCCATAGTAGCTTCCCCAGCATTTTTACATCGCATCAGTATAAATCACTTCAATTTGATCAATAGACAGATAAAACATGATAGTCTGCTGAGATATCACCTTTCCAGCTCTAAATCCCTGCTTGAACATTTTCTTCTGTCTGTCACGACATGAAAGGCATATTTTATCATCTAAATACAAAACAAAGAAAATAGTCATCAGGTTTAGATTGCTTCATTATCAATAGTCTTTATGACTTTATGACTACTATGATCCTCATTTACTACTACACAGCTTTCTAATACACAAATTTCCGGGAAATGCATATACTGTAAGTCATCATTTTTTCCTTTTTTGACCTACAATATTTTCTCTAGGAACGTCTTCTTGGCAAGACTCAGTGGTTCTATAGATCTGGACTTTAGATGAATCTCCCTTGTAATCGAATCAATCCCCAGTTTCCTGCCGTCTTCTGTGCGTAAGGTAGTCAAATACCACTCAAGTCCAATGCTGCTGAACTCAACAGAAAGTAAAACTAATTTATGTCTTTTTACTCTGAATACTCAAATGGATGGTGCTCAAATAAGGTTCAAATACAGACATAAGAAACTTCAGAAGGGAATATGTTAAGTTTCGTAGCTGGGGTTTTGTCCAGTGTGACTCGGCTTAAGTAAACAGTGTGAGGACATGACTCAAATCTGAGATTGTTTACTATTTTTCTAATAGGACATCTCATGAATGCATTCACACCGAAAAAAACAGAAAATTGCTATACCAACTTAAGAAAAAAACTAAAAGTTAACAAGTTGAAAACTTTAGTGATACCTTTAAGGTGAACCAACTATTTTCTTTTTTCAGTGCAATTTCTATGAATATTTATTTATATTTAATTTTATATCCAGCAAACAGACATTGTTCTGAGCCCAGACGGAGATGTGTGACATGTTTTCCATTATCTATGGCCGACAATGGTCATTTTGTTTTGGGTTACAACTGGATGGAAGTAGAAATGACCTAAAGCAAAGCACTCAACCTTTATCTTCCAGGTGTGACCTTGACAGCACGGAAGTAAAACATTTTTTTTTAAAAAGGACTGGTAGTGTGCGACACCTTTCCAAGGATAAACAATTGATGATGAGAAGTTCGGTGAAACTAAACAATAACAACATGATTATTATAATTTTAAGACTACCACAAGATAATATCAAAGATCAGAAAGTACAACTTTTTTTTCATCGAGGTGATAAGAGGTGAGACTGATGTCTGTCGCTTCATATTTTAAACCGTCTATTCAGAGCGATAAATGATCTGCTTCTGTCCCTTCAATGGGGTTTTAAGTGCTGCCTCAGCGCAGACTGGTGGTTCGCAGAGGGCATCGGTATCGTTGTGGTTCTCAGTGCTCACCGCCACGGTGCTTCTGGCCAGCTGTCTGCAGCCCATCTGCTCTGTCTTACCCAGTAAGTCTGCACACAGACACTTGGCTACTCTTTGGTGTGCAGCAAATCACTGTTCGAATATCATCAGGAAAGCGGGCCCAATGTGCCAAATCGCTCGAATGGGCACCAGACAGTTTTACAGCAGCAGCAGCAGCACCACCATAATACACACTCGAGTGGTTTACTGCACCAGGACAATCTATGGGATAGACTCTAAATAGACTTCCAATGTTCGTCACAATGAAGCAACATGTGACCCAGAACAACGGTGAGTCTTACTAACAGTTGAACAACAATGGAGGTGAATAGTATAGTATATCTGGCTTCAGTTACACAACGTTTGTTAGTTACTTTGCCTACACTGCTCTTTAAATGTTAACTACATGCACACAGGACAAAAGCCTGACATCAAATCCCTTTTAAAGTATTTATTTGATCATCTAATAATATTTCTCCATGCTACATCACACAGTTTGTAAGGTGAGAGGGGCGTGCGGGAGACAGCATCACGTCTGGGAGAGCAGGGGTGAAAACAACTCCAAAGACCTATATCTGCTATCTCCATCTCTCACTCCCCTTCACAAAGTCTCACGGGCATCAGTATTAAATCATGCCTTTATACTTACACTAACCAGTCAGGATATAGTCTACATGCACATTATCTCTGGCTACAGATGTTTTGCACCTATGCAACCATCAGCTGCTCCTCTGCAGCTCTGAGGCCTGAGATCTCTGGTGGTTGAGGAGCAGAACCCTGCGCCTTTAACCAGAAGATGCAGCTGACTGAACCCATTTTGCATTCGCTCCCCACACCCCCTCCCCTCCCATCCACTCCCCTCTACTACACTCCACCTCCTCCCACTCCACTCCATTGCCCTGCTCCCTCCCTTTCCCCTCCTCGTATAGCCCCGGCCCTGGCTGTCATCAGAATGCAGGGCCTGTCTGGAGGACCTCACACAGAGTAATTATTAATAAGAGAAGATGACAAGTGAGCATCTCTACTGAATGTTAAGAGACGCCAACGGGGACTGGAGATGGGCGCGTTCTCACTCTCACTGATGCTGGACCCGGCCGAGCTCTGCGTTCCCACTGATCCCCTGTTCAAAGTCATTTGCAGGAAGGGCGCGAATAGATAGAGGTCAAATTCTGATCATCATATCCTACCGCGGCGAGTTTCCCTTCCCATGAGACGGTGTGAGCATAAATATAGATTTAAGATTTCACACTCTCCTGGACGTGAATTCAAACAAGACTCTTGCAGGTGTTTCACTTACTGGGAATTGCTCATGTTGAGGTCTTGTTGCTGCAAGTAGACGTCCACAATAACTGACCTCAAGTGTGAAATGTGATTTCACCACCGCAGAGACCTGGCTCCTTCCACACCTAGAGAAAATACAACAGAACAATGTCATTACTACAGGGAGAGAGAGAAAAAAGAATGCAGCAAATCAGGGGACTAAATCCATCTGCTGAGGAATATTATGACATATTATTGGAAGCTCTATAATGGCAATTAATTGACTCTTATTAGAATATTTTGGTTTTTTTGCCAACTACAGTTTCCAAAATCAGGAATGAACTTCCAATCTAAAAAGTGTGAAATATCTACATACCGTATGGTTGTATAACACAAATGCATGCACAATTATCAATGAGGTATCAGTTCTAATACTTCTCTCGAAGGCGCCCCCGTCCACCTACTTCAGCTCTGCTCAACTATTTTCCTGGGGAGCACTAAACTCTAATGGATTTTAAATCTCCTCCAATATACGCTCCGCTCTGTGAATCCGGGGCTGAGGAACATCACACCTCTTGCATAGCAAGTACAGCAGGATGCTCGCTCATTGTGCCACAGGATAGAGAGCCATTTATGTCCAAGTCTGTTCAGTTAAAGCCCACTCCAGCTGCTCCGCGGGGAGCAGACATGACATGACCAGAAAGGAGAAGGAAACAACCACTTTTTTACAAAACACGAGTGCGGCTCTCCAAAACATCCCAGTGATGAGATGTAAATGTAGTCCCGAAATCAGATGTCGGCAAGAGAGGAATTGTAACTGCATTGTTTTACAGAGTATTTCACAGATTTGAGAAAGTGTGTGACACACACACACACACACACACACACACACATACACACACACACACACACACACACATACACGCACACACACACACACACACACACACAGGCACAGAGAAAAGCCTGCAGACTTGGGGAGGTGGGGAGTCAGCATTCACAGCCACAGCAGAGTAATGTAGTGAGGTAAGGCAGATTAATTGCCACTCAGGACAAATGAACCCAGGTCATTCAAGGGCCGGGTGATGTTCTTTCACTACAGCACCCAAAAAATGTGTCTTTTAGCAAAAACAGTTGATCTGGCCACAGGACGTGCAGGATAGAGCATTGTCCAATGTACTTCTCTCACTGCGAGAGGTCACCGCGGATGGCCTCTGGGCCGATTTCATTTCACCAAACAAACACTGTGGGTCGTTTTTTTGTCCAGCCTCTCTCCGCGTTTAGCCAAACCAAGGACGCATTTGGAAATCACGATCCACTAGGTCCTTACAGCTACACGACCAGCGATGGTGCTGAGGGAACATCTCCCCCTCCACTGTGCTCGTAGAGGCCACACGGTCTCAGTCCTGTTCCCGAGTAGCACCATGACAAAATGCACCAACTTCCCCTCAGAGAGAACTGAAGACGCACCAACCTTTTTTCTTTGTGTTTTATCGCTCTACATTGTGCAGAGTGGTGTCGTGACTCCTTTGCCCTCGCAGAGATGATGGTTATATCTCCCCGCTCGCCGGTGCTGCTGCTGCTGCTGCTGCTGCTGCTGCTGCTGCTGATGATGATGATGAGCGTGAGGGGAGATCGGATCTCGCTGTATGTGGGCTGCGATCCCCTTCAGCTGTGCGTCGGCCGAGCAGCCCGTGTCGCCCGTCAGCAGACAGCGCGCGATGGAAACACCTGCTCCGGACCGAGCGCACCATCCTCCCGCGGAGGAGACGACGACGACGACGACGGGGCCGCGCAGCCGGATCAGGCGGCCGCTGACATCTTGGCCACACCGGGGGACTCCATGTGCCCGGTCGGAAGAGGAGGTTCACGACCGGGAGCTGTCCAGGTGCTGAAAACCAAAAAAAAAACAAAAACCCACCAACAACAACAACAACAACAACAACAACAACAACAGCCCAACAACGCGATCCAGCGGTGACAGATGTGAGACGAGCGCGAGGGACGTCACCGCGGAGGAAACCTGGCTGGATTGAAACAAGAAACACACCGACGCACTCAGAGATGTCTATGTTCCCCGTGTTGAGCCACGGAGGCCTCTCTCTCTCTCTCTCTCTCTCTCTCTCTCTCTCTCTCTCTCTCTCTTTCCCTCTCTCTCTCTCTCTCTCTCCCTCCCTCTCTCCCTCTCTCTCTCTCTCTCTCTCTCTCTCTCTCTCTCTCTCCCTCCCTCCCTCTCTCTCTCTCTCTCTCTCTCTCTCTCCCCCTCCCTCTCTCTCTCTCTCTCTCTCTCTCTCTCCCCCTCCCTCTCTCTCTCTCTCTCTCCCCCTCCCTCTCCCTCCCCCTCTCTCTCTCCCCCTCTCTCTCTCTCCCTCCCCCTCTCTCTCTCTCTCTCTCTCTCTCTCCCTCCCCCTTCTCTCTCTCTCTCTCTCTCCCTCCCCCTCTCTCTCTCTCCCTCCCCCTTCTCTCTCTCTCTCTCTCTCTCTCTCCCTCCCTCTCTCTCCCCCTCCCTCTCTCTCCCTCTCCCTCCCCCTCTCTCTCTCTCCCTCCCTCTCTCTCTCTCCCCCTCCCTCTCTCTCTCTCTCTCTCTCTCCCCCTCCCTCTCCCTCCCCCTCTCTCTCTCTCCCTCCCCCTCTCTCCCTCCCCCTCTCTCTCTCCCCCTCTCTCTCTCTCCCTCCCCCCCCTCTCTCTCTCTCTCTCCCTCCCCCTCTCCCCCTCTCTCTCTCTCTCTCTCTCTCTCTCTCCCTCCCTCCCTCTCTCTCTCTCTCTCTCTCCCCCCCCCTCTCTCTCTCTCTCTTCTGTGCCACCACGGAGCGTCGACCACTCTCTCCCTTCGCTTCACCCCCGGAGCTGCAGAGATCCTCGCGATAACAACCACCCGCTCGAAAGGAAAAAAAGAAAGACAAAGAAATGTAAAAAAGATCTGTACCACTCACAACAGTGCCTTGGAGTGACTGATTCACTTTGATTGGCTGTAATGTGTCAGTGCGCAGCGTCAGGGGAACAGGGAGATATCTGAGTTGGGTGCAGAGGAACTACAGGCCCAACCCAAGTGGAGAAAACACTGCCTACACATATCTGTGTTGTCGTTGGTCCTATAAACACATATTGCACCACCTTTGAGCCATAGTTTTTTTTAAAGAAAAGAACAGTGCGGCCAAGTTTATTTTCCCCAGGCAAGGACTAGGAGTCAGTTAGAAGATCTTAGGTCACGTCTTGGAGCATAGGGAGTCAGTAGCAACTGGGGGCCCGACCACGCTGGGCTTCAAAGGTACAGTCATAAATGTTAGAAATAATCTATATAGGGTGGCTTATAACCCAGATGACATGGAACTGGCCTCCTCCCCTACACACCATCAATGTCAGAAACTGAGCTGAAACGTCCTCACACTGATTCCACACACCGTCTCCTCAGTGCCGCCTGAGTTTGGTCTGACAGTTGCATAACCCCATGAGCGTCATCACTGCAGAGCTCGGACCAACAGCCTTTCACACAGTTCCACAAAACAATTAAGTAGCCGGAGGCCAGTTGATGAGTCGACTAACGGTTCGGAGCATTGAGCAGCAGTCACTTGTCTGAAGGGATTGGTGTGATGTGTTCTCAGGCAGGACTCAAAAAAACTGAGTTCCCACGATTCCATTCATGCCTTCTTGGCATACCAGGCATTCTGATGCTTCTAACCAAACCCAGACACGTTGATGATTTCCTCTCCCGTCCTCTTCCGGATCACATGATGCAACTGAACCTCCAAGAAGATAAACGCTGTGTCGTACACTCAGTTGTCACCCGGTGGTCCGACACGTGTGACCTCTGATGGTTGTTTGTGAATTACCCACACACCAGCCAAATGAAACAGCTTGTGTGACACGCTGACAAAATTACCAGTGATCAGTTAGTATCCTGACGTTTAGCCTGCCATTCACAATGTGGACAAACTGCAATCACAACATTTTTCTTGGCCAAGGGGAGGAACACGCCCACATGACAGTTTCTTCAGAGGTCTGACAAAAAGCAGTTGTGCTTTACTTTGAAGTGTCATTATGACTCACCTTCACTGACGACCGAAAGCAGGGATTCCAAGCGCTGGTAAGGACAGATTTTCCATTTATTTAGGACAGGGCGGCGATATTCCTCTCAGAAGTCTTTTTTTTCTCCTTCAGATTTAAGAGGTTGTTCATATATGTCGGTTTGTTTTCATTATTAGCATCTGACACTCCTGGTTATGGCGTTCTTTCCTTGGTGGTGAGAGATTATTTCCTTCTCTCTGAAAAAAATGTGTTCTGTGTTTTCAGGAAACAGCAAGAAAAAAACATTCCAAATGATGGCAGGTAAAAATAAAGAAAAGACATTATATAAAGACAAGATATATATATATATATATATATGAAAAAAGACTAGCCATTGATCTCTTCTGAAATGGTTGTGTAGATCATGGAGACCCTTGTAGCGGGCAGGAAGCCACCTATTGTATGAATGGAGGGACATGCTACAAAATATCTTCTATGGATACACTCTCCTGTGTGTAAGTTCATTTAAAAAAATTATTTTCAACCGTCCTACATGTGAGAGTGTTCGGGGACCTTTAAGTTCCATGCTGGTGTGCCTGTTGGTTCTACAGCATGGCAACATTGTTGACAATGGCCCTGTGTGCTGACTGTCGACACTTATGCACGTCATATCTCACTTCAGGTGCGAGGAGGATTACAAAGGCAGCAGATGTGAGCAGTTCCAGCTGCAGAGCAAGTTCACCAACGCAGGGGAGGCGGGTTTAATTGCAGCCGTGTTCATCATATCCCTCCTCATCTTAGTGGTGCTCGCACTCGTTATCTACTACGTACGCAGGTAAGCGCATTATGCATTTGGTTTTCTCGAGGTGTCTAAAAATAACAATAATATTAGGATGTGGAAGTGTTTCCATGCATCACACAGTCTTGGTAATTTTGATCATTACGTGTGTCTTCACGCAGGATGATGAAAGCCAAGCAACAGAGCCAACAGAAGAATCAGCAACAGTATTGGAAAGTAAAACCCAGAGTATAATCTGTATTTTGGTGAACATTTTTGTTCTCTTGACCAATAGACGAAGGACCAGTGCTGCGCCAACTGTAACTTAAAGGTGACATATTATGCAAAAATCACTTTTTCAGTGATTATGCACATAAATGTGGGTATCTGTGCCTGCCAGCCCACAAGCTATGAAAAAAGACCACCATGTTGTTTTATTTGTGAGCTGGCTAAACCCTATAGCATGGCTCTGAACAACAGGTTCAGATTTCTCTCCCACTCTGTCACAGTTGGACTCTTTTGGGCACAACCCCACTCGCAATCTGAGACTCTCCACTTCTCTGGTGAAGGGGCTTGACATCTCCTAAACATTTTGAATCTGTTGACCAATCACAACAGACTGGGGTATATTAAATTAAATTAAAAGTATGAACCTTAATATGAGCAAAATGTGTCACCTTTAAGTCAAGGCAAGTAAAGAGCAGATTAATGGTCTCATGAGATTTCCATCCAGTTTGCTACAGGTGTAATTCATTAAAACAAACACACACACACACACACACACACACACACACACACACACACACACACACACACACACACACACACACACACACACACACACACACACACACACACACACACACACACACACACACACACACACACACACACACACACACACACACACACACAAAGGGTGTGAAACAAATGTGAGTGGGTGGGAACTGAATCACAGCTTGCACAGTAGCCTTTATAACACAGCTAAGAGGTCGGCACTGGTGTTACTCATGTTAAATCACATTTCAATCTATGTGCTTAGTCTACAAAGCGTTGGCAAAGTGCAGTTGGACTATGAAAAACTAGTTTCTGAAATATTAATCTACATTTTGGGCTTGATATTATAAGGAATTATGAAACAAAATATTGTATTAGCTAATGAATAAGCGCAATATGCTCTGAGTAAATAATTTGTAATTGTGTAAATATATGCAATGATATCTACAGAATCATTTGACACACATACACGCACACATGCATTTGTTTGAAGTTAGTCATTCCTTGACTGGCCTCTAAACGTAACCATCAGCACTTCATTCCTCAGACTGGAGCCTATTCTTAACCTAATCCTGGATCTAAACTTAACCCTAAACCATAATTGCCCCTTGAAGAATTTGAGACTGGTCAGGATGACCTCACTTGGCAGAAAAATGTCTCCACTTGGCAGTTTTAAACACACACACGCAGTCTGAAAACTTAGAGACACACTGTGTCAGGGAGTCTGTATAATTAGCCTATCCCAAGCCATTCATCAGTTCCCTTGAATCTAAAAACAGTGGCACATGAGATCCCATGAGTTTTCTAATAACAATGGTGACATCAAGTCTGCGTCAATTAAGCAAGAAGAGGAATTAAAACTCGTTGGGCTGCATTTCTAATAGTTTGCTAGTAGTCTCCATTTTGAGGTACGTCTGGTATTCTCACATAGTTGAGGCCAACTGTGAAGGGAACACACAATCTAAATTTGGACTGCTGACAGCTAAGTTACTCCCCAAAAAGTATTCTTATTCAGGCATAAAATTCTCACGCTTTGTTAAATTCAAAGAAAAGTAACGATTGTGCTTGTGGCTAAAGTCAGCTACAGTATGAGGTCAATAAACAATGGGTTTTTTTCAAAAGAATGTCAAGATGCTATGAGGAAATATGTGGGTGGGTTGGGCCCTGAAAGGTCACTACGAGTCGTAACATGCTGCTTTAAATAACAACCAACTTCTTTCTATTGTGTATAAAATACTACAATGCTATAAAATAAATTAATAAAAAAAAGAGTTGTTTTTAAATGGGAGAAATGCATTTCATCCTCTATCAAGCCGACAACTGCTATCATAGGTCTGTGGCCTCCATTTCTCATTAGAAATGCATGAAGCTGCCTCCACCTAGTGGCAGAGTGCTTTCCCTTCACTTTGTTTGCAGTTCATAAAACGTATATGAAATACATGTTAAAGGATTTGTTTTATTTTCCAAAACATTCTCTCTTGACATATTTAAACGCTCTATCAAAATTACACAAGATCACAAGGTTTTATCTGAATTACTTCTCGGCATAAACGGAGACACACACACACTTCTGTAAACGACTTACTCTTACAGGCGTCGGGCTTTGTCAAACTCATGTGCAATTTTCAGTGCTGTGCTGTTGAGTCCCACGGACTGCATGTTAGTGATGATGGTGACCACCACTCCCTGTGGGGGGAGAGAGCTCTGTCCTTGGCGTTGCTCTGTCTCCGCGCTGGGTAACACCAGGAGGACACTGCTAGCCCCCACAGCACCACCTGTGTGCGACACGTAATGTCTGCGCTTCCTGCACTCGCCATATTTCTGCAGTTTCTCCACTACCAGCCAGCCCTGGGCATACATGCCATCCTTATCCCAGCTGGCCTCTGTCCTGTCAACTGGTGCCCACAGATCAATGGCCGTTTGGGGTTTAAGGAAGCCTGGCAGCAAGCCCTCGGTGTCCGTTAGGTGGGCCACCTGGTAGCTGTAGAGTAGAGCGTTGCCGAACAGCAGCAGGTCCCCCACAGTGGAAAGGAAGCCGCCTCCTGCCCACTTGTAAGAGTTGTCTACATACGGGCAGTTGACAACACGTCCCCTCTTGTTGAGATGATAATACCTGTGGAGGAGTGGCATCTTTAAATATGGACTCGTCGTTGGATTTTTTGGCATGTAATGTGAACTCGAAAAACAGTCCTAAGCAAACAACACAACCGCAAAGATATAACCGTTTTACTCTGACGGTACTGATACAGCGCCCCCTGCACTTAATTGTGACTAGTTATTGAAATTACCTGGAGCGGTGGTAAATAATTGGGTCATTCTCATCAGGCACGGTGTGGAGCATTCCCAGCTCTCGAAAAAGGTTCATCATGACGTCCAGGAAGTGCTGTCCAGCAGCTCGCTCCACAACGGCACTAAGCAGGGTGAAGGCATGGGTGGAGTACAAAAAAGTGGTGCCTGCATGTAGCAAAACATAAATCCTATAACATAAACATACATTAACACCGAAAATGCATTATAGTTTACTTGTTTAGCAAGGAAGCGTGTGCTTTTACCAGGTTTGAAAATGAGCGGGTCGTCCTTGAAGAGGTCCAAGGCGTGAGTGACGCTTTCAAAGTTGTCCTTCAAGTAGTACTCCTCGTGCTCAAACTCTTTTTTCTTCTGGGCCAGAGTGGCTTCTTTGTTTTTAGTGTTCTGCTCTTTTGTGGCTTTATCTCTGTTTTCAGATGAGCTCCTTTCATCCTCCTTCTCTTTAACTGGTGGCTTTAGAAGTCGCAGAGCTTTCTCCCTGTCCTCTTTCACCTTTTTTGCATCCTTCTCATAATGTCGTATACCGCTCAGGTGGGACAGGATCATACGAGGGGTTATTGTGACCTGAGAGAACGGAATGGACAGTGTGCGTCTGAGCTGAACAAAAAAATGAACAAGCTGAACTGCTTAAATGGATAATTAAGCATGACTTGAAGTGACTTACATCCTCTCCATCAAACTGTTTCTGGGGAAAGTCTGGGACATAGTTTTGGACCGGGACTTCAAGATCTAGTTTCCCTTCCTCACACAGTCGTGCAGCAGCTGCAGATGTGAGGGGCTTACTGATGCTGGCGATTCGCATCACTGTGTCCGCACTGCATGGCACACGGTTCTCCAAATCAGCAAAACCAATCCCTGAATTACACGAAGAAATTTAAAGAATCACGTCTGTGTGTTGCATTTGAAGATGAATTATTGTAATAATAGACCACTATGACATTTAAGTGAAGGATATAGACGATTGATGAGGATGATGCTTGATTTCACATTGAATCTCTGGTTCCTCTAGGAATCTGCCTGCTTGATTCATGACACAAACAAAATGCCATGTTGTGTATCATCTAGAAATTGGCCAATTGTGTTCCAAGGCAAAAGCTATGTTTGTTAATTATGTATTTGTCTCTTACATTTCTTCTTCATGTTCCAAGGTTAAGCCTACACATTCAAACCAATACTGCTTATTTGCTTCACAATCTCCAAACAACTTTTCTTTTGCCTAAAGTGCCATGAAATCAGCAAGAACGCTGTGGATTTCTGGGGAACTGGCAAATGTTGTGCAAAGACTGGCAGGCGTGAGAACTTGTGACCTTGCCAACATTAATTTGTCTTGTGAGACAACGTTGGACCATCCAGCCTGGTGATGCGTAAGCCCAACCAGTTTACGCAGCTCCAGTCCACAATGGAAAACACAAATGCCAGCGTTTGCATAATGTCAGAAAGAGGAGCAACATCAACAGCAACTGGACATTGACCGAACACTGACTTACACCTACAAATTAAACAATTAGTCGATAAATCAATTATTTGATGGACAAGATTTTTTGATTTGAAGCTATTTTGATAATCAGTTTACAATCAGATGTCCCTTTCCAAGAGAATTTGATAAATATTCTCCAAAATTCCCCAAATTTATAATTAGCTTTTTTCCCAATGTTTAATTTAATTGTAAAATTTTGTTTTGGTACAAAAGAAGTAACAGGAAGACATCCCATCAGCTCTGGGGGATTTAAATATGACCATTTTCTCTTGGATTAATAAATAATTGCCCCTTTATGGCCCTAAAGCCTCATTGTTGTGTCCCAATTCTGACCAGAGCAAATGTGAAGCAACAATTTGTTGCCCCGGTGTTTGCTTGAGCAGACAGTGTGGAACATAACACCAGATCACCAGATGACAATGGTTACAAAGGTGACTATAATTAGTAATTGTGTTCTATAAAGCTCCTTTTCCAGGGCCACCTACCCTCACACCAGACCTGAGCACCGTCCACAGAGACCCCAACCACCAGCCCAGGAGCCCCGACCTCAGCCTGACAACAGACAGAGACGACACAGAACATATGCGGAACCCACAGGATTGCGGCAGGGGGGGGGGTGAGAGCAAAGGGGGAGTTGGTCAACGGGACACCTGACCCAGCAGCTGACGGGCCTACCTCTGTGCCTACCTGTATCCTCTCCACCAGATCCCTGCTGACCAGGACCGCCGCGCTGTATCGACCGGTCGCCTCTGCTCCTGCGGCTTTGTCATCGCAAGCACTGTATTTCAGCCCCACAGCCAGAGCGACCCCCGCGCCGACCCCGCACACCCACAGCCTGGACTTGGACCCCTCCGCATGTCTGTGTCTGTGTCGCTGCGTGAAAACGCTCCGCTGCTGCTGCTGCTTCACCCGCGCCGCGGCTCTCGGCGTCGACAGAGCGGAGTCCCGCGCTGACAACAGGGGACCGCGGAGGCCGTTTGGCAGAAACAACCGCGCCATTGTTAGAAATGCGTCTCTTCTCGTCGGCGGCAACTGGCCCAGATTGGTGAGGGACCGCAGACAGATAAACACAGCAACAACAGCTCGCTTCTACTTCCTGCACGAGTCCTCCAACCAGACCCGATGAATCGAGCCAAGGCGACATCGAGCGATGGCGAGCTGATTGGTCCACGAGCTGGTGGCGATACCACAAAACACCACCAGGGTCAGGATCACCGACTGAAGTTAACACGTGACTCCACTGCGCAATATGATCACGTTTATCATGTGCAAATATTTATTCATCATACTTATCATATCACTTTAAAACAATCATGGTGGCGACCTGCCCTTTCGAGGACACGCCCCTCGTGACGCCGACCCTCTCCTAGCCTGATGACTGGCTGCTTTTAAAAAAGAAAGATGGCGCGTACCTTCCGGCGAGGAAGAGGCCAGACCGTCCCCGTGTCGATTTACTCATGTTCACAAGTAAGTCAGTAAGTTGGAAACATCGCCGCTCAGTTCCGGATACCTCTCAATCACATCGCCCTCCACTCTCCCACCGAGCACGGCCCGGACTGCTCATCGCCGGAGTCTGTCTTCCGGGAACTGGAGGTAACTGCCGGTTACCGGCTCGCACAGATACTAATGGAACAGGAGGTACCACTCCCGCGGACTTCTGGCGACTATTGAAATTGTCAGACCAAGCCTTTGACTGCTGAATACAGTAGTCTGCTGATAACAGTAGTCTATTTTATTTTTGAAGTTCTTAAACCCCATTACATGTCCTCTGAGAAACCTGCAACATGTGTAAGTCATGGTAAAGTCAAATTAAATGCAACTTAATTCAGGATCTTACTCCATACACTTATCTTTAGTAATGTTCTTCATTCTTGTGCTTTGAATCAGCTAAAAAAACATTCCACCATTGCTACATGGTTTGAATACTCAGAAACGGGGGTGACATGGTCCAGTGGCGCTCACTGATCTCCAGTGAACCAAAAAAAACGCATGACAGTGTTTTTCTCCAAGGTGAAAGTTAAATTGAGCTGAAAAATGTAACACATTTTATGCTTCTGTGGGCAAGATAAAGTGTATACAATATGTTTACTTTACCTTCAGGATCAGGTGTTATGACCACAAACGAAGCTAGAAAACTTTCAAAACGTGCTTTTATTTTAAAGTCATAATTTGTACATTTCAGATATGATAAACCTTGAAACATCTACAAAATAATGCTAAAACAATGCACAACCAGATGGATGAAAATGATTCTTTACAGACAAGAAGAAAATTAAGACTATACTGTGATGCATTTGCAATTTTAAATCATTGCTTAACAATACAGTAGCACCAGTATACATACTGACAGGCAAAGCCAATGTATACTTATATTGGAGCAGAAATAGTCTGGGAGGAGGGCATGTATTTTCTAAACACAGTTTGTCTAACAGTATGCAAAATGAGCATAATGTTGAGGTCCATATCAAGTGCAAAATGTCTCCACTTTATTCTTTGGTCTGTGCATAATCAGTGTGGAATGGAAAGTACCAGACCAGCTTAAATGCAGGTGTAGAAAACAATTTATAACCAATGGCACATGTCATTTCACCGGATGACATGTCAAAAATAATGACAAAAGAAAAAGCCTGTCTGAAGGACTGCAAAAAGCGGACATCATTTCAAGATATGAACTGGCTTGCAAAAAACCCAAAACAATGGTGAGTTCAGTTTAGGTTTCATCAAAGGGAATGGTTAAGCTTTACTTCCCTTGAGCTTTGCTCCTTGGTCAGGTTCCGCTGAAGGCAGGGCGGTGCAATAGGAATAGCATCTGGCTGTTTGTTCTCCACCATGGACAGCGTACAACAAGAGCGGTTTATGGTAAGCAAGGTGCAAGTATAAAAAGCCAAAACCACAGTGTGCGAGGGGGGAGTCAGACCGCGCTTTCACAAATTATTCAGTTCCATTAGAGTCTGGTCCAGCATCTGGTGCATATCGAGGTTCTCTTCTTTAGCGTGTGAGAGTTTCTCTGTTAGAACATCAAATGAAAAAGTTTTAATCTCACACACGAGTGACACAGTTGGTTAGTTTGCATTAATGAGGAAGCTGGCTACGTCTTTCGGGTCAGCCAATAAAATCTATACAACACAAGCTACACAGCACTGACAGAAAACAAGAGAAACACAACGACTAAACGAGCTCATATTATGATAAGCAAGCAACCATGCAAACAGGTTACAGTCTGCACGTTCTTATCAATACACGTAAACACAACACTAATCATCGTCTATAATAATAACACGTAAAATATTAGAAAACAATATTTGAGATAATCCCTGATTTTCACGATGAATACATTTCCACAAACAGCAACACAAATTTCAAGCAGTGCAGGCTTCGCACGCGGGCAGAGCAAACCGAAGAGCTTTTGATCGCACACTGCATCCCATAGTCATACACACATTACTAACAAGAAACAGATGAGACAGACACACAATTTAGTCCTCATTCAAGGCCACACGTAATTCATTAGTGAGAAGGCGTTTTTTCTCAAGTTGCTCGTAGAGGCGATCTGTGCAGTCAGGAAGCAAGTTGAAAAACAGAGAGAGGACAGGACATCAGCGGAAAAACAGGGAAAGAGAAAAGGCATTGCCTGTTGACACCTACCTTCTTTAGAATGGGTCACTAAAGATTTTATAAAAAATCTTTGTAAAACAAAAAACGCAACCAAAATTTTTTTTCCCGTCTCTCAAACATGTTACGCAGTGTGTTGAGTACAAACAGAGGAGGAGGAGATTTAACCCAGAAAGGTTAAAGTGTGCCATGGCAGCACGATTTCATTCTAAAACTGGATAGTACGACAACAGGACAGAAAGAAATGATGAACTCTATTAATGCTGTGTCAGTCAAAAGCATCTCAGCATTTACTTAAATCTGCCTGAGCAACATCAGGACTGAATAAACTGCAACTGAGCATCGGCCGTTCTCCAGCCTAACTTTGTTTGGATATTTTTCAGTTCTAGAACGTGGCTCAGTAATTGTTCTGAATTCTCAATTGAATTATCAAGTCGCAAAACACAAAGCTCCAGAAATTTCCTCTGCTCGTCTGTCTGTGCCTGGCGTTATGGAAAATAAACTTCATAAAAAGACTCAGAATGTGTGATTGTATATTTATTCAAATATATGACAGGATACCGTGTATCATACAAAGCCCATACGTCATGATCACTGATATCAGTTTTAGCCATTTTTTTTTTTCTGCAACCAGATGAGACTCCACAAATCTCACATACTGTTCTGTATTCCACCGTTACACCCATTACTTTACCACAATCTTCCTGCTAACAATCCAACACTAATTCCCTCCAATCCTCATTCTTTCCAGTCGGCTCACCCTGCCACAAATATTGAAAAGGGCTAACATATGCATCAGTCTCGAATTCTGAGAGAGAAGACAACTTGGCTCAGCTTTCAGTCAAGTACCTGTAGACGCTTTAGGTTTATGTGCTTACAGCACTGCTGTTATATTCCTAATATCTCAGTTGACAGAACAATATCTGAAGAAAATAAAAAGAACATTGAAATCTGTGAAACTACACAAAGGAAAGCGGGGTAACGCTCAACTAATGGTTTGGTTAGAGCCACTTGAGAATAAATTAAAAAGGAAACAAAGGACATAGTAAAGAGATACAGCTTACATAGAAGGAAGGACGTTTATTTTTTACACAACGCAGAAAGATTCTAGGATTCTGTACAAGAGATGGGATGCAGTTCAGTTTAACGGGAGGAGGAAAACATGAGGAGGAAAGTAAAGCAAAGACAGAGTGGGAAGGGAAGATGGAGAGAAGGCTGGAGAGAGCAGACAGGTGCTGCTCAGCCGGCAGGAGGCGTCTTTGATGAGGTGTAAACAATTTATCTGTGTGTGAGAGAAGAATATAGTGAACCAGGGGGTTGGTGTGGGACCTACGGAAATTTGAGATGTGCACAACAAAACCACCATGTGCAATGGAAATGCATTGTGCGATAGAGCATGCTGACGAGCACAAACTGGGGGCTGGGGCAAAAACTGCGGTGGTACGCCACGCCAATCTCAATCTCAAGGCCAAATATTGGGGGACAACTATCAATTAAGCAAACGTGGGGGCTCAACCACAGTGATGCTGAACTATGACAGTTTAAAACGAACCCACTTTGTTAGTATAAGAGGAAAGACACAATACATTCAACGGTGATTTCCACCGAGTGAATAAGATTCATTCAAATGCATCCTCAACGGTCTTCAACCTTTCCATAGACAACACAAACGGCATGCATTGCCTAACATGTGAAAACACATGTGAAATTATGATAGATAAATAATTATTTCAAATTTGGGAATTCTTAAACATTGCATGAACTCAGAGCAAAATATTACTTTATCATGGAAAAAGTAAAACTCACAATGAAAACAGACCCATGCTGTTTGCGTTCATGCATTACGTCAGGTCAGTCCTGTTCACAGTTTTCTCAAACATCAATGATACGGATACACGTGGCATGCAGTATCATTGTGACCACAGTGCGTTGCATCTTTAATTATACAGACGTGGAATACCACAATGTCTGTGTTAAGACATTAAACTTTGAGACTATATAAACACATATCTGCACAACCGGTTCAAGTCAAAGGGCAGATGCAAGAGTCGATGTACTTGTTATAATGGTTAAACAAAGTATCAGGGAGACAAGGGGGGGTAGCTTGTGTACAGAGACTGGCAAAATCGGGTGACAGTGAAATGAGCAGGCACAGCAAGTTGAAAATTACATGGAAGTCATGTCGTTGAGGGCGTGGTCCAGCTCCTCGCTGATGGCCTTGTACTTCAGTTTCTGGGCATACAACTCATCTATTGGTGGGCCAGGGGAGTGGTGGGAGGGAGGTGCAGTGAAAGAGACCGAAGGTGGAAGGACACACGACAAGGAGGTGAAGGGTGAAGCATCCAGACCATTGACAAGAGAGAGAGAGGAAGATGGGAAGAAGTGATACAAGTTGGGAAAAAGAGGAAAACAAAGTTACACCAGAAATGATAGAATGCAAGTGCAACAAAAGGGAAAATTCCCTCAGCACCATCAACATGTGGACTGTTTTTTCAGTGTCATGGGGCTCTGAGCCTTTAGCTTTCACTACGAGTCCTTGAGGTCAACCTTCAGGCCTCATTCTTTCCCACCTTGAAACAAATCAACTGGACTTAATATGGAAATGATAAGAGTCACCACAACAAAGGTGTCTGGAAAAGAGCCATGATGGAATTAAGAGGAAAGCAGAAAAAGACAAGCAAAGCAAAGAATGGGCCCATGAAGAACATTTAAAAAAAAAAAATCAATTAAAAAAACTCACCCAAATACCATGACCATCTTACAAAAAACATTTTAAAATCACTGGAGCTACTACATTCAGGGGTTTTGTGCGAACAAAAGATCATACCTTCCAAGTCATCGATGGTCTTCTCAAGCTTGGCTACTGATCTCTCAGCGAACTCAGCACGAGTCTCAGCCTGTGGTAGAGAGACAGATTTATGAGTCAGTCCCACACTCGAACTCTCAGGCGGCATCTGTGACTTGCATTAGCGCGGCTGGACTCTAGATAAGGCCCTAGTGAAACATTACCTCCTTCAGCTTGTCGGTGAGGACCTTGATCTCCTCCTCGTACTTGTCCTCCTTCTGTGAGTACTGTGGGACAAAGACAAAGACAGGAGTCAGTCTCTTAATGTCCTGGTGGATCTCTGTGTAGATTTATGCGTTAACTGTAAAAATGAGACTGAAGTGAAGAGATTGGGCTCCCCAGGCTCTTCTGCTGAGGGGCTGTGACAGCATGCACTTGGCCAGAAAGACACACTTACCTTCTCAGCCTGGGCCTCCAGTGACTTCAGGTTGTTGGTCACAGTTTTCAACTCTTCCTCAAGCTCAGAGCATTTGCTGGGTTTTTTTTTAGGCGAAGGGGATAAAGTTGCAAAAGAGAAGAAGAGGGGGGTTGGAGGAGAAGGGAGGGAAGCGAGGATGGACGGAACCAGAGGTAGACACAAGACAGGTGGGGGGAAAGTAAGAAAGGGAGAGGGAGAGGACATAAAATAAGTAAGAACTACTGGGATTAAACAAGGAGGGGGACCCCAAGTACCTTAAAAGTCCCTTAACAGAGCAGGAATGTGAGAATAGCACTGTGGTTCTTCTTATCGCACAAAAAGGAGCTTGTTAAAAAAAATGATTTGGTAAATGCTTCCGTACCTAAATATCATGCTTCTCTTAAACGTGAGGTGTTATTCTTGCACAGTCCCTGCCGTGTTAGAGGCGCGAAAGAGTCTAATAACCAGAGCACTAGAGCAAGAAAGGGCAGAGTGACCCGCACAGCAAGCAAAGCAGAGGCTCCATTCAGCAGCATGAATGAAAAGAGGGAAAAGAGATGTGTGTGTGTGTGTGTGTGTTAGTTTTTGTTTGTGGTACCTGATAGACTGAGGAGTTTAGTGATTTCAAGCCTTGCTCCAAAACCCTTAGCTCATCCTCCACTCCTCGAGCTCGTCTGTTAGTGGGCGTGGCGAACGTGTGCAAGCCACAACCATTCAAACCACGGAGGGCATGCAAATGATCGGCAAACACAGTGAGAACACAGGGCACACTTTTTAAAATGGATACAAGTGCTATACGTTTGTGTGTGAGTGCTGATAAAAGCTCCGGCTGTTCGAACGCCTGTGGTCATGCAGGTGTAAATGCCGAAGTAGTGTCGAGGGGACAACGTCGTACCTCTCTGACAGCTCCGCACGCTCCTCTGTACGCTCCAGGTCGCCCTCAATGATCACCAGCTTACGGGCCACCTTTAGGGCGCAGCACAACAAAATGTCACAACACAACTAATACTTGATCAGTGATCATTTTAATGTGAATAGGTTTAGAGTTAAATATTACCAAAACATAATGACATCTTTATTATCCACCTTTTTACCAATAACTGTATTTAACAGTGGTACTGCTTGCAGTTATTGAGCAACTGCGTGTCAGTCTGCGGCTGAACACTTCACCTCCTCATATTTGCGGTCAGCCTCCTCAGCGATGTGTTTGGCCTCTTTCAGCTGGATCTCCTGCAGCTCCATCTTCTCCTCGTCCTTCATGGCCCTGTTCTCAATGACCTTCATGCCTCTGTGTGGGGGAACAAACAGTCCGGCGATGTTAAGAATCCGGAGATGGGATGCAACCTACAGTCTGGTGCACCGTGGCTTTGACTGGTAAATCTTTAGCGTACTCCTCTAAAAGTGAACGGCTAATTGTTTTTGACAATGCAGGTGATTGTCTGACAAAACTAAAGTGAGACGGCGAACTGTCTGACATCCAGCTCTGCAGCACAGAGGCCCTGCTGGTGCTCTCGGGTGAAAGCCGAAACGTCAGAGATGAGACCACAAGAAACCCACCTCTCGCTCTCATCTGCAGCCTTCTCAGCCTCCTCCAGCTTGGTCAGGGCAGTGGCCAGACGCTCCTGAGCACGATCCAACTCCTCCTCAACCAGCTGGATACGCCTGTTAAGGGAAGCGACATCTGCCTCGGCCTGGCGGGAGAGGAGCAGTGTGTCAGAGTTTGAAGGGCGACCATCTTCAACAAAACAAACTGGGAAAATGGAACATGTGCACACATACATGTCAGCCCAAAGAACGTACATATGTGTGTGTCAGTTTTTGGGACTTTCTTGGTGGTGCACTTTGTTTCACGTGCAGCTGCTCAAAAGTGTTTCTGCGTGTCGCCCGTTGGGGAAAAGCCCTCCCTGCAGACCTGCCTTTGCTCCTCGCTGATTGTGCATAATGATAACAATGTCCCGAGCCCTGCCTCATTACTGGCCCCCCCGGGAGAACATTAACAAGGCTCAAGTCAAAGGGCCTGAGACAATTACACTGAAAATGACTGCTCACACGTACAGAGTACTCACAGGGGAGACTCTCTGGAGTGTCTATAGCCGGTCACATTGACGACATAAGCTCCACGCTTAATATTTGAAATGCATTCATAAGGGTGTGATATTGAGAAAGGGTCAGGCCGCTTCCTAATCATTCAAATGTGTATCTATACTTCTGCTTTCTGATGTCTGCTCAGCGGTTATTAGACCTTGTGTCGTCCTGACAAGTGCGTGGTCAATACAGGATACAACTTCCGACTGACTCTTTTCAGACTCTTTCCCCCTGCAGCTCATGTTTAAGTGTGTAGCTGCTGGGCCAAAGTACACTTGAAGTTGTGAAAGTGTGACCAGCAAGTCGGTAATCATCTATCAACCGAAGCAGAGGACAACACTGTGCGTTCAAATCCAAAGGACAAAGAGTCGAACTGAGCCTGAGATGGACTCTTTAAGTCCAAGCAGAGAGATTTCATCCTGCCGCCATGTTCACACGGGGGAACTACTCTTTCGAATCTGTGATAACCTGCTGTCCTTATACGGGCAAGCCAAAGAGCATAAGCCCACAGTGCAGCCTGGCTCCTCGAATATTGCCACAGTTCAGTCGCGACTTCCTGCTCACGCACAGAATGAACGGAATGGTATTAAGAAGGGGACCGTTACGGAGAAGTGCGTCGAACAGAGATGCAACTGAGTTAAAGAGTGGTGAGATTATAGGCTGAGGACCCGGGCAGCAACGGCCTAACGCTTCCAATCACCAGCGCTTAGCCCGCAGCAGCAGGCTGTCGAACCCTCGGGCTACTTAGTGGGGAAACTGCATTTGCAGCCTCTGCGGAGGAATCGAGAGAAAACCCCGCTATCTCACTGCGTAATACCAAACGGAATAAGATGATCGCTCACTCGCGGGCGACAAGAGAGGATGACGCGAGACGCGCGCCCCCCTGTTAAACATGCTTACTTGTTCCCTGGCTTTCTTCTCCGCAAGCAACTCCTGCTGTAATCTTTCGACTCTCTCTTCAGCACCGTCTGCCTGCGCTTGCAAAGATTTGATCCTCCGTTTCACTGCCTCCACCGATGTAACTCCCGCCATTGTTTGTTTTTTAACAGTGCAACTATAGGCTATAAATGTGTGTGTGTGTGTGTGTGTGTGTGTGTGTGTGTGTAAATTAAACGATATACTAAGAGCCGCAGCACAGTTTCCGAGAAACTGACAGGCAGCGATGTGACGTCCCTGACTGTGCGTAAAGACGGCTGCAGGACGGTGCGCGAGCCTCCTGGAGACGCTCTCTGCGACGCCTGTCATTTCTTCCAGGAAGTGCCTCTGATGTCTTGCATGAATCATCCGCGTGGTTGTGCAAATTGGTGGGAATCTTCCGCGCTGCCCTCCTAAAATAATCCCATGTGAAATTGAATTGATCAAAAGTGAACAAAGCCCTTTTTAAATGACAGAAACACACGCACTTGTCAACGCACTATGACGCGCACGGCTGTGGCGAACCGATTGAGCCGCAGCGCCCTCTGCGGGTCGACTGCGCGCAGTGCACGCGCACATGAGACATTGTGAGACTACAGGCCGCTCCGTTACTTCTCATTGAATTCAGTAATTACAGGCTAAGTCCCCCCGAAAATGAAAAAGATGGGAAAAAAATAACAGTTGGACACCCCTTACAGACTTAAAAGTAAACTACAGTAAACTGAAGAAAAGGAACTCCCGCAGTATCCAGGCCTATGTGTAATTAAAGGCAACTGCAAGAGAGATAGGCTAAAAGTCACTAGACCGCAAAGTACAGTCACTACGGCCTGACTCCCCGAGGGAATCCGATTAAAGGATTATTACAACAGGGTTTCCTCAGTCAGGCCGTCTTTAAGCCCGACTGACCCCTGCAAGCAAACGTATCGGTCTGCTGCCCTTGAACATGACCTTAACCAGGTCGTTATGTTCAATAATGGGATAGTTTGTCATGAGAAATGTTTTTCTATTAAGGTCGTGTGTTTTGTCTCCGGCAGGGAAATGTCTCGATGTAAATTCTTAACATAGTTCTCCTGCCATGTATTTGTCAAAAGTGTAGTTCTTCTTTTTTTTTTCTTTTTTTTTTAAATAAATATGAGCTAAATGTATTTTTTTTTTTAAATTTTATGAGTTCTCTGCCTGGGACATTTTGATGGGAGCCAGTATTTTTTTTCCCTTCGGTAAGCAAAGAGCGCAGCCCGCAGATGTGAGCTCTATCGTGACCATATAAAGCAGTGGGCTATATTTATCCAGGCGCTTGCTCGCGTTGCTCTGGTGAAGACTGCACATTAGACTACTTGAGTGTTCACTCTATGAAAAACGTCTTCTGCCACAGACCTGGTGTGAGACAGAACACATGGGTCAAAAGTATTGTACAATATGAATGTTTGCGTGATGGATGAAGTTAATTGATTTGTGTGTGAGTGTGTGTGTGTGTGCGTGTGTGTGTTTTCGGTGACAGTGTGACTTTGGGCTGACTTGTAAGTGATTGTGCATGTGGAAAAATAAAGCGACAGTTCAACAACAGTTGATTTTTTTTTTTTTTTAAAGTGAATTTGGAGTTTGTTAGTTGGATTTCTTTTTAGGATGGGCATGTTTGTGCCAGACTACCCATCCAAAAGGGAGATAACAGAAGGGGGCAGTTTGACTTATGCCGCCACAGAGAGGGGGAGACTGTATCCCTCTGTGCTGTTGAACTGTCGTTTCACTCACTAGGTGCAGTGGTGACAGGCTGGAGATGTGAGGACGCGTGGTGCAGGAATGGTGCCACTGTGAATCCCTTCCCTACTTACATCGGTGGCCTTCTTCTCAGCCAGCTCAAGTTTCTCCTGGGCATCTTTAAGAGCCTCAGAGTACTTGTCCAACTCATCCTCAGTTCCCTTCAGCTTCTTCTGCAGAGCTACCAAATCGTCCTCAAGCTGAGGCGAGTTTCAGTGCGGGACAGTTTCAGAGGAGGAGGAGGAGGAGGAGGAGGGGGTGGGTGAGGTGATCAGCACGGAGCAGTTGCGTGAGCGCGCACAGGCGCAAGAGCGCGGACAGATGGACACACAGGAGATGACAGGACAGGACAGTGGAAAGAAAGAGACAAGAGAAACGTTAGGGAAGATCATGCACGTCAGGATCAGATACCTTGGTGGCGACCTCCTCAGCGGTCAGCAGCTTTTCCTCAGCAGTTTGGAACTCCTCAATCACTTTATCTCTCTCGTCCTCAGAAATACGCAATTTCTTTTCCAACTCTCTCATTTCGTCCTCTAACTACACGTGCATTAGAAAGACATTGCAGAGTTATGCAGAACATTTGGGCAACAATTTAGATCAAAGCATTGTTCCGTAGAGGCTACATCACCAATTTCCCAAAACACCTGAGGAGTTATAGCATCCCAAAAAGGAGGGGGTGGAATCGAGAAGGGTGGGATATTCTTATTATAATCCTTAATTGGAATTATCCACAAACGTAATTAATCCGTATTTAGGACGCGATCCATTTAAAGGGCAGCAGCTTTATTCTGCTACATGTAATCCTGCTTTTTCTATGGATCTTTGAGATTTTCCACAAAAGAAAAACTATATATATAATTGTGTCATATATATATATACATATATATCTGCCGACCTGTTTGCTTCTGTCCTCTGCTGCTTTCTTGTCTGACTCAGCCTGCTCAGCTCTGTCCAAGGCATTCTCCTTGTCGAGCTTGAGCATCTGCATCTTCTTCTTGATGGCATCCATGGCTGCTTATTGCTGTTCGGCGGCTCCAACCAAACGTCCAAATGAAAAGCAAGGAGAGAGTGGCAGAGGGGCTGGGGGGCGTCTGTGCCTAACTGAACGCTGAGCTGGAGTACAGAGTCTGCCTGACTGTGCCCTGTCAAATATGTACTTTCAAGGGGGGCTGACTGGATTCCTTTGGACATCCAATACCATTTCGGAGGAGGCGTGTGCGGGTGCCCGGGCGTTTTTTTTAAGGCTCTGCTCTGCGATTCGCTGCTCCCAAACATTTGACTCTTCATACGCCTTTATATGGGGTGTGATGGACAAGAGGGCAGCTCCCGGAGAAAGGCGTCCTAAGGGGTAATGTAACAGAAGTCATTTAACTGAGACGATGCAGATTAAGACCATTTCTTTATTATTTTAATATCTGCACATGTGTTACAGGCAACTTATTCATCAGCAGGGTGTGGCAGTTGTCTCTTTGATGAGTGTCTTTGGAGTGTGTGAAGTTTCCTGGACGACTGAAATCTGGGACGTGTTTTGCTTCTTTTTTTTCCCCCCACACAAAATATACCTTATGATTGCACACACGTACAAATACTTTTCCCTCTGTGACAGGTTGGGAGTGGGACCCCTCGCAGCCGCAGCAACAGTTTGACCACCGGCCTGCAGCCACAGGTGTCTCTGTCTGAGTGTGTTTGGGCGGGTGAGTGAGTAAAAGTCCCCCTGGGATAATGTGGTATTATGTGGGCTGTCTGATAAGAGATGCTTTCGATAAGCCACACATGCCCTAGGGGCATTGTTCAGAGTCTGGGGGGCTCAGGACAGGGAAGTGTTTACCTGATAATGTATCGGATATCCTCCCCTGTAAAGTGTTGATGTGCCATTTGAATGTGGCACCACAGCATCCAGCTCCAAACAGCAGGGATTACTTTTATCCCTCGATAACAGCAGCTGAGCCACTGACTGACTCGTCGTCAGAGACATGTCAACTTCTTCACAAACTACTTAGGAAGAATATTTCACTTCACTCGCGGTGCAGTTATGAGAAGGTTTGGTAAAATCTGAAGGGGAACATGTGTTACATCAGATTCGATACACTTATATTTTACACTTTTATTGCAATGCGTTACTTGAAAATGTATTATTCATAATAATAATTAAACATTTAAACGTGACTTGGGCCAACGAAAAGCTATAACACACAACTGTGGTAACTGAGGACACCCCAAGTGTCTTCTGGTCCTCACAAAGATTCCCGAGGATATTTTTAGGATCGCCTTCTCTTTCATGCACCTGCCTTCGTCTGTAATATAGATCCCAGAGTCTGTGCCAAGAGTCCAAGGTCTAATGCCATAAGATACGTCCCCTAAAATAATCCTTGTCTTGCTCAGGCTTTGGTCTGTTTTATAGATTATTGTTGCTATGCCTGGCCAACTTACTCATGCTTGCAGAATCAAACTGGGTGCTCATTCTTTACACTTTGCACAAAATATGACAACGGCAGAGAGAGAGAGAGAGAGATGAGGTCGTCAAAGTTATTTATCATTTTATCAACATATTGCTTCTCCATAATTTAATTTACTGTCCTGGTACTTCTGACGCCAGACTTGTTTTGGACTGTAATTGTTCGGCACAGTAATGAAATATAACATATTTTGATAATCCTTGGACAGCCCACGTTCATACAGACTAGCATTTGTGTATTTGGGATTGGCACGGATAAGCACTGGTTCCAGATCCTGCCTCATTTCTCTCTGCTTTTCTCTCTCGCCCTGGACCAGAATCTTAGTTAGCACATGTTGTTTTAAGATCACATTTCTGGAAAAGCCAAAAATAATTTGACCCCAATGAATATATAAAGCTCGAGGCATCTGCTTACATACAGAGACATAGCGGAGTCCTCCAAAAGAGTTTATATAAATGTTCTTAATGTCATTGTGTATATTTCACTTACAAAATGTGCTGTATTATGAGTGGATTTGTATTTTTGTTTCTCAATTTGAGTAGTTTATATCTCAAGTCATATATAATCTCTTAACAGATATTTCATAATGTCTTTACAATTGACAGGGCAGCACTGGCTGTATTTTTGCTTTGTAATTTGATCTTCGACAATATCTTCACTGAGTAGAGTCAGGGGAGGTTTGTGATGCCGCACTCGATTGGCTGTGGCATTCTGGGAATGACAATACGCTCCATTATGATGCTTCCCTTTAACACATTGGCACAGTAAAAATAGCCTAATGCCCATTACACCTATCTATATTAATGTTGTCATCAATCCAGTCACAAAACATTCATGGAAAATTAAAAGCACCCACACATTAAGACAGAGCTACGTCTCTTTCATTTTCTTACAATTTATGATCATATGGACAAAGGGTGACAATCTCTTTCCATATTTGTGGAAGTCTAACCAAAAAGAGACGTTGTACTTTTTTGGATTCTCAAGGACTAGAAAGCCTCCAACCAGAACAGCTGATGAAAGCATCGGAAAAACATTTAAACGTTTTAAATTTAGCATTTGAATTGGTACTCAAACCATGAAAAATCAGGTAATTTACCTGTAAGCACATCAGGAATTATTGAACAAACTGGTGTTTTGTTTTTTTTGTTCTTGCTCTACTGACCTCCCACCCAGAGCTTTGCCATCAGTCACATTAGGGAAGTATTCATTGCCTTATGGAGGATTTGTCCGTGTTGAAAACACTGAATGCATGAGCTCGTTCAGCAGCCAAGAATCTCCTCAGTGCTCATCCTCCATGGCGGCAAACAGCTGTGAGGATGTGGTCTGACGTTTACTGAATGAGGACTTCAATCCGCACAATGTAGAGTCAGAAATACAGAAAAACAAACAAAAAGAATAGTAATTTGCCATCAGAGATCTGAGATGCTCTGACATGTAGGAATCCTGATCTCCCCGTGTCTCTGTATCCGCGGTCTACACGAGGCAACAGCTGAGTGAAACAGGTGCAGCGTTGAGCAGAATTCCTTTTCACATTCATAACACTGTCATTATTATTTACTTTCCTACCATGTGAGATTATAATGGCAACCTTGATTATAAGCGAAACAGTATACAGAACCAAACTAAAACACAAGGCAGCCACTTTGGGGCCCCAAGAATATCGATGGTGACACAATGAAGATGTGACAAGGGTGAAAAATGAGCATGTAAAGGCAACACAAAAAAACAAAACATGTATATTCAGGAAAATGACGACTGAGACAAAGGAGTCACTGAACTCTCAGACATTCAACTGTACAACCTCGAGGCTCTGGTCATTTAAATGACAGCGAGCAGCTTTCGCATGTGCTTCAGTAGCAGCACTGCTCCTGAAGCACTGTATTAGTTAATCTGTTAGGCCTGCACTGACAACCCACTATGCATGTGGAATGTCCGGTTCTACTCAGTCGCCGCTCTGGGACGAGCTGAGCTCGACTTGGCTGTTGTGCCTGAAATCCTGTTTGCATAAGAGCGCCCCTGGGAGAGACATTTAAGGTTCGCTCTTGGCTAAAATCTTGCCGCATTAGAGAAACTATGCGTCTGCCTGTGTCTGTGGCTCTTTTACAACCACCGCCTGATGCAGGAAATGGCGAGTTTGTACCAGGAAAATGTCTTTGTAATCTGCAGCAAAACTCCGTCATTTGGTTTGAACATATATTATTCTGGAAAACAGCACGTACGGTTACTTTCCAATGGCGTGCGTCTGATTTCAATGGGCACAGGCGAGTGAGGGAACACAGGGTGTAGCTCGCCCTGGAGTGCACGGCGACTGAGTGAAACTCTAAGAAGCACAGTGCTGGCATGCTCCTCGTCAAATGTCATCTGAGGATTTCTGCAGACATCGTCCAGATATATATATAGAGAGAACTCCTTGGCTCATTGAGACATTACCCATGGGATTAGATAGCTCCATGAAGGGGCATAATCATTTAGCATAGTAAAAATGGAGAGGGGGGGGCGAAGGGGAGAGTGCAATCCAAGCTGTAACCCAAGCCTGGTCGATGCCCTACTGCTGGATTTATTCACGGTAATGTTCCACGGATATGTACCGGGAGCTGAAAGACTTGAACTGGTGAATTGGTAAGCACAGGTGGATATCTAACCACACAGAGACAGAAAGAGTATTTTACGCGACGGATAGTTGCAAAAAGGCTGTGACACTTGGACTGACGCGGTTGAGTGTGGTGATAAATCTGTCAATAAGGGTGTGAATCACACAAGACGTGTCCCTCGGTCTGTTGTCATTCCACTTAAACTTTTGATTTAGTTCATGGAAGCTGAAACTATCAAAGTGCTCAAAACGCACGATATTCACCACCGCCCCATGTTTAATAATATTCGAGGAGGCAAATTCCTGAAGCATGAAGGTCACATTTTTCAGCTCCAGGTGCTTCCCAGGAGATGCGTGGCATTCCTCCTGTGCCAAGTTATTGCTACAAGTGGCTGCTATTAAATGAAAGGATCTGTCATCTCTCAGACTGTAAAGAGTGTAATAATTCTCCTACAGGCCTGGAGTCGCCCCCCCCCCCCCCCCCCCCCCCCCCCCCCCCCCCCCCCCCCATGACTGGTGTGTTTTAAAGGTTCTGCTGAGGTTGACCCAAGGAGAAATGGAAGAAAAAAAAAGCTCTTTTATTTGCAATGATAATAAGAGAACATCTGCAAGTATTTTTGAAGTTCATAATATGTTCTTGTACATCATACAAAGTTGATATATTTAAATGTTTTTACAAACGATTTGGCAGAATCCAGAGTGACAGTGTGCAAGCAGCTATGGCTTGTCTAGAGAAAACAATCTGAGCTGTTGAGCAAAAATACCAGACATGAAAGCGTCCAGTAGTGGAAACACAAATGTGGCTAGAAGTCATAATGGAGGAATATTTGCGGCCTCGAGAGGGCTCCTCCCCGACTGTTTGTTTGTGTTCCCCCCCCCCCTTGCAGATGGGCACACACAGAAAGGCAAGAATGTCAGCCATATCTGATGCTGCTCAGTCAGCTTAGACTGGGGGGGGGGTCATTCGGGGGGAACTGTCACGATTCATTTCTTGCCCATGTGGGAAGCCGTGCTAGAATCCCTGTGTAAAATTAAAAACCCCAAGAAGGCCAGACATGTCACAGCACGAAATCTGAAACAAAAGAAAATCAATCTGCCCAAACACAACACAAATCCCTATTCACTATTTGGAAAACAGCATTTTTTTTTTTTGTTTAAACTTTTATTGTGTGTTTGTACACAGCACAGAACAGGTTAAGTCGGGAGGGAGGAGGGGAGTGAATGATTGTTTACATGCAGCCTGAACTTGAACTTGAACTCCCATCTCCAGATCGGAGATCCCTTCCACCGCATCACAGCTGCGTCCTGCACTGACTTTCACGCCCACTGCGCTTCTCGATATGCTTCACGTCTTCACCCTCTCACTGCCTAATTACTGTTTTTTCGATCTCGCTGTTTTTTGGGGGGGTTTTTTGCATCTCCGTTCACAGCTGCTCAGCATCTAGTTGATAGCTCTCTTTAAATATTTGCCTTCAATCTCTTGCCCCTCACATGTCACAGGGCTAGAAGTTTCCGTGTTTGCGCACGGAGGGAGAATCTTTCATATATGTGTCCATATATGGGCCCTCTCTTGTGTAAGCCAAGTCGAGGAGACAGAGGAGAGAGCTAAGTTGCGGGGGCTTTTTGTGAGGTCCAAAGACGTACTCGATATTTCTTTCCATTCCACAGGGCTATAAAACTTCCTGGTATGCACTTCCATTTCAGCCACTGTTCTGCCTGCAACAGTACTGACTGTCAGAGCCTTCTGGCACAAAGCACGGAGACAATGGCTAAATGTGGAGGATGCTGGATGTCTATGGTAGTATAGTAGTTTGTATATTTTTTTCTTTCCCTCGATAACAAAAATCTATCTAAACTCTATGGAGGAATAGTCATCATAACACTTACAATGACCATTTGTAACGAATCAAAATACGTCCTCTCTCCTAAGTGTGCGAAAGAAAAGTGAAGGCCTTTTATCAAGTTTATAAGTATGAGTTCCAAACCACAAAATGACCATAGTTTGGCTGAAGAAAAGCTATAATGTGGAGCGCATGGGAGAATCGACGGCGATGAGACATTCCAGTGTGGTTTTGAGTGGCTGTTTGAAGGCTTGCTGTGTTCGCCGTGACTCGGTCACAGTGGTCTCTCGGCAGTGAGGAATGCCACAGGAACCCACAGCTCTGCGGCACCTGCATTCTCGTACCAAAGCCTGAGCCTGCAGCCCCCACGTTTGATCAGATGCCGTGACCATTTTCCAGGCAGGCTCAGGCTCACTGCACAGCGAGGGAGCTTGATAAAACAGTTGTACAAAGTCAGTCCTGAAACAACTGTCTGAAAGGCACAGACATGAGGATAAATAGACATCCATCTAACATGGTCTGCCTAGTTCCTGTTCCGAGACCTTGGACGTCTGAGATAACAATATACAGTACGATAAGAGGGTAATTATGCTCCTATAGTCTGCCTAAAGACAGCATCACTCCCATCAAAAAGAATGGGAAAAGACCAGTGGAGAAAGAAACACTCCGATCCTTTAGTCAAGTAAAAGCACCAACACATGAGTGAAAAATAGTCCATTACACTCAAAAGTCCTGCATTTAGGTCAAAGTAAAGAAGTATTACAAGCATCCTTTTACAAGAGTCAAATAACTTTATACTACTAGAACAGAGCAGAATCATTGCTTGAACAAAGGATATGTGATATTATTAATGAGGTGGAAGACAAATAATGTTTTGATGGAAAATCACTCTTTGGTGCTTAAAATGTAATGTCAGTGAAACATGTCAAGGAGCCCTGCATGAACACTGCTTGGGAACCACTGGTATAATCATTAAAAACAAACAATTTTTAATAATCTCATTGTGGTTTTTTTCCATCTAAACTCTTGATCAAACCATTACTAGTAGTTACTAAAAAATGTACGAAAATACATCATTATATCCCTCTGAAATGTATAAAATAGACTAAAATGTAAATTCTCAGACAAAGTAGAAGTACCTCAAAATGGTGCTTCAGTGCAATACTCTGTCAGTTAGTTACTTTTCGCCATTGGGAGTGACTCCGTGGATCCATCAAAGGAGATCAGCTCAGACACTGGATGAGTGAAAACAGTAGGAGACAGGAGGTCGGGCATGTAAGACATAGTAGTAGATGGATACGGTCACGCTGATTAATCGTTTTCGTCTGTTCCCACACCGAATCTGCTCATGGAAATTGGAAACAGTGTTGAGAAAATATCTGCTGCGCACCGAGAGACTGTTTATTCGGCGTTTGATACAGAGTGGGGAAGCCACAAGGTTTGAGGGAAGAAAAAGGAGCCATGGAGGGTTCTTTTCTCTGCAGAAATGTGGCCCGTCATCTAACGAGCGCTGAGCATAGTTTCCTTAATAAGACAGACGGGCTTGTATGGACGAGTGTTAGATTTCACTCGAGGCAGCTTAAATCCCGGGGGACACTGCAGATCAGTTCCAGTCGGCAGCGCGGTCTGAGACGGACCGCTCGCTCCCCCTCGTTCATCGGCTCACTCTCAGCACCAATTTCAGGCGAGAGCAAGGCCGAGAAAAAGCACCATAAATCACAGAGGGGAGCTTGACCGTAGAAGAGAGCGTTGCAGTCACCCAACATCGTTTTTTTTTTTAAAAATAGATATGCCTGATGCTACATGTGGGGCTGTCCAAAATTAGCACTGGAGTTTTGAGTCTCAGGTCAGTCCCAATATAGCCTTGCTGTCATTGCTGACTGAGAAATACTGCGTCTTCCTTACATGATGTCCAAAGGAGCTGCTGTGCCGTCATGGGAGAGACGGACAGCGAATCGCAGGGGATGGACACTGAAGGCGACTGAAAGCTAGCTCGCATTCTCACATAGTGTATACCCACCTGCTATCTCATGGAAATGGGTTAATTCTGTCTGATGTAGCATTACATAAGGGGCCAGAATGTGGGGCACTTCCTGCAATATGACACTCAATAGTTGAAGCCATGAGCGTTGCCCCCTTTCAACTAGGCAATGCAAGGGCCGCCTCGGAACCAGAGCCTCATCTCCGGCCAGTTATTTGTGTGTGGACAGCCAGTAAAACGTCTCTTTGTCAGAAAAACTGGTTCCAGAGTGACACCAAGTCTTCCCTGGTCTATAAGTTATGTACTGATGATGTATTGACGAGGTTCTACGGCGGGTCTAGCCTGTAGAAAAGGTTTTTAAAAGGTTCACAAGGGGGGGTTAAAAGGGGTAGTTGAGCCGACTCCGAACCAGCACTAGCACTAGGTTCACTTTGGTGGAAAAAAGGGATATGTGAACAAACTTGATCATTTTTTACAGAAAGTACTGGCTTCATGTCATCTAATCCAACCCAGTTGATAATCAGAAATAGTGAAATCAACCACTTTATCACCTTTAACTGTGAAATCACTGCGCCGCTAACCGCGTCCAAGTTATGAAAGCATAGAAGTCCTGCTTACTTTTATCACTAAACAACAGACTGTAGACTGCATAGCTTATGGAGCCGAGAACCCAGCTGATGACCTAAAATAGTCAAGTGCTCCAGACCTGAGTACAAAGGTCCTCTCAGATCCATCAGCTGCTGTCTCCCAGGTTTACGTTAGGGAGCACTGCTGCTCAGAGCCGGCAGAGAGGTGCTATGTGAGAACGGGTAAACAGCAGGCCTCCTTTTAGCACCATGACCTCACTCACTTTGGTTAATCCATACTGTAAGTCAACAGTGTTTCCTCACACCAGCCTCTCCAGAGCATTTCCTTGTCAAGGCGGTGCCACGGTGTGTTTACATGGAGTCCATGCACCACATGGAACAGCATCCCCGCAACATTAGGTGCCTGAGACTCTTGTTGAAGGGAACTCTGGGAAAAACACGGGCTGAGGATGATGTTTTTTTAATCACCAGAGTTGAGCAGACAAAATACAGCCACAATACAGGATAGGCAACGTAGACATTGAGGGAAAGGAAGTTGGGTGGTTTCTCTGAGGTTTTGGTAATTTTCTTAATAGTTTGTTAAGTGTGTTCTTACTTTTCCCTACCATTCAATCTTTGGGTCTGGACTATGTGAAACAAAATGGACTGAAGCCAAACATTAACTACTGTACAGTCATTCGACCCGTGAACAATGTTGGTTTCCACTGTTTTATCAGCTTGAGCAACCTGGGAATGTCTTTGCTTGGCATGGCTGCAAAATCTCTTCGCTGCCCTTCACTCTATTGATTTTTTTTCATATCACAACCTCAAAAGACTATAAACACAACAAAAACATTTATCAAAGTCTTGAAGAGCAGTCAGAAAGGACAAAAGAGGGAAACATCCCTCACGTTGCCCAAAGTTTACTACTACAGCAGAACTTCTTGTCCACAGATCTTTTATTCTGACATGGTCATAAGAGGCATGCTTTGGACAAATGGCCCAGCCCAAAAACCAAAAGCCTTTCCTGGCTGTGCATTTTTTCCAAACCTCGCTTCCTCTTTCATCCCTTTTCTCTGGAACTGGAGAAAACCGGCTAAGGGCAGAAACTCTCTCCTTCTCTCAATGTTGTAAAAAGACTATTATGCACTCTCGACCTGTTTCGTGATTTTATACCAGAACTGGGGTCAAAAAGAAAATTACGTCAGCTTAAATTACAATTCATATACATGTTTCTTCTGTAGTGTGATACGTGCGTGTTTTTCTTTTTCTTTCTTCTTATTCACAATTGTTTCTGTTCAGCCATTTCCCAAAAGGCAAATTGAGAAACTGAGATTTTAAGAGTATCATTAACATGCTATAACTGGCTACATAGCTAAACGGTGTGACAACTCTCAGTTTCCCCGAGGCTGTTCTTAGCACAAGCCATGATTCCACTCCTGCACAGTAGCTCACCCGACCACTGGAAAATAAATAAACATATGGAAAATTGTATTAGCCAAGTGCATTTATTGTTGCGCAGACGCGGCTCAAATTCATTGTAGGTTACTTTTTGAATGATGAAAGCAGAAAGTTGACCACATGTCGTTTGGTCTGGCTACGGGTTAACATGGCTTCAATTTTGAAAAGCAGAGTATGGAACAAAGCATGAACTAAATGGCTGCCAGGTTGTGGGGATTAGACACGGCACAAGCTGCTGTTACTGCACAACACAACTTCCAATCAGAAAAGATAAGACATCTAGGAGGCTAGCGATGTAAACCGTTGATGCTAAGAATTACCGTATGTGTCATGAGCCTTTTGGAAACAAGTGGGCAAAATATTCCAAGCATGGTGTCATTTTAAATGTCTGCACTATTATTTCGAAATGAAAATGCTAGATGTGTTGTGCATGGTTTTGAGCACATTTTCCTCTAAGTCATCTCAACCCTTTGATCATCTTCAGAAAACCTGGGATCTTGAAGTTCTGCAGGTGCGACATATGCTCCACTGTGGGGTTGGAGAAGTTGATGACAAATGCCACAGTGTAACAGATCAGGCCTAAAATCGAATCCCGAAAAGAGGTGCAGCCGGAGTCTATACCTGCGTCCATGTGCAGGAGACTGTCATGTGACAGGAAGTCTCCCTAACGCCAACCAATAACAAAACAATGAAATGAATATAGATTGAAGAAGTAAAAGGAGGGGTGGTAGAGCGCACGATAATCCTTTTTTCCCCATTGCTGCCTTCGTGCTGACCATAGTGTTTGTTCTGCCAAATGCACATTTTTGCTGTAAAAGCCCATAAATTCATGACCTTTGTGGAAACTTGATTGCAGCTATAAGAGAGTGGTTTGCTAATTAGCCTGGAATCATGTTCAGGACAAAAGGAGGAAGGTCTTGACCAGACCACATCTCTGCTTTACATCATTAATCTCCTGCGGTTTTCGATGCAGCTCTGTACAAGTGCCAGACTGGAGCAGACAAACATCCTCCAGGAGGACTGGAGGGAGGGAGAGGGAGACACAGAGAGGGTGAGAACTGGATGGGCACTCCCAGTTAAACACATGGCTTCAGTTTCCCCTCTCAACTGTGTGGCCCCGGCCTCGCATGAGACCAAAACACTCAAACAACCAAATATGGTGTTCATTAGGACCACTTATTGTATTGTGTATTGCCTCTTCTAACCATCATTCACACACTTCAGCCACTTCACACATACTGCTGATACAGACAGAGGCTCAGATTCAGTGTGAAATAATGATCTACTATCAACTGCCCCAAAAAAAATGTGATCAGCCTGTTCATGTCAGATTTTATTACCTGCAGACCAACAAACTATGCACATTAGGCCGGAGCTAAAACAGAAGTTTAAGCTGTGTAACTCTGGAACCCAGAATGAAAACAAAAAGAAGACGGTTAATCTCATTCTGAACCGAAACATCGAAATGGAAATCACTGCATACTTCAAGGTCTGGTCTGTGAACAAAGAGAAGAAGAAGAGGGGGAAAAAAAGGCACATCCACTGTGTCCTTATTTGGTCAGGCTGATTTTGCCAATCCCTCCACTAGAACATATTTCTCAAAGCATCCACTGGCCCCTCTGACTGGACCACGAAGGACAACACTGACATCTGCTGGAAAGAATGTAACATGACTTCTTTCTATTTGAGATCTCTGAAGACAACTACTGTACATGATGCATCAATATGAAACAGGATAACAAACAAAACGTCTCTTTACCGGTACTGGTTGTTTGAAACGCTTTATTTTTGGTGAATACAAAAAATACTTTTGTGACCAGATAAATATTATACATACAGCATCAAATCATGAAACTAATGCAGTCTGTCAAAGAAAGCACAACACCGATTCATAACAGAGCTAATAATGTTTTCTATTTCTGTTGATACTCAGACAAATCAGTTGGACAATATATTTCAGGGTAATTATTACATTGACTGATAAAAATGTTTTTTAAATTTTTAAATTTTTTAATGGTGATTAGACAAAGAAACAAGGAAGTTACAAACACAAATTGCCACATGCTCATGGAATGCAGTCTAGTGTTAGTCTTCTGAAATGGTCTCTGAATCCTAAGGTATCCACAGATGCCCTTTTAATATCAGCATTATAACATTGTAGGCAGGTGGGTCACCAGCCAAGGCATCGTACTGTATGGCAGAGGACTCGGTGACAGTTTATTAAGACCCCGGTGGGCTTTAGAATGGCATAATGTTCTGATCCAGAGAGGAAAAGGCTCAGGCTCAGGCTCCAGCTCCCATCCAGCCTGATCTTCAGCTGCTCACAGGACAGACTCAGAGTAAGGCACTAGTACACAATGCAGACCAGACACTGGCATGGACAGACTGCGGAGATGAAGTGCTTAACATTTCCTATATATCACACGTTACTATACTTAAGAAAAGAAAAAAAAGGACTGAATCGGCTACCTCAATCAGAACTTGAAGCTATTTATTTTTTCTTCTATTTTGTAAAGAGAATGTCCCACATTTAATACGATGGAAGCTTTCCGTTGCCTTCTTCAGTGCATAAGTTCATGGTCAACTTCAGTGCATAACGTGTTTCATGCTTCATTCAAGGGGCCCAAAGCCAAATATCGCTGCACATATGTAATCATCCAACCAGCAGCGGCGCAGACTCTCATTATCATCTTGCTAGTCTCATGTATTGCTATAGACTGCAGGGTGACTCGCTCACTGTAGCCGCTTGTGTGTGGCACCCAATCTAAATCTGGCCAGTGTTAATGGGAGAGGAAGTAAAACATGAAGACAAGGGGTGGACAAACATGACGAACAATATGAACATATATTCCTTACACGGCTATGTGCATGTGAGAAGCGGTGGGGCTACATGAAGTGGCTTGATGCTCAAAGGGCAAGACATATTTGGTCACACATAGTCCAGATTCTGTTGTGAATAATATAGATTACATCTGTCTGCTCTTAAAGAACTACTTTCTCCTTAGAAAACTTTGTCAAGAATAAATATTTTTTATAGATTGACGGTCTGTTTTTTCATTTCATTTGTATTTATTGTCATTTACTCCAGCCAGAACACCCTGTTGTCTGGTGTCAAGCTGACCAACACAGTTCAATCAGAATCCTCGACTTTAAAATGATTTTCTCAATGAACAGCAAACCCAAATTTCAAATTTTACTAGTAAAATACAAGTGCCTTTTCACTCTATACTACTCTATTGGTTAGTAGCATCATTGATATGTATAGACATTATGGTGCATGCAAAGCAGGGATGAAATGAGGAAACCCTCCTCCTGCCTTTTTTTTTAATTAACCCTTAGACGTTTTGTTTTTTTACATATGATGTTAAGAGTACAAGCTATGGAGCCATAGGTTGCTTCTGCCAGTTGAAGAGATTTCTCCATTTCCTTCCTATTTGCTCTGAACCTTCAACATGTATAGAACATTCAATGATTATAGAGGATTTCTCAATCATAACATCTTCAGTTCATGATTGTAACAGTCAGTAATGCTCATGATGCAGAAACACTCAACAAAGCAATGATACATTTACCATACGACTTCACCACATGTTCTCAACTTACTCATATTGACAACTGTAACAACGCTCTCCTTATTGAATGTCAATGTCAATTCACTGACACAACACACACGCGCACGCACACGTGCGCACACACACACACACACACACACACACACACACACACACACACACACACACACACACACACACACACACACACACACACACACACACACACACACACACACACACACACACACACACACACACACACACACACACACACACACACACACACAAACAGGCACTTGTCTTCCTCACTAAACAGGCCTGTTTCAAGTGCTGTATATTCCTCAATTGTAAGAGAGTAAAGCAGCCATTAGAACACTGGCAGCATCAGCCCGTGACAAGAGGGTCTCATCAGTGCAGCACACACTCCTTGCCGCTCAGCCCTCATCCTCCCTCAACTCGCTGGGCAAGAACTTGTACTGCTGCTGTCGAATCTGAGCCAGCTTCTTCCGGGCTTCCTCCAGCTCCCGCTCCTTCCTCAGCATCTCCTCCTGAGCCGCAATGATCTGAGGAGAGAACGGGAACAGACGACAGAAAATGTGACTTTCACTCGTTCTAATCCCGTTCCTGATGTATAGCTGCGCTGTACTCAGCTCACAGCGTGCAGCTTTCTTTCCTCAGGTCAAGGACTGCGACATGTACTCATTGTTTTTTGGCAGCGACTCCAGTACATTGAATTTAAAAACAAACATTGAGGTTACAGTGCCACCTTTCAGATTTAAGGGTATTTGCAGTGGGGTCTAAAAGTCTGAGACCAATTTCCTATTCACTTGAATGGGACCGTAAATCCATAACTCAGGCTCCAAATTATAGGGATAATCTAACTGGACAATGGCCCTCAGGAAAAAGACAAGGTAAACAAAAAGGTGTTTTGAATGTAAGAAAACCGCTGGCTGTTTTTTCCACAGCAATCACGTAATATGGATGTAAGTACAATAATTCATATTCAAAGCTGATAATAAAAGCTGTGCTTTCAATTAAGGGGTAGAGTGGTGTTCAGGAGACAGCTAAAGGATTCCTGTCTTTTCTGTGATTTGTTTTGAACAATATATAATAAGCCTTTTCTGTGTTGCCAGCTATTCAACACAAATCAAAGAAATCCCAATAAGTTAATTGCAAACTGTTTTCACATGGAAATTATAAGACGTTGTCAAATTTGGTTATAATGTTAATTGGGGGGGTAAAGTGACAATAGTTGATTTGTTTGGTCTGTTAAAAAAAGATAACGTCCAAAGCTGCCCTTTGTGTAACAATGATCAGACATGAACGACACCGTAAATCTCATTGGTCAAATAGAGAAGCTGACAAGCTAAAGCCCAGCAGGGGTGCACCACTGACTGAGGCAGTAACTTAATCTATCAAGATCAAAAGTAAAGCTTCCTGTAGCACCCTGGAGTTCGGAAAAAAAATAACAGACATCAGTTTCTGTCAAATGTTTTGCAGAGATGAAAAGGAAGCAAGGTATCTGCTGGAACAGAAAGATGCTTAAAGTCAGCCAAAAGCTGATGTCTTGCAGTTGTGGGTGTCGGGTAAACCTGGTAAACAGCTTTGAAATGAAGCTGATGAGCCTTTTGCCCACAGCGGCTCATCACAATTTCCGAAAAACAACAGTTGCATTTCGGCATTTCGGCACATCAGCAAGAAGTTCAAACGTTCAGTGGAAAGGGCAAACCACACAACGGGGCTGATTTTTGTTTCCACGTCTCCTAATGAAGATCTTTCAGGGTTTTGTCTCACCTGAGCTATGCCCCCGACGAATTTGGTCTTCACCACCACACTGTCATCTTCGGTCTTGTCAAATGCTGCTTTCTGAGCCGCCTTCACCAGGTTGTCTGATGCCCGCTTCACCGCATTGCCGGCCGCCTTCAAACGGATAATCTCAAAGTAAGCGGTGCGCACAAGTTTCCAGGGGTACATTTGAAACCGCGTTTCAGTGCTACCTGTAGTCTCCTCATGGCTTCAGAGTCCTGGTCCGCCTTCACCTTGCAGGCCACCAGCAGCTGAGCCGTGGAGGCCGCGACCTGCTTGGCTGAGCAGATGAGCTTCTCCTCGCTGGCGTGGCCCTGAACTGAGGCGTTCGCTGCCTCACACAGGTTGCTGGTGGCTGCCGCTACCATACGAGCCTACGGCAAATTCACACATGCTCATTTTGTTTTACATTTTGTTTTTCTGTTAATAAACAATGTTTGTACACACAATTTTTCATAGGAACTTACCGCTGATATAAGACCCTGTGACCACTGGCCATCATCCACTGCATTGGCTAGATTGGATCCCACCTGGCGTAGGGGTTTGGGGAAACAAAATATTGCATTACATTGCTAGACCTAGCGTGTTCATCACCCAGCGTGTCGGAGCGGGTGTGTAGACTGACCTTGCCTTGTGCCACCAGTTCTCTCTGGGCTGCTGACGCAGATTTAACGAGCGCACTAGTTGCTGCAGCAATGGACTTCGCGGCCTCTAAGATTTGTTCCTCGAAATCCAGCGTCTCATCTGCCTGCTGGAATGAAAACCAAAAATCAACATAAATCATAAAACTAAAAAAAAAAAGTGGATAAGTATTTTTTGTCTATGAAAATTCTCTTATATTCTATTTCCCAACACAAAGAATATATTCTTATCCACAGAAATAATTGATTTAGTTAGTTATTGGTCTAAAAGTAAAATTAAAATAGAAAATAATTCCAAGAAAACAACAGTGTCCTCATTGGTAGCTACAACCCTGAGCATAATCTATAATGTTTGAATTTATATCTACATACAACGCCACATTTTCCAAAGCTGAGCTAAAAACCTGCAAGAAGAGCACAGTATATCAGTTCATGGACCGTTAACAAATCAACATTCGATTTGACATTTGAGAGACCTCCATAAACACATAAGGCACACGTGGCTGGAGACAGGGCGGGACACTGTAGGAATATGTTTGATATATAGTTGGACTGAATAACAACCTAATATATCAAACATATCAGACAGAGCCCTGCAGAGAAGGCTTCCCGGTCTACAATGGCTAGGAGAGGGGAGGGGGGGAGGGCAAAACGCTGGCCAGGGGTGCATGCCGCGAGCAGGAGAATTCTCACTCCGTACAGGGTGGGAAGGATGAAGACGCAGAGGGGAGAGGGAGTTAAGAGAAGGACGAAGGACGATCAGAGCTGCTTTAAACAAATACAATTATGCATCTAAACACCTGCAGACATATTTGATAGATCACTTGGTGGTTAGATGCCTCTAGTAGTATTTCACTTACTCACAGAACTCAAAGAATTAAATCAACATCATGTATGATGTTGTCGTTGTGTGATAGAGGACTTTGTGGACTGCAAAACTTGCATAAAACCCCTTCAAAAAAATAGTAATTTTATGAATAAGGGTTCTGCACAACAAATGTTTCAGGCAATGTGTCATGTATGGCCTCATCTCAGTTTTTTTCTTCTGCATCTGAACAAAAATTAGGATAGCAGGGTATGGTTGTAAATAAGTGTAACTGAGGGAAAAAAGTAGTACGGTTCTGTGATATCCCCCCTTAAAATAGTAGAGCTGCTTCCTATTAGATCACTAGAGGGAGACACAGACGTCAAAAAGAGGAAAAGCCTTTCACTCGCTAATCCCCTTTTCATAAATGCAGTCTGTAGCTGTGGGATTACAGTATGAGACAGAGCATTATGTGGTCTTTATTAAAACTGGGGTAACCTAAATATGCAGTGCTTCCTTTCATACAGGCAGAGGGTGGAATTGACAATCACTGTGTACAAGAAGAGAGGGGGGGGGGGGGGCTAGGATCCAACTATTCAGTCTCCAGAGACAGATAAACAACACAACACAACCATCATGCAGTAACACACCACAAACACAATCCCATATTACATACACAACAACATAAATGTAATTTCACTTTCCAAAAGCGCCATGCGCCAATCTTTTGCCTACATGTATTTTCTTTTGTGCGGTAAGGACGATTTGTTTTCATGGCAGCAAAGGTGAGTAACAGTCTGTAAAAAATCTCACAGAGTGAAGTTTAGAAAGGGGGATCACTGAAATAAAACAAAGGAAATAAGTTCAGTAAGACCAAGGCCCTCGCTTTTGGACAATCAGTTCATCACACGTTTGAACTCCTTCCAACATAAGCCTGAGGATCCAGCAGTGTAATTGTGTCTCCTGGCAACGCAACTCAAAAGTGTGTTTGGAGAAAGTTTTCCAAGCATTGTATGTGAGCTCACTGGAACGGCTGTATGACTCAACACAGTGCGCGTAACACAGAGATATTTCTCTTTTAACGATATCAAAATAGCGGCTCAGTCACTGAAAAAAGACGACTCCACTTCAAAGTCAGTGTCCCCTTTTTCCTTTTGGCTCAACGTGGTCTCCATGCTGATTAATGGCAAAACGCTGTGTGTGGGTATGTGTGGGTGGGAAGGGTTGAGAGGGGCACTTATACCTTGGGCTTGGCCCTGGGTTTCAGCTGCTCTAGTTTCTTGGCGGCAGCTTCAATGGATGCTGCTGCTCCGAGGAGCTCAGTCTCAGCGATGACAGTGGGGTCCTCGGGGTCCACACACTCTGATCCTGAAAAGGGATCGACACAGGGCCAGACACCGGTTACAGTGTGCTTATCTAGCATGGACTCAACAAAAGAGGCACCGGTAGAGTAATTCAATTTAATGTAACAAGAGGTCAACATGAAACTTCATCCAGATGTTCTTCTTCAAAGCGCTCCTTCACAACAGCAAGGCATCGCGGAGATGTTAAATCTCAACTTCCTTCAACAGCATCAAAGCTCGTGAGCTCTGTACACTCCAAAAGAACTAATTGCATTGTAAAAGTACAGTCTCAGAATTAAATAAAATAAATCTAAGAGGGAAGAAATGCACATTTGATGGATCATTGTCTTTTTTTATAGGGTTTTAAGTGCCTATAAAATGGGATGTGGGAACAGCTTGGTAAAGCAGATGGAACGATGTTTTCATAGATTACGTTTGAGCTCTGGGGAAATCTGTTCCGCAACCCCACCCCCAAGCCGTCGACTCCTCTGCCCCCCTTTCTGACTCTAGGAAAGGTGATCTGAGGGAACAAAACACACCACATCCCACTTACCTCCATCTGAGGCAGCGAGGAGAGAGCAGGGGAGAGAGAGGGAGAGAACACATGGGACATTAGAGAGGTGAAGTGGATAACCCCGCTGGGTCTCAGGCTGCACGCTGAAATCTAATTCTCACCCAAACACAATCTATTACCCCTGACAGATGTGGCAGTGCAGTTTCTAGAGGAAACAGTCAAATATGTCTGTGTCATAACAATTCTACGGAGCTCACTTTGCCAACAATTTGCAGGGCGATCACTCTGTGGTACGATTTTTCAATATTCTAAAGTGATTTTTGTGACCTGACTTTATCAGGGACGGAGACAGGTTTGACTCAGTAACTCTATGATATTATTCATGCACTAGGGGATTAGGGCTCCTTTGCCTAATCTCCAACATCGCCGCAATCCTGTAATGTTTATTTTTATTTTTTTTTACATTTTATTAATTTGGGTTGGCTCCTAATGGGAATCCCCTTGCTTTTTCAAATCACTCAATGCTGCAATCTCAGCTTCCCCAGTTTTACACTGCAGCACATTTACTGTCGCACAGTCAATTTAAAAGTAAAATCTGCTGCCAACGGTTTTTGGAAAGCGCACAGGCTTCTGTAAAATTCATGACTCTGAATAAAATAACATAAAACTGTTTCAAAGAGTACCAAACACTTTGAGTGATGAATATACATAACTTTCATGTATGTTAAATAGTCCATAAAATCATCAGTGAGAATGGGGTCACAGACAAGTAACTAACTTGCCAAGTCAAACTCTTGTTTGTGTGCATTGGGTAAGAGTGTGTGACAGTGTACGTCCACAGTGCGTGTGGCCTCACCTTTCATGGCGTCAGCTGTCTGGACGAGCTCTGTCACACACGCTGCCACGTGTTTGGAGTGCACGGCCAGCTGCTGTTTCTGCTCCTGTGTGGGCTTCTGCAGCACCTGACCACACACACACACACACACACACACACACACACACACACACACACACACACACACACACACACACACACACACACACACACACACACACACACACACACACACACACACACACACACACACACACACACACACACACACACACACACACACACACACACACACAGAAAGAAAGAGAGATGTAAAGATGAATCTGTTTTCTTTTTCCAATTTTCTGATTATGAGTAAAAACACAAATAACTGCAACTACTAACTGATTTGCCAGAATTTACATGATGAACCATCAACTAATTATACAAGTGAGATGATTCATTAAGCTTCAACTAGCAGACATTATTTAAAGTTATTATTACATATTTCATTTAAAAAAATAGGTTTTGCTCACAATACACAAACATATGCAACAAGGTGCTCAGTGATGTTACAGTAAATGTATGAAAGTATGAGAGACAGGAACACAGGACAGATCTGACAAGCATCACAGGATATAACCTTGAAGATAAGACCCGTGGAATCACCTTATCCATAGCTAGAGACATAAACATGCCCACACAGACACAAGCCAGTTCCATTATTTTTCCTTCTCATCCTAACCTGCAGCACTTGCTCCAGAAGGTTGATATATCCAATGGTGCACTCGGAGCCGTACTGCAGGGCCCTGTTCCTCAGCTCCTCGATCACTTCTTGGTGGTATGCGGCTCGCTGGTAGGGTGAGAGAACAATGTTGTATGGTGCATAATTAAAAAAAGATATAAACTAATTGTTCCCTGTGGAAGATTTAACACAGGTCCTACATCAAAGTGAAAATGTGCTATGTGAGGCCTGGAAAACCCTTTATTGGATTTTATTTGTGCAGATGTATGTCATGCCAATCACAGATTAAATTTAAAAAAGAAAAATAATATTTAGAAATAATTTCCCCCCCGATTTTGTTGGTCCAATGGTTTGGTTTTCAAGAGCCCAGCCTATGATGCTCTGTCTTCCCTCTTTTTCATCTTCTTGCAACTGTTCCAAAGTTGCTGAAGGACAGGCTGACTGATGATCCACCGCACGACTTTGAAAAGAGACTGAGTCACGACCAGCGGGAGCAGCCAGAAAGTGGACTGGACTCTAATGTCCTATCTGCCCTCAGCAGGCGGGGCTCACATGTTCCTTGGCAGCCTGGTGCTGCCTGTGTGAGGCCTGTTCTGGCAGGGCGGTGTGAATTAGCACCTTGCATGTAGTCAGCATATCGGAGATGGCTTTGCGGCTCAGGTTGGCAGTGGCGATCACGTCCTCCTGCTGAGCAGAGTTTCCTGCAGCTACTGCCTTGGCCGTCGCTATGGTGATGCCCTTTGTCATGCGGATGAACTCCTCGGGTGTGGTGGACTTGTCTGGGATGTCCTTGGACTGGAACACCTGACACGAAGATGAACCACAGACACAGGTGGTTATAGGTATGGATGGGGCTCAGAAATGTTAGGATAGGAATATTCTCGTATAAGAACTGATGAAGGCTGTGTAACTTCAGAAAGTGAGAACAGAAAATCCTAGATTGGGTAGCAGTATAATTGTATTTAGGAGTTAGGAAGGACTGTGATTCATTTGGTTTTGGCTGCAGCTCTTGGTAAAGCCTCCTCTCAGGTTGAGTGGTCCTCTGATAAGGATAAGGAGTAAATTAAAAACAAGAGCTGTGAGAAACCTGCAGGGGCTGAGAGGGAAAGATGTGGAAAGGAGCTGGACAGACAAAAGAGGGGGGAAAAAAAAGAACAAAAAGCTCCTCTGTTTTGTTCAGAATAATAGACATAGATATCCCTGACCCTCTTCGAGCCAGCTCTGCCGAGAGGTTGTGTCTCATCAGTTGACTCCCAGCAGACCCCAGAAGAAGTGGTTTGGACCTGTCAGGCACTCATACCGTCAGCTCCTGCTTGATGCATTCAATGGTGGCCTCCAGTGCCCTCGTCCCGCGAGTGGCTTCATCCTCCACTGCCTTCACTGTTTTTAGAAGAGACGTCACGTTGGTCACCATGACCTGTGAAATGAAGGGAATAATAATGAGGGCCACATTGAAACCAGGAGGTGGAGCTATTTCCCCTTGGCTGCAAAGCATTATGTGGCAAAATCTTTTTCGTCTCCTCCTTCACTGATTCCATTAATAATGGTTACATGGGCTGATGATGCTTTTCAGATGAAGATTAAACAATCAGCTGCCGAAGAAAGAGAAGGGGTTTGTTTCAGAATCAAAACCAGACGATTTAGTGCTGGCAGCACAGTTTGTTCGCCGACACAGAGAATGGAAATAGAAATTCAAGTCTTATTTATGGGGACATATTCTGTGCGGCATTCAACAAAGTATATATATATATCAGGTTAGAAATATGAGCACCATGATCATCAGGAGTTTGAGAGGGTCCGCTCTGGAGGTCACCATATGTTGGAGGAACAGAGACAATCTGTCAACATGACCTGGGTCAAGGGTGGCCCTGAATCCATTTAGATAAGAAAACACAAGAAACCCCATGCAACGGTTTTGAGAAATTTTAAATAAACTGAGGAAGTTTGCAGAATGTGTTTAGACTAGACTGTCACAGATCCAGTACTTTGATCATTGATTCTCTGTTGCAGTGACCTAGACTGCACCAAAGTGAGACACGGAAAAAGGTCTGATCTTTATTATTTGGTAGTGTCGCTTTTGTGTAGTACAGATTCTCCCAGGCCATCATTTATCTGATTAAGTCTTATGTGTTGTATTTACTGTAGAATTTACTTTATATTGAACTAACATGATATATATAGTAGCTTACGTGTTTGATCTACTTTGTACATACGTCTCCTACTGCATGCATGTGTAGTTTACAACAGGAACTGGAGTGCATTGCAAATCTTTCTCATGTTTTGCCAATTTGTTTCACCTTTAGGTGAATTTTCCATGCCTCAACTCAAGGGTCTAATGATGCTGGATGTTACGTGTCAGTTGAGGACATTACCCCGTCGTACATTCATTTCCTGGAGACTTACTCTAACCTTGACCATAACCACTAATTGCCTAACCATAACCTTAACATAAACTTAACCTAACCTTTACCTTAAAACATGCCTTCTCAAATGTTATCCTTTACATAGTGGGGTCTTGTTTTTATCCCCATAAGGATGTCAAGTCCCCATAATGTCACTGTGTTAACAGGTTCAGGTCCCCATGTCGTCAGTAATACCTGTATCCTCTGAGTGAGAAAGGATCAGCTGAACAATAAATTGAAAATTGATCACTTAAATCAATTCACAGCTAAAACAGATATGACATTGATTTGTTTGAGGCCGTCTGTTCTTTTACCTTGGCAGCACTCTTCAGCTGATACATGGACGGGTCGTCAGCCTGCTTGCCAGCAGCACATTTGGTGGCACCGATGAGTTCGGCCAGAGCTTTGGCCACATCACGCACCGCGTTTATCAGAACCACCTGCAGAGATAGAGCTGGAATCAATATTATGGCACAATGGTCGGAGTATAGGTGTATGAGTCGTTCTCTGGGGAGAGGATTTAACAATGCAGCCCTTATCTCTCCCACTACTGTAGTCATGATACTTCAGACTTAGTGCAGGGTAGAGATAGAGGCATATACACACAAGGGAAAGAAGAGACACAGTGTGTATGAAACTGCAGTACAGAGAATATAAGGCTTGTTGTACTGACAGATAGAAGTCACTCACTCTTAATGACACGGTGTCATTACAGCACAACAAAGCTCCATGAAGAAGAATTAAAACGTAATAACTGAGCTTTGTTAAAGATTTACATCATTTTAGACAATGAAAGAATACAACTGTTACAACATATGGCCGAGACATCTGGGGTTCTATTAGACCTCTTTTAGTCAAAGTGTGTTTTTGATTTTCATCACCTGTGTCTCGGGGTCCTCAGAGCCCATGCTGGTTGCTCCTAGTTTGACCACCTCAGTGAGCTGGGTGATGGTCTTGGCCGAGGACTGGGCGGCCTGGGCCAGTTTCTCTTGGCTGGATGCGGCTCCCGCAACCAGCAGCTTGGTGTCCTCCACCAGCGCCTTGGCTGTCTTCAAGATGCTCTCCCTGAAGGACGGGACTCATTAGGCCTTTACCACAATCTGCTCCACAGTCACACTCAAGATCCAGCAATATAAAAGGATGTGATTAGTAAGGACAATTTTCAATTTACAGTTATGAGGTAAAATGCTGAGTATTTTACTTAAATGGTAAAATAAAAAAATGAAGAGGAGGTGATGCATACTAATCATCAAATGCTGTATTTACCCCACACGATACTAAAGCCATTTAATAATTACTTCATCATGCCGTCATTTATATCATATGAGGATGAATGATTGGTTAATGTAAATGGGTGCAATCATAAATTGTCTCTCTAATGTTATTGGAAGCAAAAGTTAATGTATTGCTACACAATATTACATAATTTACTGACTTCATAGTGATGTCAAGAGGACATAATACATATCGTACGATCAGTCGTTTTTTTTTTTTTTCAATCAATGCAAGCTTTAGGTTGTATCCATAGTCCTATAGGATGCAGAGATACCATGATAAACCTGCGCGCAGGTTGAGGAGCTCTGATGTTGCAGTATAAAAACATGAAGTCTTAAGCTGCTTTCAGACATGAACTCCGCAAAATGTCCCGAACTCGCTCACTGAAAATTGTCCGCAGAACTTCTGCCTGTATTCTCATATGGGTTCACTTGGACATTTTCTGGAAATTTCCCGAGGGGGCTGGCAGGAGAAGTTCCGGAAAATGTACGTAGCAACATTTGAGGACATTTGTGTTCTCACATACAGTACAGTCCCTCTGTGAAAATTCAGTGAAAATGTTTGGACTTCAGTGCATGTCTGAAAGCAGCTTTACTAAGATGGCTTATACGTACCATACTTTTCATTCCATTTGTATTATTGAAACCTATTAATCTATGGCCCAATTTTAACACCGTCAAATGTTTCTCTTTTTGGTGATTACAGCTTTTTCACTCAGCACTATGTCAAGGTCTGCTTGTCTTGCTTGCGTCAACGTCATTGCACCTGTGGTCAGCAAAGGACTCTTCATCCTCAGGGGTCAGTGTTCCAGCTGAGGCGAACATGATGGTGGTGTCCAGGTCAGCGATGATGCCAGAAACAGCACTTGCTGCTGTGATACAGGCCTGGGTGCCTTTGTTCCCCGCCTGCAGCGCTGACAGTACCAAGGACACCTGGAACATGTGAAGCATAGCATTGGATATACAGAGAAGTCCTTTAAGCATGCTGTCTTAGAGGAATAAAAACAGCCATAAATAACACTGAATGAATTGCATGTATTTAATGATGCAACAGGGATTTCTCCTATTTATAGAATGTTGGCCTTTATAAAGCAGGTAAGTGAGGCTGCAAACGTTTTGAGTGAAACATATGGACAAGCTGGATTAAAGGAGGAAGCCAGGACTAAGACAGGCGAGCAGGGTTAAGCATGCATTAAATCAGAGTCTGCTGCACAATCACATTAACTCAATGAGCCTGACTCCGCAAATCACATAACCCCCTGGAAGACTGGTGTCTGTCCGTCTCTCATAAACAAATGGAAAGCCCTGAGAGGAACATTTCAACAA